>NC_136261.1:357388939-357853939 GCF_964187855.1 Myxine glutinosa | reverse complement strand
CTTTTTCACGTGACTGTATATATATATATATATATATATATATATGCATATGCATATACACTACATGGCCAAAAGTATGCGGACACCCCATCTAATTAGTGGTTTCGGCTGTTTCAGCCACACCCATTGCTGACAGGTATATATAATCAAGCACACAGCCAAGCAATCTCCCTAGACAAACAGTTATGCACAGACGATGACCATGACAATACCTTCAGTTCTATATAACTCTCTCTCTCATTCTACATTCCCCCATGTGATTCCTCTGAATCCAAACGTTCCATATTTGTGCTACTCACTTTCATTCTCCTTCAGAACATTATTTATGACCTGGATTAGAGAGTCCAGTTTCTGCTCCTCTTCGGAAAAATCGAGCACGATGTTGGATGGCGCATCTACAGATGGTAAATATGACACAGCCTGCATCCTAGACATAGAAAAAAGACAACATTTAATTAACCCACTTGTAGTAATAACTAATTGGTAACACTTGAAATTCTATCTCATAATGAAAGCCTACGTTGTAGGTTTTTTTTTTTGGTTTTTTTTTCAAGAGTGGGATACCACACACACCAAGATTAAAAACGCTTCATGCCTCCATGATAATTGATATCTTTTAATTAAAACCATTGTAATAAAAAAAAAAAATTAAATTAGACAATGGAAAATTAAAAAAACCTAATTGTAAATTATAAAAATTATTGAAAATTGGAAAGAATGAAATAATCGAAATTTAGATAATTGAAAATTGGGGAAAAAACAGTTGATTGAAAAATCGATAAATTGAGTAATTAAAAAATAAGTAATGGAAGATATTATTCCTCAAAAAGCAGGACACCACGGACACAAAAACTAAACACCTAATGCCTCCTTCCAGGAACCATAAGGAGAGTGGAGGTGAGGAGGCCTTTGAGGGGAGGTGGTATGTTCATCAATAATCATTTAACAGCGAAATACCTCAAACAGTTGAAACAACAGACATAATGAACTCGAACAATACGACCATGTCGCCAATATGCCTCCGCATAGTCCCACAATGGGTAGATGCCATCAGTCTGCATATGTATGCATAGGGGATCACGTTTGTGAAGTTTCGTGTTGATCGGATAAGGTTCGTTTTTCTATCCAAGATGGCTGCCAAACCACGTGACCTATGACATCATCATTTTCAAACTATATGCAACAGTGCTGTTAGATGATATTTGTAAAATTTCGCATGGACAGGGTGAGCGGTTTCAGAGATATAATTATTTAATATTTTCCTTCAATCCAATATGGCTGCCAAACCATGTGACCTTTGATGTCATAAATTTAATATTTCAATACAAATGGGTCATAGATCACGTGCATGCAATTTCAGATTTTTAGGATAAAGAATTCGATTAAAACATTTTTGGCTGGTATACCACTTCACCTATGATGTCATCATTATCATGCTTTTGTTCCCCATTGGGAGTACTTGACAATGTGCCAAGTTTCAAATTTTTCCATTCAGCGGTTTCTGAGAATTTTTTTATTATTTGCTTTTAATCCAAGATGGCTGCCATACCACGTGACATATGACGTCACAATTATCATAAAAACATTCTGCATGGGTGTCACTCCTACCCTGAAAGTTTCGTCTCTATCGGACATATGGTTGCTGAGAAAAACTAGGTTTAGCCCATACGGACAGACGGACGGACAACCCGAAAACATAGTGCCTCCGGCGACTGTCGGCGGAGGCATAAAAATAATATAAATCACAACACTGTTGTTTAAGAAGCAGACAGGGCCTGCATAGTCCAGTGGAATCCTGACTGACCGTGTTTTGCAGTATATACAACGTTTTATTGCAATTTCTGTAACTCATATGTATACTGATCTCAAAACAAGAGGGTGCCACTTTGGCACCTTTGGGGAATTTTTTTTATTGGCATTTGAAAAAGGGAACGTTTTCGAGCGATTATCGACATTTTGTCGACTCGTCTAAAATATATTTTTATGAATTAGTAGTAATTAGTTGTAATACACTGAGCTCATATACACAAGGGTGATGTGCCTCCAACAGTCCAGGGAAATAGACGTGAAGGATGTACTGTCGTACGAACTGTCACCAGTCCCTTCCTCAATGTTTGAAGATAATGGTGACATGAGGATCACGACAACAAAATCCACACTCAAGAAAAAACTACAAGTTGAACGATCGAGTGGACTGGTATGTAGTCCACAGGTAACAATCATTGATGGTTGTGCACTACTATGGGTTGTACAGTGGCCAGCCAGCGGAACAGTACAAGACTTTGCCAACAACTTCTCCAAGAACATTATTAACCGACTGCTGATGACTGAAGTCCATCTGATTTTTCACGGTACTATGACGAAAGTGTCAAAATCGTGGCAAGGCTAAGCCGTGCTGGCAAGGATGCAAGTAGGCGACACCAGCTTTCACCAGAAACACCACCGCCACCACAGAAAGTGACGCTAACAGTAACAGCAAACAAGGTCCAGCTCATTGACATCTTGTGTGAAGACTTGTCGAAGAAGGTCACAGAACTACCAAGGAACACACCGAAACTCGTCATCACTGCCAAAGACCCAGTCCCCATAGAAGTAAGCAGCGGTACTAAGAGGACGAGACCGGAGCTCAGAACAACACATGAGGAAGCTGATGTCGTGATAGCTCAGCGGATGATACAATTGGCGTCAACTAGGATGAAAAGCATATCAGTTGTGTGTGACGACACTGACGTCTTCGTGTTGCTCGTCCATTTCTACCATCAACAGAAACTCACATGTGAAGTAATGATGGTGAGTCCCATTGCTGGTCGACAAATTTTGGACATCAAGGCAACATCACAGCAACAGGGAGGAAATTCAGAGCAACTCCTTGCAATACATGCGATGACCGGCTGTGACACGGTTTCATATATGTGGAGCATAGGTAAGGCAACAGCACTGAAACAGATGCGACTCCGTCATCTGTTACCAAGTCTTGGAGATCCTGAAGCAGAGATGAATGAAGTTGTTTCCGAGGTTCATTGGTGCTTGTTACGGATCCAAACAGCCAAGAAATATGTCAGCCATTCGTTATGATGTATGGTCCTCCAAGATGTCAAACAAGAAGATTACAGCTGCCCCTAAAGTGAAGACGCTTCCTCCCACAACTGAATCGTTCCTTCAGCATGTACACCGGGTACATTACCAGACGATCATCTGGAAGTCTGCTTTGTCCCCTGACCCACCCAGTCTGGATCCTGTTCGGTATGGCTGGTCGAAGGATGAATCTGGTCAGGGGTTGGCTCCAGTGACAGTGGCAGACAAGGTGCCACCTGTTCCTGTTGAAGTTCTGCAAATCATCAAATGTGGATGTTCGTCAAACACGCCATGCTCAACAGCCAGATGTGGATGTGTTGTGGCCCAACTCACCTGCTCCATGTTCTGCAGCTGCAACGGGAGTGACGACTGCTGCAATGAGCGAACAAAAACCGGCAACTCCCACGCTGATGACGAGCTAGATGACTAGTCCGATGACACGTAAGCTTAATGACTATCTGTTGTTATTTCCTTTCAGCCATCGCATATTTCAATTTTGTATCAAATATTACGATGTTTATGTGTGGAAAAATGTATATTGTGTTCAAAAGAAGGGTATATTGGTTCAAAGATTAATGAAAATAACACAATATGATATAGTATCGGTCAAATAAACGTGTTGTGTGCACAGTACTTGTGTGTGTTCAATATTGGAGGATTTAATACTGTCCGAAAAGTAGGCATATTTTGATTAACGATTCATTTTTAAAAATGTGTATAAAAATTTTTCCCCAAGGGTGCGTCTTTGGCACCCTCTTGATTTATTATCAGTAGATATGAAACACCTAGAAACAACAATAAAACATTGTACATACCAAAAAACACACCTCAGCCCAATATCATACTTTTTCCACTGAACTAGCAATGGAAATGGAGAAAATAGCTGGTCTTGAATAAAAGATTGGTCATTCAAAACAAAAAACATAGGGGCAATACCCCTGGTGCTCACCTGGTAGAATAAACCAGTATACTGCACTGACTAAAGGTATTTTAAACCAATTTCATTTGTTGCTCGAAGACAGGGCAGCATGTGGAATCATATTAACATAATCATAAGACTAAACAAACAAACAAAAAATACCTATTTTGGGGGGACACCCCCGCCCCCAACCCCAAATACCTCCAAAGACCCCAATTTTTCTTGAAATTTTTCTTGAAGTGAACAAACATTGGTACATCACGGGTGATGAAGGTTGTGGTCAAGTTTCATCGAAATTGTGTGTGTAGTTTCTGAGAAGAAAGCACATACCTATTTTGGGGGGCGTCCTCCCCCCCGAAGACCCCAAAAGGGACAGATTTTTTAAATGCCGTGAACAAACTTTGGTACAGCACGGGTGGTGAAGGTTGTGGTCAAGTTTCATCAAAATTGTGTGTGTAGTTTCAGAGAAGAGAGCAAATACCTACCTATTCCTATTTTTGGGGAGGGGGGGGGGGGGTCAAACCTGGACCCACTTTGGCCCCCCATCCAACCCCTTAGACTTTCTTAGTGCTGTGAACAAACTTCGGTACATCACAGGCGATGAATGTTTTGGTCAGGTTTCATCGAAATAATGGGTGTAGTTTCAGAGGAAAAAGCAAATTCCTATTTTTTGGGGGGGCGGGGGGGACATAAATAATTACTTACCTGGATCCACTTTGACCCCAGTAAACCCCCTTAGACCCCGATTGTTTTTAATGCCGTGAGCAAACTTTAGTCACAACAACAAATAGAATTTGTGCCAAATTTGGTCGCAATCCCATCAGCAGTTTTGGAGAAGAAGTTTCAAGTGTTTACAGACTGATGGATGGACTGACATACGGACGGACTGACAACGCGCCATCGCATAAGCTCCCCTGAACTTCGTTCCATGTGGGCTAACAACGCATCAACTTTTTACGCATACTGTAGGAAAATGAATGATGCAGATGAAAGGTTTTTGGGAAACACCACGTGCTTGTGACACAAATAATGAAAATATGAGCATTTAAATATCCGAAGATGAAAATATTAATATCATTATGTGATTGATCATCATCCAGAGAATGCGTATTATACCAGATTGCAATTACAAATTCCTCTGGCTGGTTGCATCATCTCGGAGGCATGACTGACGTTGAAACGCTCTATTACGCATGAAAAGAAGTTCTCCAGTGAAAAAAAAACAAACTTTTGTTGCTCAAAACTCAACATTTATTTGAAATATTTTCTCATCATAGAAATCCAATTGAATGGAAAGCAGGCATTGCATATAATGAAACAAATGCCATAACAAAACAAGTAGCGCTACATTAAAAGTACACCGCCCCCACGCTACAACTCGAACCCAGGATCCGAGGGTCCCAAGCCGGCACCCTAACGGCTAAGCCAACACCAGGTTCGATTGGGAGGAATTAGGAGGGAGTACCACCGTTTAGAGGCCATTTTTCCCCGCAAAGCGGGGGTTGGCCTTTTCGGGGACCGTGGTAGTTGTTGTTTTTTGGTCCCCTTTTTGAAGCAATGTTTTACGGCCGGATGCCCTTCCTGACGCCAACCCTTTTTGCCGCCTTCAACGACAAACAGGAGGGAATTAGGAATTAGGATTAGAACAAGAGGAATTAGGAGGGAGTGGTGTACGATAATTTATTAATTGCGTAACGAAAATAAATAAATAGTGCCGTATTTTCCGGTGTGTTAACCACGACCAGTGTATTAACTGCACCCCTGTTTTTCATTCTGAAAAAAAAGATAAAAAATAAAATGTATGCTCCCGGCAAAGCTAAATGATGTAGGACTGGAAGTGCATAATCTTATTGGCCGTGTCATCGGGTAGATGTTTGGAGATGTGAGTGCGGTGTCGAACCGACAAATCATGTAGTAGGTCAACCTGTAGGCCCATGACGGGCTAGTCGTGAGCTCCTCGCCTCCTCGCCTTCAGCCTGAGAGCAAGTGTTGATCAACTCTGGATTATCTGATATTTAGGATACCATTCCACGTATTGGTTCATGAATGGTTAGGAGAAACGAAGCATCTCCGATAACAAATGAATGATTCTAGTAATTCGTTAATCATCATGTATCCACCGTGGGAACAAACTGAATGGTAGAAATCAGTTTGATGCTGAATGCTGCGGAAAACACCAGCTGTGGTCTGAGGAATATTGGGTGATCCCACATCTTCGGTTAAATACACGATAATACATGTAAAAAAACACAAAACAATCGCTTTTGAAGGGAGAGGAGGAGTTTAGTGAAGCTGCGTGTGGGGTGCTTCCCCGAGGGGCTTAGGGAGGGCATGTTCCAAGGATCCTCCCCTGCACGCTACCTCCCACCTATCCTTTTAGCCTGATGTGATAGAAACCAAAATATAGTCCTACCTGTGATGCAGATCCTTGTAGCCCTGAAAACAAGGGAATAAAAAAAATAAGCAAACAATTCTGAAATCGCACAATGTCTAGGCTAGGCCATTTGCATCACTAACAGGAACAACCCAGGACGGACAAGCAGATGAAATACAGATGAAACATCCAGGCTGATGTTTGCAAAAAAAAAAAAAGAGGTTGCGGCCTCCAATCAAGCAGCCAATCAACTAAACTGTTCATTTTCAAACTCTTGAGTTTTCTCTACCACATGCTCGATGTTCTTCTTGATATGAACATGAAATGCAAGAAGCGCACAGCAAATTGGGCGTTATCATCTGAGCATGTATCTTATGATGCTGGGACAAGGGCATATCCTAATTTGCATCATCCACTCTGTTGTTTACGTAGCATTACATGGTATTAGAAAAGTAATACACAGGCCATGTGCACTCAGAGCTCAAATTCCCTCCTGCTGTGACAGAGCTACACAGGTCTGCACGACACCACAAGACCCAAGCAACCATCTGTGATGGTTATTATTTCTGTACAATCCCAAATTCCACGATATACACAAATATTTCCCCCCTCATGTTCATTCTTATTTATAAAGTCCTTAATTAGTATCTTGTTCCTGCCTTAGAATAATTCTGTTTCTTATTTTAGAGCAGCAGTGGCTGAGGAAGCTGGCTCAAGAAACATCAAGCTTTGCTGTTGTTTTGTCCTCATCTCATTGTTTGCCTTTTTACCCTGCGCTCGCAAAGTAAAAAGCAGGATTAGGCATTCGGTTGCGTACGTGTGGTGTGCGTGCGTGCGTATGTGGCGTGACTTGTTGTTTTCTTGGCAAATGTTGGTCCGATTGATACAAATTTTTTACCATAGGAGCACCTCTGCCTGTAGATCTTTTTATTCATAATTATGACATTATAGGTCACGTGGTACAGGCGCCATCTTGTAAAAACCGAAAAACGTTGCACCTCTATATCTCCAACACCACTCCATGGAAAGATTTGAAACATGGCTCTGTAAAGAACTCCACATGGGGAACAAGTGTTGCTAACGATGACATCATTGGTGCTGTAATTATGACGTTATAATTCGACAGGGACAACGCTTAATCTGATCAGTTTGAAATTTATTGAGCATGATCTACGCAACAATTATATAAGAGAATAAAAATTTATGATGTAATCGTTCACGTGGTCTGGCAGCCATATTGGATCAAAGAATTTTTATTTTTTTCAAAAACAGAAGAGTTGGCTCGTACCAAGTTGACTGCGCAAGGTAAGTATGCTATGAATACCATCGAGTTTATCCCTTTATTGCATTAAAAATCTCGGCTCCTGGAAGAGTAGAATGACAGAGGGTAAAAAGGCAAAGCAATGATAGTGGAGTGAGGGTCACAGGTGGACACAACAAGCAAGGGAATGAACAAAAGAGGAAAAAAGTAGAGGAAACAAAGTAACCTTCAAGAAGAGGATTATATGAAACCAGAGTAAATGTTTGTAAGTAATTAATTGAATGGATAGAACTGGATGAACATTTTTTAAATCAAACCTCATTTTTAGTGATGAGGCTACATTTCACATATCAGGCAAAGTTAATCGTCACAATTGTAGGATATGAGGAGAAGAAAACCCACATGAATTGTCTTGGCATGAAAGGGATTCGCCTAACGTAACCATCTGGTGTGCCATGTTACGTTCCCACATATATGGACCCTATTTCGTTGACGTCACCAGCATTTCGTACATCAATATGCTACGTGAGTACTTTATTACGCAACTCCACGAAAATTCCGACTTGTTACAATGAGCTACAGGATGGAGCACCACCTCACTTTGCTCGAATTATTCAAATGTTTTTAAATCAAACTTTGCCAAAACCGTTGGATTGATTGAGGAGGACCTATTAAATGGCCCGCTCGTTCACCCGACCCGACCTTAAGATTGATATTTCTGGGGATAAAAAAAAAAAAGTCGTCTACATTAGCAAACCAAGGGACCTTGAAGAACTTAAACATTGTATTTATGATGCTGTGTCATCCATCCTTACAGCTGCGTTGGAAAATGGTTTCTCAGAATTTGAACGCCGAATTAGAACCCTAACCCTATAGTGAATGATGGACATTTGAACCCTAACCCTATAGTGAATGATGGACATGTAGAAGTTTCTTGTTAAGAATAAACGATATAATATAACATAATATATAATATAACATAGAATAAACAATATCGGGTTGAAAGGATATTATAACAAAGTAGAACGGCATTCTCTTACATCACAACGTTGAGCGATATGGCCTCTGCCCACATTATTACATCATTATAAATAGTTGCACAAAGTTCGATTTAAATCCCTTCAGCTGTTCTCGAGTAATACTTTTTTTTACCTATCATGACCTCTGACCTGTGATGCTGAAATCGAATCAGTTCATCTTTTCATCATAATATATACTTACACCAAGTTTGGTCAAAATCCCATCACTTGTCCACAAGTTGTTTTTTTTTGTTTTTTTTGTATACAAGATCGAGGCTCGTGAAAGAGCTAACATTAATCAAGTTAGCTCAGTAACAGAATTTTCACCTGACAGGACATCTGACCTTTGTCCTCTTGACCTCATAATCTAAGCAGTTCATCTTTTCATCAATATAGACTAAATGCTTGTACCAAGTTCGACTTGGATCCCTTCAGCCTTAAATTATTGCGGTAACCAAAACCAATTACAGACTCTGATATTTGACCTCTTGATGTCGAAATCTAATCAGTTTATCTTTGCATGATAATATATATTTATACCAAGTTTGGTCAAAATCCCATCACTGGTTCACAAGCTATCGCTGTAATAGGATTTCCACCCGAACATGACCTCTGACCTTTGATTTATGACCCCGTGAGCCCAAAATCTAATCAGTTCATCTTTATCGCATTATACATACTTGATCCAAGTTTGATTTAAATCCGTCAGTCATTCTCAAGTTATCACGGTCACAAAAACGTATCACGAACGGACGGAAAACCCGAACAGATACACGATGCCTCCAGCGACTTCGTCAACAGAGGCAAAAAAAACAACCTTTTGATAAAATGTCAATTAAATTTAAGAAAAAACACCAAATGTCACAAGTCTGGCAGATGTCATTTCAATCCAGGTCTCAAATCCCAAGATGTCACTCGCATAGTATCAGAACCTTCCGAGTTTTCAACATTTTAGAGTAGATAAAGCCACTGCAAACAAGAGAGCTCACCTGGAGAAAAG
This sequence comes from Myxine glutinosa, assembly GCF_964187855.1. Lineage (NCBI taxonomy): Eukaryota > Metazoa > Chordata > Myxini > Myxiniformes > Myxinidae > Myxine > Myxine glutinosa. The sequence continues at coordinate 357,844,291 of NC_136261.1, read as the reverse complement.
TAATGGATTTCAGTTCCTTGAGTGTCCCGTGCAGTGTGCTTTCTGCTTTCTGAAGAGCCATGCACTCCAGTTGCAGCTTCAGCTTATGCTGCTCAAGGCAAGAAAGCTCCTCTCCTTGCCTCTCATTGATCCTCTTCTTCAACAGACCCACAACTTCATCCACAGCTCGGTACAGTTCTTTCTGCTTCCTCTCCAGCATTTTCTCGCTCTCTACGCCCGAGCACTGAGGCAGCAATGTTTTATATTGGTCAAGTATACAAGGAAAGGATATAAAGTGCATGACAGGTCTAAAAGATCAATTAGATACCGGATTGAATCGGGCAAATGGATCAAGATGTGCGATTAGAACGACAATCAAAGGGAAATTGCAAATCTCATGGATGGCGAGCGATTTGTACTCTCCATGGTCAGAAATGTCACACTTTCCCTGGCTGAAAATGGCAGGATTTGACCGTTCATAATGTACTGACGGAATTTAAAAAGATAACCACGTTTGACCTTTCCAATCTGAGCATTTTCTTCCGCAAATGGAAAAAACAAGGTTTCTCAGTCGCTATGGATTAAACCAAACAATTTTCTATAACAAACTCAGCAAGTCACAAAAAGTCATTAAGACATGGTCTCATACTTCTGCATTCTCACTTTTAGAAACTACAAAGGCACAGGTGGAGCACATACCTCTCCAGCAGACCGAGCAGTTTATGTTTTGTATCCCACCGATAGGCTGGATCGGGATCCGGACCTTAACCAATATCTAATCAGCTTGTTCTCGTCACCTACCCAACACATCTACCTAGTTTTGTAATAATCCGTCCACATTGTTTAAAATATCATCGTATGTATTGTTTTTGGCCCTATCTAGCATTGGAGAAAAATCACTTTTAAAATTCTGGTATCCGTATCCACATCCTCACCATAGTTGAATTGATTCATCCTTGTCACATACCAAATATGTCCACCAAGTTTCGGCTCAATCCGTCCATAACTTTTTGAGATATCATGCTACATATCGTTTTTGGCCCTTTCACGAAATGGTGAAGAATCACTTAAAACATGGCAGCACTGGATCCAGATCTTCACCAAAATCGAATCAATTGCTCCTTGTCAGACACCCAACCTGGCCACTGAGTTTCATCCCAATCCGTCCACAACTCTTTTGAGATATCCTGCTCAGAAACTTGCAGACAGGGATGAATACATATCCTCCGCGTCCATGTTCGGTATTGGAGGTAATACCAGAAAACCAGGTCCAATCACATCTTCCACTCATTAAGGCAGATGCTAATGATTATCTCTCTCTGAATCGATTGCCTCCTTTGCTACTTCAAGGTTTATCGATCATGATAAGAAATGCTTTTCTGGTACCTTCAACAGGTATTCACCAACAATCATGGACAACAAGGCACATAAACATTGCCTTACGGGCGTAACAGTCCTTTTACCATGTCCCCAATTTTTATTGTAATCCTTCCCCACGTCCCCATGCAGTGACACAACCAATCAATGTCATTTTCACCTGAACATTTTTGATCTTCTCCATTCGCTCATAGATGCTGAACCTGGTATTCTGTAACAACTCAGCCAGACAATGAGCTTTTCCAGTCAATCCTTCCTGCACATAAAACAAACAATCTTGTGGTAAGAGAGTACCCCAACAGGAAATTGAGGGTAAGCATTTTGTAAAAGTATTTCAAAAGCATTTTTAATTGATTGCAAAATGTTTCAAACAATTGTTTTTTACGGGTGGGCAGGATGCCCTACTCACACTCACCTCTGAGGTCTATCCTGGGTTTGAATCCAAACTGTCATCCTGGTGTTTCACAAGCAGGGTGATTCAATGTGTGCCGTCCCTCAGATGGACATTAAACTGGGTTTCCTGTCTGCCGACTTTAGTTAGCAGGCGTGAAAGATCGAACAATGTATCTTGCCTAGCAAAGCAAGTCATCATCTGCACCCTGACCAAATTCCAATTTAATTGACATATGTGGGGAAATTACATGCCCAGACCAGGAATGGAACCCAGGTCCTCTGGAAAACCGTACCAGTGCTCTGCCATCTGAGCTATCTGGGTGATCCTGACTGAGCATGCAATTTTTCTCACACATACGATTGCCACTCTTTTTGCGGCAATGCTTCCGGGGCACTCGCTGCCAACCATAGGAGCACCTACGGCCTGAACACGAGAGGGGCTTCCTCCATTGGGGGGACAAATCCTCTAACCTCTATTATAAACACCACTGGGGAATTCTGGAAAATTTTGTTTGAAAACATCGCTTGGAAAATTTCATGCTTAGTCAGGGTTGCCCAGAGTGCTCAGATGCCAGAGCACTGGTACGGTTTTCCAGAGGACCTGGGTTAGATTCCTGGTCTGGGCATGTAATTTTCCCACATATGCCAATTAATTAGTTATAATCCTGTTCATTTATTTAAATTCAAACTTCTTGCCCTGACTTCCTGTGTCGAAGTGGCGACCCATCCAGGATTGCAACTCAAGGCAATAAACTTCTTTGGGAGAACCAACCCTCTGTAAAGAGCATGGTACATGATGATGATCCTTTTACACTGGAGAAACATCCCTTGCGTCCATGAAACCACCTTCCAGGGGCCCTTCTTTCTCGCTCTTTCCTGCAAGGCTTCAAGCAACAGTGCATCACCATTTTTTGTCATCCCCCATTAATCCTTCCTTCCTCCACCCCCTGACTTGCCAATTTTTTTCTCTCTCTCTCTCTCTTGTTCCTTTATCCCCTTGCCGGTTGTGCTGAATTTGTTCCCCTCTACCTCACCCCCAATTCAATCTTGCTCTTCCACAGCCTCATTATTGTGGAGAAAAAAAAAATGGGGAAGAGATTTGTTAACAGGTGCAAAGTAGGGCCTGAAAGAACACTGTTTAATGGAGGTTTGACCAGTGAAGTGGAGCGTGGCAAGAGGGACTCAGGAGAGGCTACCACGATGAGATCATCCTGTGCTCAAGATTAAGAGGAAAAACATCATCAAATGAGATGCGAAACAGGGACATCACGTCACAAAAGTTTAAATCGAACACAATTTTCTTCACCGTTTGTAATATTTTTGTGAAACAAATAATTATGTGACTCCCTCTCACATCCATTAAATTCCTCTCAACATTTCCCATTCCACAATTGTTCTTTCCTGCCAAGTGGTTCACCTTGTTTACGTTTAACAAATATGTCATTGTCAGGTTTCCATGTGCGTATAATACCGCCACCATTTACAAGCGACAAGCATTTAAGGGTGCCGCTCATTTAACATCTGTCTTGCTATGCATCCCGTTACCTTGAGTTCAGCATGAGCAATCTCCACCGCAACAACGTTGTGTTGCCGATGACCCCCAGACATGCACATCGTACACATCAAGCTCTCATCATCTTTGCAATAGAGCTCGATCAACTTCGCATGCTTTGTGCATCTCGCCTCATTGATGTTTTCTCGCAGGTTCATCTGTGCCAGCAAATTGCCAAGGATCACGTTCTTTCTGAGATGTGGTCTTTGTGGAAACACCTCGCGACAGGAGGGACAACTGAATGCATCAGTTCCTCCTCTGTTCTTCCAGTATTTCTCCACACATTCGCGGCAAAACGAGTGGCCACAACCCAATGTCACAGGCTCTCTGAACAGCTCCATGCACACAATGCACGTGCAGAAGTCCTCTCCATCAACCAGGGCACGAGAAGTAGCCATTTTCTCTGGAGCAAGATGGGAGGCCTTGAAGATATGGGACCTGCAAAGGGGAAAATGGTAAGCCTTACTGGCAGAATCACTACCAGATTTTTCAATTACTACGTATCAGACAGGAAGTGAAAAATATTTTGAAATTTCAATACTGGTCAGGCAGTCACACAGACGTACATTATCCGTACTAAAATGCTTCATGCTACTTACTGTTTATTAATGAATAATAATACAAATTAGAGGAAATGCAAGTAAAAAGTGCAGAAGCATTTGAAAACAAGTACAGATACATTCAAAGTACACCACCCCCGTGCTAAATAAATAAATAACATCCTCTAGCGGGCGGCATTGCCTGGGGCACCTTCGGTGCCCGGTGGTACTGCCATGCAGCACACAGAGACCGTATTTGGAGGGAGAGGTGTACAATAATTGATTGATTAATTGCGTAATTAAGATCAATAAATAGTAAAATAATTTCTTAATCAATTGGCTATTAGCATACCTCAACCACCAGTATTTCATCTGAAGCTGTAACTTTTAGAAATTCAATTAAATAAGTCATTTATCGAAAAAAATCAAATAATTAATGTATTATTCAATAAATGATTAATTGATTAATCAGTAAATCAAAAATATCCTTTATAGCCACATCACTTCGTCACTCTCGTGTCCAAATATTAGCTTCCTAGCTCAAAAGGTGCCTGAGATAATGCCAAGAGAAAGGAAATGTATAAGTACTTAATTAATGGATAATAATTAAGATAAATAAATAATAGGCATAAAAATTTAAATAACTAATCAATTGGCTAATCGAATACATAAACCACCACCATTTCATCCGAATCTGTAACTTAAAAAAAACATGGTCATTAATTGAATAATTAAATAATTAATCGATTAATTGATTAATCACTAAATCAAAAATAGCCGTTACAGCCAAATCACTTGGTCATTGGCATGTCCAAATATCAGCTTCCTAACTCAAAAGGTACCTGAGATAATGCCCAGAAGAGAAAGGAAATATTTAAGTACTTAATTAATCGATAATAATTAAGTAACTCATCAATTAATCGATTAACCAAAAAATAAAAAATAACGTTTTTGACAAAGTACTTCCTCGCTATTGTGCCGAAATTTCAGCTTCTTAGCTCAAATGATGGCTGAGATATCGCCCAGACAAACAAACAAACAAGAAAGAAAACAAGAAATCAAGAAAACAAACAACTGGAGTGAAAACTGAGTTCTCCCTTTCAGCGTGCATCATTGCCGAGCCCCCTACGGTGCCTGGCAATGACGTTATGCAGCGCCTGGAGATGGCATCGGAAAGGAGCGGTGTACAACAAACAAACAACCAGAGTGAAAACTGAGTACTACCTTTCAGCGTGCGTCATTGCCAGGCCCCCTACGGTGCCCGGCAATGCCGTTATACAGCGCCTGGAGATGTCATAGGACAGGAGCGGTGTACAACAAACAACTGGAGTGAAAACTGAGTACTCCCTTTTAGTGTGCGTCATTGGCACAAAGCCCCCTTCAGTGCCAGGCAAAGACGTCATGCAGCACCTGGAGATGGAATAAGAAAGAAGCGGTGTACACCAACCAAGAAAACAAACAACAAGAGTGAAAACTGAGTACTACCTTTCAGCGTGCGTCATTGCCAGGCCCCCTTCGGTGCCTGGCAATGCCGTTATACAGCGCCTGGAGATGTCATAGGAAAGGAGCGGTGTACAACAAACAACTGGAGTGAAAACTGAGTACTCCCTTTTAGTGTGTGTCATTGGCACAAAGCCCCCTTCAGTGCCAGGCAAAGACGTCATGCAGCACCTGGAGATGGAATAAGAAAGGAGCGGTGTACAACAACCAAGAAAACAAACAACAAGAGTGAAAACTGAGTTCTCCCTTTCAGCGTGCGTCATTGCCGGACCCCCTTTGGTACCCGGCAATGACGTCATGCAGCACCTGGAGATGGAATATGAAAGGAGCGGTGTACAACAGGGAAATGTAGGAAGGGAGAGGTGGACTTAGTGAAAGTGTGTAAGGTTGGACGGTGTTCGAGAACGAGAAATAGGACATCATGAGTGTCAGTGAGAGGTGAATTGTTTTATAGTCTCCACCAACACATTCGTGCATGTTTTGTCTTTAAGATTTTTTTTTTTTTTTTTTGGTATACTGAATCGAGGCTCGTGAAAGAGCTAACATTTATTTCACAAACAAATCAACCAGACAAACAAAATATACAAAAAGAGGGAGCGGAAGACAAGATGGGGAGAGAAGGGGAAGCACACAACCACAACATTTGAGAGCAGGGAGAAGTGTGGGAGGGAGAGGGCTTGGGGGCAGGAGGTGTGGGAGGGGGAGGGGGGGGGGGGGGGGAGAGGTATAAAACACAAGGGGACCGAAATTAGCGGGGGTAGAAAAGATCAAGGTTTTGGATGGGGGAGGATAAGAGATGGTGGTGAACAGCTGTTTTAAAGACCTGGAGGGTGGAGTGGGATTGAAGAGAGTGAGGGAGTTTGTTCCAGAGGCGGGAGAAAAGAGGAATGAAGGAGTGAAGGTGAGCAGAAAGTCTTGATTTTGGCAGTTAAACCATAAGAGGGTTGCAGGCAGATCTTGTGCGACCTGTAGGAATATTTGGGGGACAGAGCCCAGAGAGGGCTGGGGGGGCAAGGCCAGAGAGGAGTCTGTAGAAGACGGAAAGACCACCAACCTGCCTGCGGTGAGTGAGTGAAAGGACCTTGGAGTTAGCTTCATCGTGGGAGATTCCAATGATTCTGAACGCTTTGTCTCAGAGGGGGACAATTTGATCAACCAAAAGACCATTCTGTGTTCAGCATTTCTCTCCGAGAGTATACTTTGAAGAGCGATACAACACTGCCAGTGAAAGAAGCCATCATAAAAGGTGACGCAAACAAGAAGGCACTGATTCCGTTTTTGTGGAAAGCGGCGCCGCGGAATTCTCATGTACGTTTGACAGGAGGATGGTTCCATTTGTTTATGAAGAGGTGGACGTAAACCTCGACTGAACTCTCAAACCTGTATACTTCCTCCAACTCCTGGTGGCGTCTGGTCAAATATTTCTGGTGATTGCTCCCCTTCCATCCCCTCCCTTACCTCAAAAGGCTACACAGCTGACACCGCACGTGACAAAGCCAAATGCCTCAACTCTGTGTTTGCCTCAAAATCTTGTGTCCCAAACCCATCCCTCTCTCTCTCTACCCACCTGACCCAGTCGACCCCAGCTGTCCCTGGACTCTGTGTCCCTCTCTCCTGACAAGGTGGAGAGGTTTCTGTCAAGCCTCGACTCTGATTCTGCAACTGGACCAGACGGCATCAGCCCACGGATCCTAAAATCTTGTTCTGCCGCTCTTTCACACCCTCTCTCAAATCTCTTCACCCTCTCTTTTGCTCAAGGTCATCTGCCATCTGCTTGGAAATCAGCCAACATTACTGCTTTACACAAGAAAGGTACAAAAGCAGATCCTTGCAACTACAGACCAATCGGCCTGTTCCCAATAATCAGAAAGATCATGGAATAAATCATCGCTTCTGACATCAAATCCTTTCTCTTCTCCAATGGCTTGATCTCGGATCATCAATTTGGATTCAGACCAGGTCATTCTACTCTGGACATGCTGCTTCTGCTGTCTCAACAATGGATGGAGGTCCTCAATGCCAAACAGGAAATCAGAGCTGTCTCCCTTGACATATCACGTTCCTTTGATACGGTCTGGCACCCCGCCGTGCTCACCAAACTGTCCTCTATGGTATCCATGGAAACCTACACACATGGCTTGCGGACTTCCTCTCTGGTCACAGTCAACATGTGGCCCTGAAAGGAATTCTCTCTTCTCCCCTTCCTGATTCACGCTGGAGTTCCTCAAGGCAGTGTTCTGGGCCCTGTGCTTTTTCTGGTCTTAATTAATGATCTCTCTGACTCTCTGGAAAATCCTCTCTATCTCTTTGATGACGACTCCACTCTCTGCCGCTCCATATCCCAACCCTCAGATCGGCAGGCAGCAGCCTCTTCACTCTCTGCAGACGTGGACAATATCCCAAACTGGTCAAACAAGTGGAACATATCTTTCAATCCCGACAAATCTCACACTCTCACTTTGTCTCTCCGAAAAGACTGTCTGGAAAACCATCCCATCTACTTTCTGAACAATCCTCTCCAAGAAGTTCTGTCACTCAAGCTTTTGGGTCTCACTGTCTGCCATGATCTTTCCTGGGAAAACCACATTTCCAAGCTGGCCTCCAAAGCCAGTCGCCGACTGGGCATCCTCCGTCATGCGAAGTCCTTTCCGGGCACTTCTGAGCTCCTCACCACATACAAAGCATTTATTCATCCACTCTCCCATTTGGGATGGTGCTCCTGCCTCACACTTAGCTCGGCTTCACGCGGTTGAAACCAAAGCATCCAGAATCATTTGAATCTCCCGCGATGAAGCTGATTCTGGGGGCCTTTCTCTGTCTCACCGCAGGCAGGTAAGTGGTCTTTCTGTCTTCTACTGTTGTTTCTGTCTTTTCTGTCTTCTACTGACTCCTCTCCGGCCTTGCTCCCCCTGCTCTATCTGTGCTCTGTCCCCCAAATATTCCTGCAGGACACACAAGACCTGCCAGCAAACCTCTGCTGATTAAACTACCAAAATCAAGACGCTCTGATCACCTTCACTTTTTCATTCCTCTTTTCTCCCGCCTCTGGAACAAACTCCCACACTCTCTGCAATCCCTCTACTCCCTCCAGGTCTTTAAAACAGTTGTTCACCACCATCTCTTATCTTCCCCCATCCAAAACCTTGATCTTTTCTACCCCTGTTAAAACACCCCAAATCCACCTCTTTAAATCCCCAACTTCTTTCCTGAAATTCCTATAAGTGTTCATTTGCTTTGTACCGTGTACCCTTCCCTCCTCCCCCAGCCCTCCCCCTTCCACAGATCTACCGACATCCCCGTTCTCTTCTGTTGTTGTGCTTGTTTGCTTCTCTCTCTGTTCCCCTCCCCCTATTGTCTCCCACTCCCTTCATTGCATGTTTTATGTGTCTGTGCAAGTTTTCATGTTCAATGTCTCTAGGTCCATATAACCTAAGTCTCTTATATGAGCCTCGATTCTGTATACGACCCCCCCCCCCCCACCCCCACCCAAAAAAAACCTAATCAGCTACCTCCTGAAGCTTCTTCCAGATGAGCCATAGCCAAATTCTGGCCAATGACACAGATACCTTTGTCCTCTTGGTTTTCTTCTCTTGGCACCAGAAATCGTCCATGCAGGTGTCTATGAAAAAGTACAACCATCAAATACTTGACATCAATACCACAGTCCCGAAATTGGGAGAGAAGTGCTCTGACTCTGGCTCGCCGTGCACTTTCAGGGTGCGATAGTGTCATACCCATTCGGTAAAGGAAAGGTATCAGCAATCAACTTGCTTCTCAAGTCAGATCTAAATTGGAAATAATTTTCAGATCCCAGTGCAGGAGAAGTCGACTGGATGGAAAGCAGGAACTCATTTCCTGTCATATATGCATGGTGGGATCGCATCATCTTCACTCAACAACTTGATGTTCAGTCTGTTCAGTAAGAAGAAGGAATCACCCAAGTTCAAAAGTCTTCCACCGACAGACAAGTCAGCAGTTCGCCACCTTAAACATGCTCACCTCCAAAGTCTGATTTTGAAAGCAGAAGACCGGGCAGAACCACTGAAGGCCGATATCAGCCAGATTGGGTGTAAAGTTAACCGAATGGCATTCCTACTGCTGACCATGGAACGACCATGGGTTACTTCTTCGATTGTACAGATTGTGCCGTGCTCAACCAACCGCTTTAGTTGTCGATCAGCTAGGTTGACATGTATGACATATTGCAAGTGTGGTGCAGAGGACAATTGCGCTAACGAAAGCACGGTGTCTTTGGTGTCCACAGTTTCTGTGGATGATGACGTGAAGGTGAGTAAAGGCTTGTCAATTACTGCACCTTTCATCCACATAAGGAAAGGTATCAGCAACTAGTGACAGTTGATACAACAAGTCAGGAGACGACGACGGTTCACGAGCGAGCGGTATTCAATAACAAAGGACGGACTATAACCGAAACAGGCCCGGACAGGCCAGGCCCGGAAATGTCAAAACGAAGGTTACTGACCTTGAAATGAGATAGAAAATAATGTATAATCAGTTATGAGGTTAGTTAGCTACACAATACCGAAAATTCGGTGGAAATTGAAAAAAAAAAATTGAAAAAAAAAGAAAAATCGAGCTCCGTGGGGCTAGACACATGACATTGGCCTAACCAAATATCGAAACCCCTGTCAGATTGAGAAGATGTAGCTTGAAATCGATTACCGCCTAAAAATACGTCTTTTTTGGGCGTGGCTTTTTGGGCGTACAATGGGCGCAATACGCCCACTCTAGGCAGGACACAACTAGATCATGATATCAACCTCCCACCCATGGGCGCAATATGCCCACTCTAGGCAGGACACAACTAGATCATGATATCAACCTCCCACCCATGGGCGCAATATGCCCACTCTAGGCAGGACACAACTAGATCATGATATCAACCTCCCACCCATGGGCGCAATACGCCCACTCTAGGCAGGACAACTAGATCATGATATCAACCTCCCACCCATGGGCGCAATACGCCCACTCTAGGCAGGACACAACTAGATCATGATATCAACCTCCCACCCATGGGCGCAATACGCCCACTCTAGGCAGGACACAACTAGATCATGATATCAACCTCCCACCCATGGGCGCAATACGCCCACTCTAGGCAGGACACAACTAGATCATGATATCAACCTCCCACCCATGGGCGCAATATGCCCACTCTAGGCAGGACACAACTAGATCATGATATCACCCTCCCACCCATGGGCGCAATACGCCCACTCTAGGCAGGACAACTAGATCATGATATCAACCTCCCACCCATGGGCGCAATACGCCCACTCTAGGCAGGACACAACTAGATCATGATATCAACCTCCCACCCATGTGCGCAATACGCCCACTCTAGGCAGGACACAACTAGATCATGATATCAACCTCCCACCCATGGGCGCAATACGCCCACTCTAGGCAGGACACAACTAGATCATGATATCAACCTCCCACCCATGGGCGCAATACGCCCACTCTAGGCAGGACAACTAGATCATGATATCAACCTCCCACCCATGGGTGCAATATGCCCACTCTAGGCAGGACACAACTAGATCATGATATCAACCTCCCACCCATGGGCGCAATACGCCCACTCTAGGCAGGACACAACTAGATCATGATATCAACCTCCCACCCATGGGCGCAATACGCCCACTCTAGGCAGGACACAACTAGATCATGATATCAACCTCCCACCCATGGGCGCAATATGCCCACTCTAGGCAGGACACAACTAGATCATGATATCACCCTCCCACCCATGGGCGCAATACGCCCACTCTAGGCAGGACAACTAGATCATGATATCAACCTCCCACCCATGGGCGCAATATGCCCACTCTAGGCAGGACACAACTAGATCATGATATCACCCTCCCACCCATGGGCGCAATACGCCCACTCTAGGCAGGACACAACTAGATCATGATATCACCCTCCCACCCATGGGCGCAATATGCCCACTCTAGGCAGGACACAACTAGATCATGATATCAACCTCGCACCCAAGTTTCATCAAGATCGGATGATATCATCGGGTAGTTATGCTGTGGACAGACAGACACACACACACAGACACACACACACAGACAGACACACACACACAGACAGACGCACACACATGACGAATATAGTGGTCACTTGATAACTCGTGAACCAAAAGTTGAATATTCAAATACTGATCTAGTTGTGATATGTTCTTGTAACAATGGTATCCGTCTAGGTAGGACAGCCAGAAGAACCTTCATTGCCCTAACACACTCACATGGTTGATCTTCTCGAACAGATTTTGCCTGAGAATTTAATGGAACTTCAAAAAAATGAAAGCCTGGATAAGTAGAGTCATTATCAATCCGAAACCAAGTTAGCATCGTAAATAATTACGTCTAATAAATACTTTAAAAAAATTTAAAAAAACTTGTAACATGTCACGATATTAGCCAGTAATCGTGTGGTCAGGTACTCATTTTATATTCAAATCAATGACCCCAAGTGCCATGTACACTTGAATGTCCTTATCCTGACATGGAAGGGCATAAGGTAAAATATAGTTGGCCCAAAGCGACCTTGCCAAGGAGTTGAATGATGAAGGGTGAACCACATTGATATTTTTGCATTCCGTGTGCCATTAGCTTTGTTTTGATACCAAACTCGATACGTGGCGAGGTATAGAATTAGCCTACCATATGAGATAATGATGAAAAATGACGTGGCCCAAAAAATTGCCAAACAGTGCGAGAGTGGCAGCCGAGGGATTTTGCATGTAAACATCACACATGTGACATGCCCAACAATCATTTGAAGCAAAAATAAATGAATGATCACATGTCTATCTTAGGTTATATTGACCTCGTTTTCGGCACCCTGACCAAACATTGGAACATCACAACTTTAGAGCCTGGTGTTGGCTTCACGGTTAATGTGGCTGGCTTGAGATCTTAGGGTCCGGAGTTTGAGCCCTTGTCACACCATTGACTTAACACCAGGTGGGTTGACTCAGCCTGTCATCCTTCCAAGGTGAGCAATATTTTTTTCAGCACTCACTTTCAAGGTACTTCTGGTATGTGTATCGCATATATATGATAATAAATTCATCATTAGCATCATGCACAGCAAGAGAGAGCAGGGTTTTGTAATCACTTGTGTGTGTGTGTGTGTGTGTGTGTGTGTGTGTGTGTGTGTGTGTGTGTGTGTGTGTGTGTGTGTGTGTGTCTGGGCCGTAGCGTTTTTACCATTTGAGCTATTATCAAATTTTCACTGACGCTTTATTATGATAATACGGAGAAGACAAATTAATAATTTGGTCAAAAGGTCAAAATCACATAAAATCATCAATTTTCATCCAATTGACCTTAAATTGAAATGTACTATTTGAGTTTTGTCATGAAATGATTAACAAAGGTTTATTATGAGAATATGGAGAAGACAAATTAATAATTTGGTCAAAAGGTCAAAGGTCAGCATCACGTAAAATCATCAACTTTCATCCAATTGACCTTCAATTGAAATGTACTATTTGAGTTTTGTCATCAAATGATCAACAAAGGTTTATTATGAGAATATGGAGAAGACAAATTAATAATTTGGTCAAAAGGTCAAAGGTCAGCGTCACGTAAAATCATAAATTTTCATCCAATTGACCTTAAATTGAAATGTACTATTTGAGTTTTGTCATGAAACGATCAACAAAGGTTTATTATGAGAATATGGAGAAGACAAATTAATAATTTGGTCAAAAGGTCAAAGGTCAGCATCACGTAAAATCATCAATTTTCATCCAATTGACCTTAAATTGAAATGTACTATTTGAGTTTTGTCATCAAATGATCAACAAAGGTTTATTATGAGAATATGGAGAAGACTAAATTAATAATTTGGTCAAAAGGTCAAAGGTCAGCATCACGTAAAATCATCAATTTTTATCCAATTGACCTTAAATTGAAATGTACTATTTGAGTTTTGTCATGAAATGATCAACAAAGGTTTATTATGAGGATATGGAGAAGACAAATTAATAATTTGGTCAAAAGGTCAAAGGTCAGCATCACGTAAAATCATCAATTTTCATCCAATTGACCTTAAATTGAAATGTACTATTTGAGTTTTGTCATCAAATGATCAACAAAGGTTTATTATGAGAATATGGAGAAGACAAATTAATAATTTGGTCAAAAGGTCAAAGGTCAGCATCACGTAAAATCATCAACTTTCATCCAATTGACCTTAAATTGAAATGTACTATTTGAGTTTTGTCATCAAATGATCAACAAAGGTTTATTATGAGAATATGGAGAAGACAAATTAATAATTTGGTCAAAAGGTCAAAGGTCAGCATCATGTAAAATCATCAATTTTCATCCAATTGACCTTAAATTGAAATGTACTATTTGAGTTTTGTCATCAAATGATCAACAAAGGTTTATTATGAGAATATGGAGAAGACAAATTAATAATTTGGTCAAAAGGTCAAAGGTCTGCATCACATAAAATCATAAATTTTCATCCAATTGACCTTAAATTGAAATGTACCATTTGAGTTTTGTCATCAAATGATCAACAAAGGTTTATTATGAGAATATGGAGAAGACAAATTAATAATTTGGTCAAAAGGTCAAAAATCAGCATCACGTAAAATCATCAACTTTCATCCAATTGACCTTAAATGGAAATGTACTATTTGAGTTTTGTCATCAAATGATCAACAAAGGTTTTTTATGAGAATATGGAGAAGACAAATTAATAATTTGGTCAAAAGGTCAAAGGTCTGCATCACATAAAATCATAAATTTTCATCCAATTGACCTTAAATTGAAATGTACTATTTGAGTTTTGTCATCAAATGATCAACAAAGGTTTATTATGAGGATATGGAGAAGACAAATTAATAATTTGGTCAAAAGGTCAAAGGTCAGCAACACGTAAAATCATCAATTTTCATCCAATTGACCTTAAATTGAAATGTACTATTTGAGTTTTGTCATCAAATGATCAACAAAGGTTTATTATGAGAATATGGAGAAGACAAATTAATAATTTGGTCAAAAGGTCAAAGGTCAGCATCACGTAAAATCATCAACTTTCATCCAATTGAACTTAAATTGAAATGTACTATTTGAGTTTTGTCATCAAATGATCAACAAAGGTTTATTATGAGAATATGGAGAAGACAAATTAATAATTTGGGCAAAAGGTCAAAATCACATAAAATCATCAATTTTCATCCAATTGACCTTAAATTGAAATGTACTATTTGAGTTTTGTCATCAAATGATCAACAAAGGTTTATTATGAGAATATGGAGAAGACAAATTAATAATTTGGTCAAAAGGTCAAAGGTCAGCATCACGTAAAATCATCAATTTTCATCCAATTGACCTTAAATTGAAATGTACTATTTGAGTTTTGTCAACAAATGATCAACAAAGGTTTTTTATGAGAATATGGAGAAGACAAGTTAATAATTTGGTCAAAAGGTCAAAGGTCTGCATCACATAAAATCATATATTTTCATCCAATTGACCTTAAATTGAAATGTACCATTTGAGTTTTGTCATCAAATGATCAACAAGGGTTTATTATGAGAATATGGAGAAGCCAAATTAATAATTTGGTCAAAAGGTCAAAGGTCAGCATCACGTAAAATCAACTTTCATCCAATTGACCTTAAATTGAAATGTACTATTTGAGTTTTGTCATCAAATGATCAACAAAGGTTTATTATGAGGATATGGGGAAGGCAAATTGATAATTTGTACAAAAGGTTAAAGGTCAGCGTCACATAAAATTGTCCATTTTTATCCGATTCACCTGAAATTTTAAGAATTTACATATTGGGTCACAGAATTGGTTCACCAATCAAAAGCTACAAGCAGATTTTTTTGTTTTGTTTTTTAGATCAAAAGGTCAAAGGTCAAAGGTCAAGGTTGCATAAAATCATAAATTTGCATCTAATTGACCTGAAATTTTAAAGAATTTGCTTATTGGGTCACAGAATTGGTTCACCAATCAAAGGCTAGAAGCTGGGTTTTTTTTTTTTGATCTAACGCTCAAAGGTCAAGTCTGCGTAAAATCATCAATTTTCATTTTGTGTTTTTATAAAACTGTTTTTGTTTTTTTGAGCATTCGGATGAAGAAGACATCCGACATCTAAATACAAACGGACGCGGACGGGCTTTGCATTTTCAGATACTTTCTAGTTATTAAAACGAGTGCCAGCTTACTGGTGGTAAAGGGGGTGGCACTGCATCAGCGGCACAGCCGTGCCTCAGAAAATGATGCAGCCACAGCCCACATAATCACAACTTTAACGGAGAAGGGAATAATGCGCATTTCCAGCACCAGGGGGAGCGCGAGCCCCAAGTTTGAAGCTGTAAGGAAAGTTTCGGGAAATGCCGCGTTTGTGGAGAAAGTTTGCGAAACGGATCGGTTCGGTCACAAAGATCCGTTTTGACGTTCACTGTACTACTAAATAATAATAATAAAAAAAACAATACATTAAGCAATATACACTTATTAAAGTTTCGTTACACGAGGGGTGTTTTCACATCCGAGGTATGATCAGTAAGTTTGTGGCCCCAGAAGGGAAAAAAAAAATGTTTACGACAATTGTTCTGTTAAAGTTGTAAAAACACGTTGTGGGAAGAATTACTTTAATCGTTAATCAATAACGTTCCAGGGGAAATGGTTTCTCATCACGTCTCAGCTGTTCGATCACAGGTGATGGTTCACAGTCACAGCGATCGATACGTCACAAGCAACAATCAACACAGTACGAGCTTATTCACAAACTCAGTCCTAACAGTATATTAACCAAACTGCAGTCACATCATCACCTCTGCTTGTAAAATTGCTTGGGAGTGGAAGACATCAAGAATGATGAAGAAGGAACGAGCCAAACTCCGTAACGTCACTGCGCGACGTGGCGTCGTCGTCGTTTCACATTTATGGCCCATCCCACTTCGGCCGAGGGTTGGACAAAAAAAAACAATTTACTCGTACCCGACTGCAAAGCCGCAATGAGCCGGCGAAGCCAAAGCCTCTTGCCACTATTTTACCCATCACTCTGGCATCAGTAGGTTAGGTAGTTGGTAGTAGGTAGGTGTAGTAGGTACCGTACCTAGTTCAAAATGACACCATTTGCATTCTGGATGAGATTAAAATTTATAAAATTTCCTTCTTGATTAATTCGGTGAATTCCGTCTCAACTTCGGATATTTCCGGCCGTGAAAAACTATTCCCTACGGCCGCGAGATTTCTACAAAATAATTCTTCGTCAATTTTAGAATATTTGACGCCGTTTTCAGCCTCCGAAACGCGTAATAAGCTTTTTTGAAGTATTTTTTCAAATGCTCGAATCTCATTGGTTCCGGTGCTTGGTGACGATTTTCGTTGAAGATAACGAGATTGGTCTTAAAGTATTTTAATTACAAATTAGAGGTGCATAAGATTGTGAATCAAACAAAGACGGGTAAAACAAACTCCTATTGAACTTTTGCGCAATTTTTTTATGCATACTTCCGCATCCGGTCGATGGCGGCCTCCATTGAGTGATTTGGTTTTTGAAATATTTTTTCAAATGCTCGAATCTCATTGGTTCCGGTGTTTGGTGACGATTTTCGTTTAAGATAACCAGGACGTGCGGGCCGAGGTTGGTCTTAAAGTATTTTAATTACAAATTAGAGGTGCATAAGATGGTGAATCAAACAAAGACGGGTGAAACAAACTCCTATGGAACTTTTTCAAATTTGTTATGCATACTTCCGCATCCGTAAGATGGCGGCCTCCATTGAGCGATTTGGTGCGTCAAAGCTTCGAAATTCTCAAGGGATCCAGCAAAATCTGGCTTTTCAACATAATACGTACGCGTTCATTCACAACACCGGCTCCGCCGGCTATCAACAGGAAAATGGAGATCACGTAATGAAGCTGCTGGATGCCGATTGGATAGATCTCCCAAAAACGCCCTGAGCGTCAGAAAGCCTCCATTCTCCACAAACTACCAAATAATCCATCCTTATAACTTAAGGATTGTTCAGGAGTGCATTGTCCAAAGGGAAGGATAAAGTATAAATCCAGAAGAGATAGGGTTAACACTATATGGGATTGCAATATGGCCTCATCTAAGTTAATATAGTCTCGCCACGAAGCCATTGCAACGCCCCGTCTGTCTGTGTCCGCGTCTATATATTTTTGCTTTAAAAATGGTTCTCTGCAACCGCTTGTCTGGTCGATGCAAAACTTTAAACTTAGGAGGGATTCCCCATGGAGAATACTTTATTGATAACTAACATCATAGGTCACATGGTATGGCAGCCGTATTGGATAAAAGGGGTAAAAATTAGACATCTTCTTCTCCATAACCGCTCAACAAAATTTTTTGAAACTTAGTATATGTCATCAACTCCCCTTGGGGTATATAGGGTGATGACGGCATCAGTCAAGTGGTATTCCAGCTATAATTGGTCGATTCAAAATACTCATCCAAAAAAATCTTAACTTCATATATCTTATCAACGAATGGTGTGTGAATAATGAAATTTATGAAGGCATCAGACACGTGGTCTGGCAGCCATATTGGATTGAAAATAAAAATGTAAAACAATCTTCTCCGGATCCGCTTAACAGACAGCATTGGGGATAGATGGGTACCTGTATATTGGCAGGAATTATACGTAACCAAGATGTGCTGATATGGATCAGGCTGATGGGATGGCTTAGGCCTTAGAGGTACGCACACTCGTCTCTAAGGTGTCTAGCCTGGGTTTGAATCCCGAATCAGCTACAAACTGCTACCCTGGTATTTCACAGGCAGGGGGATTCATCAGTGGATGTGCTTTCATCATCCGTTGGATGTGCTTTCATCATCAGTGGATGTGCTGTCCCTCGGATGGACGTTAAACTGAGCATCCCGTCTGCCAGCATTCGTTGGTGGACGATCAAGATCCTTCCCGGAGTGCTATAGCTGGTGTCCTTCGCGAGCCATTGAACACCGTGGCCAAACCCTACCTTCAGGCAGAGTACAATAATTAGATTAGATAACTAGTATTGTAGCGGCTACCGCTGGGTTTTCACAATCGCCTTGCACCTATCAAGGACGCGGAGCGATCACCATGCCGGGCTCGTCCAGGACGCCCGGGCAGGCCCGCGCTCAACTTGCCAGGCCTCGGTCGGGACGCCCGGGCATGCCCGGGCAGGCTCGCCCTCAACTTGCCAGGCCGCAGCCAGGACGCTGGGCCACGCCCCCTCTCGCCTTTCCTGGGCAAACGCTCCGGGATAATATGTATATATATTGCTGCCCGATAAACGGGCTTTTCAGAGTGCCTGAGTGTTTGGTTTGATTAAAGCAACTCGGATGAATTCCAGCTTTTTGTCGCGTCCATTCTTCCGATCGACGTGGGAGCCCCAGCTCCTTCATTGGTGACCTACCAACATGGACATGGCAGTCGCCCTTAAACTGCCTACCTTCTGGGAGGCTCACGCGGCGGTTTGGTTCGCACAGGCGGATTCCCTGTTCGCCCTGCGAGGCATCACGGCCGACGACACCCGCTTCCACCATGTGGTAGCAGCGCTCGGTTCGGCCACCGCGGCCCGTGCCCTGAGCCTCCTCGAGAGCCCGCCAGCCGCTGACAAATACGGCGCGATTAAGAAGCTTCTCCTCGACGCTTTCACCCTCCCATCGGCGGAACGCGCACGGTGCCTGCTCGACCTGCCCGAGCTCGGCGACACGCGCCCTTCCGAGCGAATGGACTACATGCTTTCACTGCTCGGCGAGCACTCTCCGGCATTCCTGTTCCGGGAGCTGTTCCTCCGTCAGCTGCCTAACCCGGTACGCCTCGCCCTGGCAAGCACGACGATCACAGATCCCCGTGCCCTTGCCAGAGAAGCCGACAAGATCTCCGCCGCAGGACTGCGCATCGCAGCGGCGACATGGGACCCACCGCTGTCCGACGCAACACCCATGGTGCCCGAGCACCCGGCACGGTCGACGACCGAACTGCCGACGCAATTGGCGGCCGCTACACCGAGCCGACCACCTCCAGCACGACGACCGGGGCCTCCACCTGACCAAGCGTGGTGTTACTATCATGCCAGGTTCGGACAGAAGGCCCGGACATGCCGACCCCCGTGCACCTTCGGCAGGCCGGGAAACGGCCGGGCCGGCGTTCATTACCAGCCATGAGCGCCGGCCACACGGGCAACTTACTGTTCATCACGGATAAAGCGTCCGGACGGCGCTTCCTGTGTGACACCGGCGCCCAACTGAGCGTCATACCCGCCTCTGACCAGGACAGGCAATCCGCGGTTTGCGGCCCCTCCTTGGTTGCGGCCAACGGATCGACCATCCGCACCTTCGGCCCGCGCAACGTCACCCTCTGCTTCGGCGGCCAACGCTTTGCTTGGACGTTTGTAACCGCAAACGTGCCCATGGCTCTGCTAGGCGCCGACTTCCTCTGCGCACACGGACTGCTGGTGGACGTCCAACGGCGTCGTTTAATCAACGCCGAAACCTTCAGCTCCCTGGTATGCACATTGAGCAGCTCCGCGCCGACCGAGCTGGCATGCGCCGTCCCGGCGGCGAACGAGTTTGCTCGCCTGCTCACGGAGTTCCCGGCCCTCACGCGGCCGACGTTTTCGGCCGTCGCAGTACGGCATGGGATCGAGCACCACATACCAACCACGGGCCCGCCGGTCTACGCCAGGGCCCGCCGCCTCGACCCAGCCAAGCTCGCCGTGGCGAAGGCCGAATTCGACGCGTTGGAGCATCTCGGCATCGTGCGGCGCTCCGATAGCGCGTGGGCCTCGCCACTGCACATCGTGCCAAAGCCGGGGGGTGGATGGCACCCGTGTGGCGACTACCGCCGTCTCAATGATGCTACCACCCCCGACAGGTACCCGATCCCGCATATCCAAGACTTCTCCGCCCGTCTGGCGGGACGGGTCATTTTTTCGAAAATTGATCTCATACGGGGATATCACCAGGTACCTGTCAGGGCGGCCGACGTCCCTAAAACGGCAGTCATCACGCCGTTCGGCTTATTCGAATTCTTGCGGATGCCGTTTGGTCTCAAGAACGCGGCTCAGGCGTTCCAGCGCTTGATGGACGGCGTGCTGCGTGACCTGCCGTTCCTTTTCGTTTACCTGGACGACATCCTCGTCGCCAGCACGTCCCGGGCCGAGCACCTCCTCCACCTCCGAACACTGTTCGGGCGCCTCAGCGAGCACGGCCTCATCGTCAACCCGGCCAAATGCCACTTCGGCACGACGGCCGTTGATTTTTTGGGCCACCACATCACCAAGAACGGGGCCGTGCCGCTGCCAACCAAGGTCGAGGCCATCACCACGTTCCCGCGTCCCCGCACCATAAAGGCCCTGCAGGAATTCCTGGGAATGGTGAATTTTTATCACCGCTTCGTGCCCCGCGCTGCTCAACTCATGCGGCCCCTCTACGAAGCCCTCCGGGGCAAGCCGGCCAAGCACGACATCGCCTGGTCCGCAGCAATGGATGCGGCCTTCCAAAGCTCAAAACGGGCCCTCGCCGACGCAACACTGCTCGCTCACCCGGTGCTCAACGCTCCCATCGCCCTCACCACGGATGCCTCCGACTACGCGGTGGGCGCCGTACATGAGCAATGGGTGAACGGGGTTTGGCAGCCACTCGCTTTTTTCAGCCGGCAGCTCCGGCCGAACGAGCTCAAATACAGCACGTTTGACCGGGAGCTCCTCGGTCTACACCTGGCCGTCCGCCATTTCCGCCACCTCCTGGAGGGCCGACCTTTCACGGCGTTCGTCGACCACAAGCCGTTGGTTTACGCCATGGCCAAGGTCACGGAGCCGTGGTCGGCCCGCCAACAGCGCCACCTCTCCGCCGTGTCGGAGTTTGCCACGGACATCCGGCACGTCGCCGGCAAAAACAACGCCGTGGTCGACTGACTTTCCCGGGCCAGCGCGAACGCGGTCCACCTGGGCGTGGACTTTGCGCTTATGGCGGCGGACCAAACCACCGACACCACGGTGCAAGCCCTCCGGGCGGCGGACACGGGCCTCCGCCTGGCCGACACTGTCCTGCTCTGCGACGTCTCCCAAGGCCAGCCTCGCCCCATCGTGCCCGTCACCTGGCAACGCCGCATCTTCGCCTCCCTCCACGGCCTTTCCCACCCGGGCCGGAAAGCTTCCCAGAAGCTGGTGTCGGCGCGATTCGTCTGGCACGGCCTTCGTCGGGACGTCCGCGATTGGACCAGCACCTGCACGGCCTGCCAACGGGCCAAGGTCCACCGACACACCCAGGCCCCGCTGGCACCTTTCACCGTGCCCGAACGACGTTTCGACCACGTCAACGTGGATCTGGTGGGCCCCCTCCCCCCGTCACGGGGGTTCACACACCTGCTCACCATGGTGGACAGGACCACCAGGTGGCCGGAGGCCGTTCCCCTCGTCTCCACCACCACCGCCGACGTGGCGCAGGCTTTCATCGCCACCTGGGTCGCCCACTTCGGCGCACCGGCGGACATCTCGTCAGACAGCGGACCACAGTTCACCTCCGAGCTGTGGGGCGCGGTCGCCCGCAACCTGGGGGTCAAGCTCCACCGTACTACGGCCTACCACCCCCAAGCAAACGGGTTGTGCGAGCGATTCCACCGCTCCATGAAGGCCGCGCTCATGGCCGGCCTTCAAGACGGCGGTTGGGCCGACCGGCTGCCGTGGGTCCTTTTGGGCCTCCGCACGGCCCCCAAGGAGGACCTCCAGGCATCCACCGCCGAGCTTGTCTATGGCCAGGCGCTACGCGTCCCGGGCGAATTTGTGCCCGACGCTACCAGTCCCTGGTCCGCAGCTCACCAGCGCTCGGACCTCCAGGAGGCCGCCCAACGGTTTGCCCCCGTGCCAACATCCCACCACGGTGACCCCCAGTCCTACGTCCCCCCAGCACTTCGCACAGCGGAGTATGTTTTTGTGCGTCACGACGCACATCGGGGGCCACTCCGGCCGCCGTACGACGGGCCCTTCCGGGTGCTGCGACGGGACGACAAGTCGTTCGTCATCGACATCGGCGGCAGGTCGGACCGGATTGTGGTGGACCGCCTCAAGCCGGCGCACGTGGACGTCGACCACCCACCACGGGTGGCCCTTCCTCCGCGGCGAGGCCGCCCCCTGTCCACGGTGCCCCCCACTCGACCGCCCACCACCACACCGGACCCCCTCCCACGACCCGCCAGGGGTCGCTTCGGCCGGGTCATCAGGACCCCCGTCAAATTGACCCTGCCGGTGCAAGTCGATTCTGGGGGGACGTGTGTAGCGGCTACCGCTGGGTTTTCACAATCGCCTTGCACCTATCAAGGACGCGGAGCGATCACCATGCCGGGCTCGTCCAGGACGCCCGGGCAGGCTCGCCCTCAACTTGCCAGGCCGCTGGGCCACGCCCCCTCTCGCCTTTCCTGGGCAAACGCTCCGGGATAATATGTATATATATTGCTGCTCGATAAACGGGCTTTTCAGAGTGCCTGAGTGTTTGGTTTGATTAAAGCAACTCGGATGAATTCCAGCTTTTTGTCGCGTCCATTCTTCCGATCGACGTGGGAGCCCCAGCTCCTTCAGTATCATTATAAGCCTTCTTCAGTTGCTGTACACCAGACGGTCCAATTTGAGGCCTACAATTAAATAGGACTGGTGTTCGTTAGTTACTGAATGTTCGAGATGAGACGTTAAAGATCCCACAGTGTCCTTCGCAAAGAGTAGGCGAGCCATCGCCGGCACACTGAAAAAAATTATAATATCCTGCCCTAACTACTGCTGGGAGAGGGATGGCAAACCGCCCAGCATGACTCCAGGCCTGGAAACTGCTCCGGCAGACTAAACGGTCTAACAGAGTATGGCACATCGGATCGGAGATATATACACCTGTCATGATGATTGTGATGTCTGTGAGAGGGTCTCGGAAAAAGGTGGATGTGCCCTTTGGCTTTTGGTAAGTGTGACGTAACGCGCGCGTTTGGACCCGGAAACAGAATTATGACGCGGAGCGTTACGTCACCGCTTACCAAGAGGATATCACAATGGACATGCTCTACCTTTACGTTTTTCATTCAGTGTGAAAAACAAACAAACCAATTGTTAAAATGATTATCACATATCGAACGCATCGGCGTTACTGGTCTTCCAACGACACAGTACTTATAAGCCCGGCAGAAGGATCATGTTATTACCCAACCCTTGTGGGGTATATTGATCACAGTAGATCTACGCCTCAGAGGGTTTTCACATTTATCCCATAATGTCATGCGTGCACGCTGCCATGTTGCTTGTAAGTTGTATTCACTTCCCTGGAAATGACAGCATCAGTAGCTGTAACGTTCGTGATAATAAATAAACAGATTCCAGTTTGTCCAGCTCTCTTTTAATCTGTGTCCAACATAGTGACATATACACACACACACACACACACACACACACACACACACACACACACACACACACACACACACACACACACACACACACACACACACACACCCAGTGCAGCACCAATTATGAGATCAGCATACATATGATTATTACCTCCGCCATCAAAGGTGGATGGAGGTTATGTTTTCACCCCTGTCTGTCTGTTTGTGGACAAGATATCTCAAAAAGTTGTGGACGGATTCGGATGAAATTTGGCGGAGAGGTTGGGTGTGTGACAAGGACGAAATGATTAGATTTTGGTGAAGATCCGGATTCGGATGCGGCGAGTGGAATTTTTAAAGTGATTCTTCACCATTGGGAGATCGGGCTAAAAACGATACATAGCGGGATATCTCAAAAGGTTGTGGATGGATTTGGACAAAACTTGTTGGACATGTGTGTGTGACAAGGACGATTCGATTAGATTTTGGCGAAGATCTGAATATGGATTCGGATATGAGAATTATTTAATTTATTAAGTGATTCTTCACCATTGGGAGATAGGGCCAAAAACGATACATAGCGGGATATCTCAAAAAGTTATGGATGGATTTGGACAAAACTTGTTGGACATGTGTGTGTGACAAAGAAGAATCGATTCAATTTTGGTGAAGATCCGGATCCGGATCCAGCTAGTAGAATTTTTAAAGTGATTCTTCACCATTGAGTGATATGGCCAAACAGGTGGAGGTATGTTCTCTACTGAGTGTTATTTTAGTTAAGCAACGTCACACCTCCCCTTTTAATATCGAACACTTGAACTAAATTTTGATTTTTGAATAGGATTGAACATAACCAAAGTAGATCAACACAACTGATTTACAGGCTATAAATGAAAGAGAATAACATGAAATGAGAAATGTTACAAATCCACTCCAAGTTACTGTTATACCATGGTTAATGTCCCATAAGGAGCCACAACCCAAGCTAGCAATCTTTGGCATACACATCAAGTTCATTTAAACATATTCACGTCAAACAGTCCAAATCAACCTTGTCCACAATGGTTGACCAATGACCACAATTCACAAATTCGGTTTATCGGGGGGGGTTTTCACACGTCGTTTTCACACGGGATTTACTGGTGGATGCCAATTCCATTCCTCTGATGGAGGGAGACCCAGGCTCCAGGCTTGTACACACTGGAGTGACGACTTGCACACACGACTCAAAGCCAGGCACAACTGTCGGAGCAGGCTCTGCCGGTTTTGTTTCAGATGACGTCTGTTTCTACGCAAGACATTTCCCGTCGCTAACTCGACGACGCATGACACTTTAGTCTTTCTTTTGGGTTCCTTCTGATGATTCCAATGGAGTATTTGCAGTATTTGGTTTTCTGTTTCATTATGATTGTACCATGTCCTGATGCTGTGTGGATTCTGCTTCCCCACTGATGGATCGATGGTAGCTTGTAACTGTTGCTGCGTTTTTGCCTGAGGAAGAAATGCTGAAATCGATCTGTCAAGGGCAAGGAGTCAAGGGCAAGGAGTCAAGGGCAAGGAGTCAAGGGAAAGGAGTCAAGGGCAAGGAGTCAAGGGCAAGGAGTCAAGGGCAAGGAGTCAAGGGCAAGGAGTCAAGGGCAAAGAGTCAAGGACAAGGAGTCAGGGAAGGAGTAAGGGCAAGGAGTCAAGGGCAAGGGCAAGGAGTCAAGGGCAAGGGCAAGGAGTCAAGGGCAAGGAGTCAAGGGCAAGGAGTCAAGGGCAAGGAGTCAAGGGCAAGGAGTCAAGGGCAAAGAGTCAAGGACAAGGAGTCAGGGAAGGAGTAAGGGCAAGGAGTCAAGGGCAAGGGCAAGGAGTCAAGGGCAAGGGCAAGGAGTCAAGGGCAAGGAGTCAAGGGCAAGGGCAAGGAGTCAAGGGCAAGGGCAAGGAGTCAAGGGCAAGGGCAAGGAGTCAAGGGCAAGGAGTCAAGGGCAAGGGCAAGGAGTCAAGGGCAAGGAGTCAAGGGCAAGGAGTCAAGGGCAAGGGCAAGGAGTCAAGGGCAAGGAGTCAAGGGCAAGGAGGCAAGGAGTCAAGGGCAAGGAGTCAAGGGAAAGGAGTCAAGGGAAAGGAGTCAAGGGCAAGGAGTCAAGGGCAAAGAGTCAAGGACAAGGAGTCAGGGAAGGAGTAAGGGCAAGGAGTCAAGGGCAAGGGCAAGGAGTCAAGGGCAAGGGCAAGGAGTCAAGGGCAAGGAGTCGAGGGCGAGGAGTCGAGGGCGAGGAGTCGAGGGCGAGGAGTCGAGGGCGAGGAGTCGAGGAGTCGAGGGCGAGGAGTCGAGGTCGAGGAGTCGAGGAGTCGAGGGCGAGGAGTCGAGGGCGAGGAGTCGAGGGCGAGGAGTCGAGGGCGAGGAGTCGAGGGCGAGGAGTCGAGGGCGAGGAGTCGAGGGCGAGGAGTCAAGGGCTCGGAGTCAAGGGCGAGGAGTCAAGGGCTAGGAGTCAAGGGCTAGGAGTAAGGGCTAGCAATAAGGGCTAGGAGTGAAGGGAAGGAGCTAGGGCTAGCAGTAAGGGCTAGGAGTAAGGGAAGGAGCTAGGGCTAGGAGTAAGGGCTAGGAGTAAGGGCTAGGAGTAAGGGCTAGGAGTAAGGGCTAGGAGTAAGGGCTAGGAGTAAGGGCTAGCAGTAAGGGCTAGCAGTAAGGGCTAGGAGTGAAGGGAAGGATCTAGGAGTCAAGGGCTAGGAGTCAAGGGCTAGGAGTCAAGGGCTAGGAGTAAGGGCTAGCAGTAAGGGCTAGCAGTAAGGGCCAGGAGTAAGGGCTAGGAGTAAGGGCTAGCAGTAAGGGCTAGCAGTAAGGGCCAGGAGTAAGGGCTAGGAGTAAGGGCTAGGAGTAAGGGCTAGCAGTAAGGGCTAGGAGTCAAGGGCTAGGAGTCAAGGGCTAGGAGTCAAGGGCTAGGAGTCAAGGGCTAGGAGTCAAGGGCTAGGAGTCAAGGGCTAGGAGTCAAGGGCTAGGAGTCAAGGGCTAGGAGTCGAGGGCTAGCAGTAAGGGCTAGGAGTAAGGGCTAGGAGTAAGGGCTAGGAGTAAGGGCTAGGAGTAAGGGCTAGGAGTAAGGGCTAGCAGTAAGGGCTAGCAGTAAGGGCCAGGAGTAAGGGCCAGGAGTAAGGGCCAGGAGTAAGGGCTAGCAGTAAGGGCTAGGAGTCAAGGGCTAGGAGTCAAGGGCTAGGAGTCAAGGGCTAGGAGTCGAGGGCTAGGAGTCGAGGGCTAGGAGTCAAGGGCTAGGAGTCAAGGGCTAGGAGTCAAGGGCTAGGAGTCAAGGGCTAGGAGTCGAGGGCTAGGAGTCGAGGGCTAGGAGTCGAGGGCTAGCAGTAAGGGCTAGGAGTCAAGGGCTAGGAGTCAAGGGCTAGGAGTCAAGGGCTAGGAGTCGAGGGCTAGGAGTCGAGGGCTAGGAGTCGAGGGCTAGGAGTCGAGGGCTAGCAGTAAGGGCTAGGAGTAAGGGCTAGCAGTAAGGGCTAGCAGTAAGGGCTAGGAGTAAGGGCTAGGAGTCAAGGGCTAGGAGTCAAGGGCTAGGAGTCAAGGGCTAGGAGTCAAGGGCTAGGAGTCAAGGGCTAGGAGTCAAGGGCTAGGAGTCAAGGGCTAGGAGTCAAGGGCTAGGAGTCAAGGGCTAGGAGTCAAGGGCTAGGAGTCAAGGGCTAGCAGTAAGGGCTAGCAGTAAGGGCTAGGACTAGGAGTAAGGGCTAGGAGTAAGGGCTAGGAGTAAGGGCTAGCAGTAAGGGCTAGGAGTAAGAATTTTCATGCATATTCGGAACAACTTCGTTTCTCATTCTGGCCGGAATGTCACACACACCATTTTGGTCTCACTTCACCTCACAACGACGTCCTCACTTCACCTCACCACGACGTCCCGTCATGTCACCTCAACACGACATCCAGTCACTTCACCTCACCAAGACGTCCTCTCACGTCACATCAACACAACGTCCTCTCATTTCACCTCACCTCACCACGACGTCCTCTCACGTCACCTCAACACGACGACGGCCTCACGTCACCTCAACACGACGTCCTCACGTCACCTCAACACGACATCCAGTCAATTCACCTCACCAAGACGTCCTCTTACTTCACCTCACCAAGACGTCCTCTCACTTCACCTCACCAAGACGTCCTCTCACTTCACCTCACCTCACCACGACGTCCTCACCTCACCTCAACACGACGCCCGGTCACGTCACCTCAACACGACATCCAGTCAATTCACCTCACCAAGACGTCCTCTCACTTCACCTCACCAAGACGTCCTCTCACTTCACCTCACCAAGACGTCCTCTCACTTCACCTCACCAAGACGTCCTCTCACTTCACCTCACCAAGACGTCCTCTCACTTCACCTCACCAAGACGTCCTCTCACTTCACCTCACCAAGACGTCCTCTCACTTCACCTCACCAAGACGTCCTCTCACTTCACCTCACCAAGACGTCCTCTCACTTCACCTCACCAAGACGTCCTCTCACTTCACCTCATCAAGACGTCCCTCTCACTTCACTTCGACAAGACGTCCTCTCACTTCACCTCGACAAGACGTCCCCTCACTTCACCTCGACAAGACGCCCTCTCAATTCACCTCACCAAGACGTCCCCTCACTTCACCTCATCAAGACGTCCCTCTCACTTCACCTCATCAAGACGTCCTCACTACACCTCATCAAGACCTCCTCTCACTTCACCTCATCAAGACGTCCTCTCACTTCACCTTATCAAGACGTCCTCTCACTTCACCTCATCAAGACGTCCGCTCACTTCACCTCATCAAGACGTCCTCTCACTTCACCTCATCAAGACGTCCCCTCACTTCACCTCATCAAGACGTCCTCTCACTTCACTTCGACAAGACGTCCCTCTCACTTCACCTCGACAAGACGCCCTCTCAATTCACCTCACCAAGACGTCCTCTCACTTCACTTCGACAAGACGTCCTCTCACTTCACCTCATCAAGACGTCCTCTCACTTCACCTCATCAAGACGTCCTCTCACTTCACTTCGACAAGACGTCCCTCTCACTTCACCTCGACAAGACGCCCTCTCAATTCACCTCACCAAGACGTCCTCTCACTTCACTTCGACAAGACGTCCTCTCACTTCACCTCGACAAGACGCCCTCTCAATTCACCTCACCAAGACGTCCTCTCACTTCACCTCATCAAGACGTCCTCTCACTTCACTTCGACAAGACGTCCTCTCACTTCACCTCGACAAGACGCCCTCTCACTTCACCTCGACAAGACGCCCTCTCAATTCACCTCACCAAGACGTCCTCTCACTTCACCTCATCAAGACGTCCCTCTCACTTCACCTCATCAAGACGTCCCTCTCACTTCACCTCATCAAGACGTCCCTCTAACTTCACCTCATCAAGACGTCCTCTCACTTCACCTCATCAAGACGTCCTCTCACTTCACCTCATCAAGACGTCCTCTCACTTCACCTCATCAAGACGTCCTCTCACTTCACCTCATCAAGACGTCCTCTCACTTCACCTCACCAAGAGTGCAAGACGCCCTCTCACTTCACCTCATCAAGACGTCCTCTCACTTCACCTCATCAAGACGTCCTCTCACTTCACCTCATCAAGACGTCCTTTCACTTCACCTCATCAAGACGTCCTCTCACTTCACCTCACCAAGACGTCCTCTCACTTCACCTCACCAAGACGTCCTCTCAATTCACCTCACCAAGAGTGCAAGACGTCCTCTCACTTCACCTCACCAAGAGTGCAAGACGTCCTCTCACTTCACCTCATCAAGACGTCCTCTCACTTCACCTCATCAAGACGTCCTCACTTCACTTCGACAAGACGTCCTTTCACTTCACCTCATCAAGACGTCCTTTCACTTCACCTCATCAAGACGTCCTCTCACTTCACCTCACCGAGTGCAAGACGTCCTCTCACTTCACCTCACCAAGAGGTACTCTCACTTCACCTCACCAAGAGTGCAAGACGTCCTCTCACTTCACCTCATCAAGACGTCCTCTCACTTCACCTCATCAAGACGTCCTCTCACTTCACTTCGACAAGACGTCCTCTCACTTCACCTCATCAAGACGTCCTCTCACTTCACCTCATCAAGACGTCCTCTCACTTCACCTCACCAAGAGGTACTCTCACTTCACCTCACCAAGAGTGCAAGACGTCCTCTCACTTCACCTCATCAAGACGTCCTCTCACTTCACCTCATCAAGACGTCCTCTCACTTCACCTCATCAAGACGTCCTCTCACTTCACCTCATCAAGACGTCCTCTCACTTCACCTCACCAAGAGTGCAAGACGCCCTCTCACTTCACCTCATCAAGACGTCCTCTCACTTCACCTCATCAAGACGTCTGACGTCCTCTCACTTCACCTCACCAAGAGTGCAAGACGCCCTCTCACTTCACCTCATCAAGACGTCCTCTCACTTCACCTCATCAAGACGTCCTCTCACTTCAGTTCACCTCCAACACATTTCTCATACATTCTGAACTCTGAAAAAGTAGGAGTTCCCATTACCCAAGAGCTGCATCAATCACGTGATCAGCATACATTTGATTATTAAGGTATGTGACAGAAGCTCTACCATAAAGCACGTTTATCTCGTTATTCTCACTTCCTGCACCGGAAGGTTACGCTAATTAATTTGGCCTTGTTCAATCTCGTTTACCTCTTGTCGCTTGTTTCCCTCGCATACCAATATGGCGCCCGCGCGATGCATCATGGGTAATGACCCCCCAAAACAGGTAAGTTCACCTCACCAAACTCCAAGGCCAAAACAACAAAAAGTCTGGGAGGTCGGCGTTTCGAACCAGACAGAGGTCATAGGTCATACCAAAGACTTTTAAAATATTTCGTGCTGTTCTTTTGCTTGACGAAGCATTTAAAAAGTATATTCAGAACAAAAAAGTATAGATTTACCTTACGAATTATCATAAAGAGAAAAGGAGGACATATTTAAAATGAAGAGCACGTGAATATTATTGAGACTAAATAAACACTTAGAATCAATAAAGTCTGGGGCAAAAGTCGAAAAACAACAACAAGCTTCCAAATTAAGGCGAACGCCTGGGACGACCCAAACCGTTTAGGACCCACTGATGGTTCAGGAAATCAGGACGCTCTTTTCACATGAGTTGAGGTTTTGGGAAGAAGAGCGAAGATGGAGTTGGAACGGCACATGTTGGTCACGTCGAGATCCGATTGGCAGGATGTTGATTTGCTCGACTAGGCCTGACGAGGCACCATGAGCGCCGGGTCTCGTCAGCGAACCCTCTTCCAGACTTGGGGCACGAAGCTCGGATCGACATCATCCGACGGTGGAAGACCTCGCGACGCGGGGCAGCACCGCAGGTACAACCTAGGGCACCAAAGCACCACCACCCCCAACGATGACGACGATGACGATCTGCTGCTATTGGAAGCCATCGACGCAGTGGAGAGCGGGGCCAAGGAGCTTCGCAACGGTAACGGTCTACCTGGTAATCGTCGGGATGTCGAGGACGTCCCCGGCTTCGACCTGGAAGCCGGGGATATCTGGGTCTACCCGACGAACCTGCCCTTACGGCAGTACCAGCTGAGCATTGTGGAGCGAGGACTCTTCGCCAACACTCTGGTCTGTGTACCCACGGGCCTCGGCAAGACCTTCGTGGCGGCCGTGGTCATGTACAACTTCTACCGCTGGTATCCCAGTGGAAAGGTGGCTTTCC
This sequence comes from Myxine glutinosa, assembly GCF_964187855.1. Lineage (NCBI taxonomy): Eukaryota > Metazoa > Chordata > Myxini > Myxiniformes > Myxinidae > Myxine > Myxine glutinosa. The sequence goes on along the minus strand of NC_136261.1, from coordinate 357,812,856 downwards.
TGGCGCCCACCAAGCCGCTGGTGGCTCAACAGGTTGCCGCCTGCTATGACGTCATGGGAATTCCGCAACGACACATGGCCGAGATGACAGGTACGCTTTAAATTTTGTATCGATTGATGAAAACCAAAGCATTTTGTTTTGCAAATAATTAATTGCCACTTGATGGTCTTGAAGGTGTTACAATGTTATGGTGAGTAGCTGTGGGGGTGGCAGGATAGCCCCGAGGTATACCTGATGCTCTACTCTGAGTGAGGCCTGGGTTTGAATCCCGACACAGCTGTAAACCGCCGTCGTGGTGGTTCATCCATGTGGGTTCCGTCCCTCGGATGGGCGTAAAACTGGTGTCCCCATCTGCCAGAATTCGTTGTTGGACGTTAAAGATCCTACGGTGTCTATGTGAAGTTGCTGAGCTATTGACAACACTTTAAACAAATATAACCCACCAGGCTCGGACTGAATCTCCAATCTACCAGACTTGGATCGGATGCTCTAACAAGAACGGCACTCAGTAGAGAGCATTGACCTCCACTGGTTGAGAGCCTCCGCCTGGTTGAGCCTCCGCCTGGTTGAGCCTCCGCCTGGTTGAGCCTCAGCCTGGTTGAGAGCCTCAGCCTGGTTGAGCCTCCGCCTGGTTGAGCCTCCGCCTGGTTGAGCCTCCGCCTGGTTGAGCCTCAGCCTGGTTGAGCGCCTCCGCCTGGTTGAGCCTCCGCCTGGTTGAGCGCCTCAGCCTGGTTGAGCCTCCGCCTGGTTGAGCCTCCGCCTGGTTGAGCCTCCTTGAGAGCCTCAGCCTGGTTGAGCCTCCGCCCGGTTGAGAGCCTCCGCCCGGTTGAGAGCCTCCGCCCGGTTGAGAGCCTCCGCCCGGTTGAGGGCCTCCGCCCGGTTGAGGGCCTCCGCCTGGTTGAGGGCCTCCGCCTGGTTGAGAGCCTCCGCTCAGCTTGCTGGGATGAATGATCCCGGTGTGTACCCCGATTTAGAATAGGTACACCGTATCCCTGCACATCGTAAGAGGCGACTCAGGGTTGGCGTCACGAAGGGCATCCGGCCATAAAAACATTGCCTCGAATAAGGACCCAGATTGTCATGGGGCCCGCAAGGCTAACCCCCACTCTAGAGGGGGAAAATGGCCTTAAAACCATCATTCAGACACACAACCGGTCCACCAAGTTTTGTCCAAATCTGTCCACAACTTTGAGATATACCGCTATGTATCGTTTTTGGCCATATCTCCCAATGGTGAAGAATCACTTTAAAAATAAATAAAAAAATTCTCATATCCGAATCCATATTCAGATCTTCACCATAGTCGAATCGAATCGTCCTTGTCAGGCCCCCAACCGGTCCACCAAGTTTCGTCCAAATCCATCCATAACTTTTTGAAATATCCTGCTATGTATCGTTTTGGCCCTATCTCCCAATGGTGAAGAATCACTTTTAAAAAAAATAAAATAATTCTCATATCCGAATCCATATTCAGATCTTCACCATAGTCGAATCTATTCGTCCTTGTCAGGCCCCCAACCGGTCCACCAAGTTTCGTCCAAATCCATCCATAACTTTTTGAAATATCCTGCTATGTATCGTTTTGGCCCTATCTCCCAATGGTGAAGAATCACTTTAAAAAAAAATAAAATAATTCTCATATCCGAATCCATATTCAGATTTTCACCAAAGTCGAATCTATTCGTCCTTGTCAGGCCCCCAACCGGTCCACCAAGTTTCGTCCAAATCCATCCATAACTTTTTGAAATATCCTGCTATGTATCGTTTTGGCCCTATCTCCCAATGGTGAAGAATCACTTTAAAAAAAAAAAAAAAATTCTCATATCCGAATCCATATTCAGATCTTCACCAAAGTCGAATCTATTCGTCCTTGTCAGACACCCAACCGGTCCACAAGTTTCATCCAAATCCGTGCACAACTTTTTGAGATGTCCTGCTATGTATCGTTTTTGGCCCAATCTCTCAATGATGAAGAATCACTTAAAAAATTCTAGTAGCCGGATCCGAATCCGGATCTTCACCAAAATCTAATCATTTCGTCCTTGTCACATACACTACCTCTCTGCCAAATTTCGTCCGAATCCGTCCACAACTCTTTGAGATATTGTGCCCCCATAGTAACAGACTGGTGAAAACATCAACTCCATCCATCGCGGATGGCCGAGATAATAATCGACCTTCTGGTACCCTGAAGAAGAGTCCCCTCCCCTTAAAGAAAGTTTGGAGTTGCATTGTTGACAGGATGGAGGAACTTCCCAAAACCATTTTTTTCTGCGGCAAAAGGTTAATGTCCGAAACGTCGGCTTCCCCTTGATTCCCACAGTGGTTAGCGTACCTCCATCAATGTCCTGCTGATTTGATCTACTGTTCTACCTGTCTGCCCATTGGGATGGACACTAACCCTCACTAACCCTCGCAAGAGTCGTTCTTCATTCTACAAAATGTCGTAGTTTTGTGGAAGTTTATTTAAAGAGAATTTTTCTTCTGGGTGGATTGAACTATTCGAGGTCCATTGTACCAAATATCCACGATTCCTTGCAGGAGGAATTGCAGCTGCTGAGCGGTGTCATCTCTGGCAATCCTGTCGGGTGTTTTTCCTGACGCCACAGGTTATGATGAATGACCTGTCACGAGGAGCTTGTCCCGCCGTCAGCATTCGCTGTCTCGTGGTCGACGAAGCTCATAAAGCCTTAGGAAACCATTCTTACTGTCAGGTATGTATGTGTATCCCCTGCACGAATACCTTTGGTTTATGGAATTGGTTAAGAACATTTTTGGAAAGGACTTTGCAAATGCTGAAAATAACATATTGCGCATTTTCAGTTTAAAATGTAAAATGAAGGAATGAGCAATGCATTGGTCTTTTGGTCTTTTGGAGCAAAATTGGTCTTTTCCATCTGATTCTGGGTTCTCAGGTTCAAATCCCAAACACTGTATTGACATCATTTGATGTCATTGCAATTGATGGTAAACTATGCCCAGGCAAAAATATTGTTGCCTTTTTACCCTCGTCAAAGGAGAGGGTATTGCATTTCGGTCTGTTTGTCTGTCTGTTTGTCCGCACAGAATAAATATGATTTTCTCTGCAACCGTTTGTCCGATTGACAGGAAATTTTCACCGCAGGTGCATCTCCAACTGTAGAAGTTTTTAAAATTAAAATTATGATGTCATAGGTCATGTGGTATGGGCGCCATCTTGGAAAAAACAAAAAAAAATTGCACCTCTATATCTCTGAAAGTGCTGAATAGAAAGAATTGAGACATGGCTCATTGCAAAGAACTCTCCATGGGGAATAAAATATGTTAATGATGTCATAGGTTCCTCCATTATGACGTCATAATTCGACAAGTATAAAACTTCATCCGATCGAAAGGAATTTTTTTTTGGAGCGTCATGTCTGGATAAATTGGAGGAAAAAAAATGATGACTATCGGTCACGTTGTTCGGCCGCCATATTTGTTTTAACACAAAAGCCTTAAAAACACTAAAAACACGTCCTGGCGAAGGGCTGCTATCTCTGATTGCTCTTTCTTGTTATTATTTTGCGATTATGAACTCCTTCAAGAAGATGTAGAGATAAGCCCATGACTGGTTGTGGAGTGTTTTCATTTCTGAGAGTCAACTCTGGACTGGTTGCTATTCCAACAATTGGCTGATCAATCAATCGACCCAGGCTGCCATCGGCATGCGTGGCAGATTTTTTCTTACCACGATTACTTGTGAAACGCTGAAGGGATTTTGACCAAACTTGGTACAAGTATGGACTGTAATACAAAGATGAACATCAACAGATTCAATTTTGGGTGCAAGGGTCAAATGTCATGTGCCCTTTTGAGAATTTAACAAAGTAGCGAATGCACACAAAATGGATTCCAGGTATCCTGAATAATGTCACTAAATATGATTTCTTGCAATGCTGTCGTGTTTTATTTATTTATTTTACCTCTTTCTGTCCACTTCCCACCACACACGTTCCATTGCACCACTGCATAGTTATGTGCACTTGTTCGTTGTGAGTGTTTGTTTGCATTTGAGCACCGTCATTCTTTGTCCAACTTACCCCCTCTCCCTCCTCCTCCCCAGGTTGTGAAACAGCTGGTGGGACACACACGGCAGTTTCGTGTGCTTGCTCTCAGCGCGACTCCAGGATCGGACATCAAGGTGCTCCGTAGCTATAGTAACCGTCTCACTGCTTAATCACTTCTTAACAAGAGGACAGATAATGAGGATTGGTTTGGTTGATTGGTGTGGAGCAGGCATTTTCAAATATTTTATAATTGTACCCTGTCTAACTCTTCTACCTCCTCACAACCCTCTTTCCCCACCTCACCTGCCTCAGAGGGGGTGGGGATTGGAGGGCAAGGTGTCATGACCTACAGTTTTAAAACGCCTGCTTTGGAGAATAGTGAATACAAGTTGAGTTGAAGCAAATGAATGTGTTAATGATTTTGACGTTATTCACTCTTTTCATGCTTCGGCCGACGAAGCCGTTTTCGGATTGTCCGTCCGGCTGTCTGTCCGTCCGTCTGTCCGTCCGTCCGTCCATGTGTGATAGGTTTCCCCACGATAACTTGAGAACGGCTGAAGGGATCTCAGTCAAACTTGATGCAGGTATGTATAAATGAGGTAAAGATGAACTGATTCGATTTTGGGGTCAAAGGTCAGGGGTCATGTTAGGTTCGGTTAAAAATCCTGTTACAACGATAACTTGTGAACCAGTGATGAGATTCTGACCAAAGTTGGTACAAGTATGTAGAATGATGCAAATATGTCTTTGATTGATTTTGTTGTCGAGGTCAAAGGTCAAAGTCTGTAATAGGTTTATAACTTGAGAATGGCTGAAGGGACCTAATTCAAACTTGGTACAGGTATGTATATTGATTTAAAGATCAACTGAATAGATTTTGGGGTAAAGAGGTCAAAGGTCAAATGTCAGACGTCCCGTCAGGTAAAAAGTCTGTTACTGAGCTAACTTGTGAACCGGTCATCGGATTTCCACCAAACTTGGTACAATTATAAATTATGATGCAAAGATAAACTGATTCGATTTTGGGGTCAATAGGTCAAATATCTGATGTCGTGTTAAGTTACATGTATTTCGTTACCGCTATAACTTAAGAACGGCTTGAGGGATCAAAGTCAAACTTGGTACAGGTATGTATAATGATGAAAAGATTAACTGATTCGATTTTGGGGTCAAGAGGTAAAAGGTCAGAGGTCATGTTCGGTAAAAATTGTTGCCACGCCAACTTATGAACAAGTGATGGGATTTTGAACAAATTTGGTACATGTATATATGATGCAAAGTTGAACGGATTTAATTATGTCATCAAGAGGTCAAAGGTCAAAGGTCAGAGGTCAAGTCTGTTAAAAATGTGATTACTTGAGAACAGCTGAATGGATTTAAATCAAACTTTGTACAACTATGTATAATGATGTAATAACGTGGGCAGAGGCATATCAGTCGACGTCGTGACATTGAAGTGTCCTATTTTATTTTATTATTATTATTTTTTTGGGCATTTTGTAATTTATTTGTAATGCTTGATTTTTACCCTCACCAGAGGAGAGGGTGTTGCATTTGAGTCCGTTTGTTTGTCTGTTTGGCCGCACAGAATAAATGATTTTCTCTGCAACCGTTGATCCAATTGACAGGAAATTTTCACCATAGGTGCAACTCCACCTGAATAATTCTTTAATGATAATTATGACGTCGTCGGTCAGGTTGCTCGGCCGCCATCTTGGAAAAACCGAAAAACTTTGCACCTCTATATCTCCGAAAGCACTGAATAGAAAAAAATGAGACATGGCTCATTGTAAAGAACTCTCCATGGGGAATAAAATATGTTAATGATGATGTCATAGGTGCCTCCATTATGACATCATAATTCGACAAGTACAAAACTTCATCCGATCAAGATGAAATTTCTTGAGCATAATCTCGGAATAAATTGGTTTAGAAAAAAAATAGTCATCGGTCACGTGGGTTGGCTGCCATATTTGTTTTAACGCAAAAGCCTTAAAAACCACTGAAAATACATCCTGGCGAGGGTTTGCAATCTCTGATTGCTTTTGTTACATTTTGTAATGCGCTGTTTTTAATGCTGCCATTATCTGCTTTGCTATTTTAGCATTTCCTGCAATTGAAAAAAACTTTGTTTTGTTTAAAAAAAAAAATTCTTTTCTTAACGTAAAATATGATCATAACAACAACACAACAACATGCATTTTAAGGCCATTTTCCCTGCTAGAGCGGGGGTTAGCCTTGCGGTCCCCATGACAATCTTCTCCATTTTGCCCTATTTTCTGCATCTCTCCTTGTTAACCCCCTTGCCCGCATTTCTTCTTCCACCATCTTTAGCCAAGTCTTTCTCGGTCTTCCCCGTCCTCTACTTCCTTCTACATTCATTTCCATCACTCTTCTCAACCAGTCACTTTCATCCTTCCTCAACACATGACCAAACCATCTCAACCTGTTCCTCTTCACAGCATCAATCACAGGCAATATTCCCATCATCTTTCGCAATTCATCATTTGTCTTCCTCTCTCTCAACGATACTCCGCACATCCATTCGCAATTCATCATTTGTCTTCCTCTCTCTCAACGATACTCCGCACATCCATCGAACCATTCGCATTTCCACCCTTTCCAGCCTTCGTTGCTGCTCTACGTTCATTACCCATGTCTCGCTCCCATAAATCATAACACTTCTCACACATGCAGCATACACCTTTCCCTTCAGCTTCAGCGACACTCCCCTTCTCATCAGCACGCCACTCAGTTCCCGAAACTTCTTCCATGCACATCTCACTCGAGCAACCGTTGCCGAGTCTGATCCACCTTCTCCATTCAGCATGTCTCCGAGGTAGCAAAATGTTTTCACACCTTCCAGCTTCACGCCGTCTCCAAGATCCAACTCAACATTTCCTCCATCTGCAGCTCCCTCTGTGCACACCTTACATTTGAATGTAGCTGCCACACTGGTAAATGACCCTCTCAGACCACTACATTTTTGATGAACCCACTCAGCGCACATTGTACATTGAATGGAGTTCACGCCGACACCCTTCCTGCACACAGCACATGCTTTACCATGCTTTAACATGCTTTACCATCACCTTCGTCTTTCCGATATTCACCTTCAGACCTTTTGTCTCCATACATTCCTTCCACTTGTTCATCTTTTCCTTCAGTCCATCCATACTTTCCGCAATCAACACCAGATCATCTGCATACAACAACTCCCACGGTAAACCCTCCTTTACGTTCTGAGCCAGCACCTCCATCACAGCTACAAATAGTAGTGGACTTAGTACCGACCCCTGATGCACTCCCACCTTTACCTCAAACTCACCACTGTTCCCGTCCTTCATCCTTACAGCTGTGCGCGCTCTTTTGTACATTGCCATCACTACTCTGATCAACCATTCCTCCACTCCTAACTTGCTCAATGCCCATGTCAATACTTTGCGTGGAACCCTATCGAATGCTTTCTCCAGATCAACAAACCCAAGAAACAACTTCTTCCTCTTCTCCATGTACTTCTCCTGCAACTGCCTCACAATGAAAAGCGCGTCTGTCGTTCCTCTTCCTGGCATAAATCCAAACTGCATTTCGTCGATCTTCACTTTCTTCCTTATCCTCCTCTCCAACACCCTTTCCAATACCTTCATTCCATGCTCCAATAACTTTATCGCTCGGTACGAGCCACACCAGAGGGTCACCTTTCCCCTTATTATAGAGGGACGAGGGTACTCAGTTCCCAACCCACTGGAATGCGGCCTTCTTTCACCACCAGATTACAGATCTCTGTCATTCTCTTCACACCCCAACTTCCTGCTGCCTTCAACATATCTCCCACAACTCCCGTCGGCCCTCCCGCTTTTCCACTCTTCATTGCTTTTATCACTTCCTCAACTTCCTTCTCGGTTATCTTCTCTGCCGGTCCTAAAACTGGGTTACTCTCTATCTTGCCATCCCATTCATTCTCTGTATTCAACAGCATTTCCATATATTTTTTCCATCTTCCTTTAATTCCATCTGGGTCGACAACAATTTGTCCCACTTCATCCTTCAAGCAACTCACCCCCATCACATCACACCTCTCTTTCGCTATCTGCTTTGCAATCCTGAATACTGCTTTCTGACCCTCTTCCGAATCCAAGCGTTCTCCAAACATTTTCCTACATGCCTCCTGCGCCTTTGCTACCTCTTTCTTTGCAGCCTTCCTGGCTGCCTTATAACTTACATGCTCTGCTGTTTCTGCTCCCGTACCCTTCGCCTTCTGCCACTCCTTGAACTTCTTCCTCTTCTCGTCAATCCTCTTTCCAACTTCATCATCCCACCACCATGTTTCCGAGTGCCTCGGTGGTCCTTTTGTCCATCCACATACCTCACCAACGGCTCCCAACAGACTAGCTTTCATTGACATCCAACCACTTTCAAGCTCAACCACATCATCCTCTACCCTAGTCAGCCTCTCTTTTAATGCCTCCCTTACTGTCACCTCTTTCAACCTCCACACCTTCATTCTCGGTTGGTACTTCACCCGCCGAGCTCTCCTCCCACCTTTCACCCTTATGTCGCAGACAACCAAGTGGTGCTGTGAAACAGCCTCCTCCCCCGGGATCACCTTTGTGTCCCGGAGGTGCCCCCTATCTCGCCTACGCACCATCAGGTAGTCAACGGTTGTCGTCGACCCACCTGACGTGTATGTAACAAGCTTATTATCCTCTTTCTGGAACTGAGTAATCCAAATCAACAAATCAGCTCCATCAGCAAACTCCAAAATCCTTTCACCTTCTCCATTTCTCACACCATATCCGTAACCCCCATGAACTCCCTCAAAACCATCCATACTCCTTACCACATGTCCATTCAGGTCTCCTCCCACCACAACAACTTCCTCATCTTTCACGTTTTCCATCAGCTTGTCTATCGCACACCAGAACTTGTCCTTCTCTTCATCGCTTCGACCAACCTGCGGAGCATATCCCGAGATGACGTTCACCAAGAGCTTTCCAATCATCATTTTCACCATCATAAACCTATCACTCACTCTAGTCACACTCACCACACTGTCTACAAACTCCTCAGAAAACAGGACACCAACACCATTCACGGCCTTCAGGCACCCTTGCCACACAAACTTGTATTTCTGTCCCTGCCTACCCTTCACCATTCTCACACCACTTCCCTTCCATCTCGTCTCCTGCACACAGCATATGTCCACTCTTCTTCTGACCAATACTTCCACCACTTATCCTGATCTCCCTGTCATTGTCCCTACATTCCATGTCCCAAACCTCAGAAACCGATCTCCACTTCGGGCTGCACCCTGCCCATATGTACTTGTAATTGTCATGGTTCTCTTTTTGAGGCAATGTTTTTATGGCCGGATGCCCTTCCTGACGCCAACCCTCTTAGTCGTCTCTTACGACACGCGTCACGCAGGGACACGGTGTACGTATTCTGACCAGGGTACACACTGGGAAACATTTAAAACATGGAAATTCGGGGGTGGGGCGGCGTCAGCATCAGCATCACGGCTGCGCTTTAAACATATTCCAACAATATCCAAACAGAACCATGAAAACCATGAAAAACAATCTGGGAAAAGTCTCCAAGTGAGAACGTGGATTTGAGAAGGAAGAGGCAGAGGCGGAAGAAAAACGAGATACAGGGGGCGGGGCAATATGTGATCATAAAAACATTCTTAATTCATAGGTTCCTGAATATTCCAGACCATTAGTTCTGTGTTGGTGCAAATAAATTGGTCAAATAATCCCATATCTTTTGTGAGGTTTAAAGTATATATTTATTTATTTCAAACTTTTTTTTGTGAATTATTAATTACTATTATAAACACCCATCAAAATGATGGGTTGTACCTATATGGAACATTTAGAGGAACAGTATCTCAGTCAAACTTAATGGCAACGAAATATTCAAGGAGACTAGAAGATATGATGTTTCGTAGCCAGAAGGGTTTTAAAATTTTTTAAACATTACATGTACAACTGTGACTATTTTATTTATCTTCTGGGACGTTTCGGTTCGACAGTACAGTTTTGTGAGCGTGCCAAAAGTTTGAATCCTCGGCCTAGCATCTGATATGCTTGTATCTTTATATATTAGACATTCTCCAGACGTAAATGAACACTCGTATTGCTCTGCGTGCGTTTCACATCACGTGCAGCGAATTTCACCTCACTGCGTCTTGTATTTATTGTTATTTTAAAAAACGCTCCTGTACACCACCCTTGAGGCTTGGTTTGCAACTCGCCATCCACAATTCCAATATAAGAGACGTAATTACTCTTTCATGGAAAAGCGTTTTTGAGTTTTTTGTTTTTTTATCGGACAAAATAGGTCAGAGCGAACACCGTCGTGTTAAAAGATTGGCATTTTTTAACCTGCCAATCAAATCGTCCTTGTGAATGGGGACAGGTACACACACAAATACACACTATTTCATATAAGGGTAGATTTTAGTTTCTCTGAACGTTTTTTAAAAATCTGGTTCCATAAAACAATCTAAAATGGTGGATAAAGCATTTATGTTAAAACTGTCCTTGTCAAGTTAATTTGTACTTGCACTGGTTGAGCATGTACCGTTAATTAAAATTTTACACTTGTGGAATTGCTGATTTGTAACAAAAAAAGAAAAATCGGATCACTGGACCTGTAGTTTATCTGTGCCTTGGCCTAATGTAACCCAAATTTGCTAGCAATATGACTGGTGGGTCGGCAGAAGATTTTTGAAGGAATTTATGTGATTTTCCAAAAGAAATGACTAAGTCGGCCACTTTGACACACAATGTCACATGATTGGCATGACCTCTGCAATTTAACACCCGACCCTGGCTTAAAGTTGTACCCCAAATTTGGTAGCATTCTGACTGGTGGGTCTGGAGAAAAAGATTTTTGAAGGAATTTACTATGTCCGCCATTTTGACACACTTCCCATCATGTGACCGGACCGAGCTTTGCTATCCCTGTTACCAGTCAGGAGCGGAAACTTGCTGCCAAATTTCAGCTGGATATGCCCAGCAGTTTTGCCAGAAAAGTCGAAATAGGGGACGGACGGAAGGTGCACAATTCCATTTCCATATAAGCTAAAAATGGTGTGTCTGTTTGTTTGTTTATGTATGTATGTATTTATTTATTTACTTATCATTATGACCTAATAGACATATTTTATCAGCTCAAATATCGACGAGATTTCATTTGAGAATGCAGGTTTGACGGTCGTATGGCATTTCTCGGTGTACAAATTCATATCGGTGGAAACAAATACAAAAGTATTCTTGATGAAACCAGCCTTGGTGTTGTAATGGTTGGAGCATCTGCTGTGACTCTGGGAGGTTGGTGGTTGGAGCCCCGGCCCAGTCGTATCAAGGAATTTAAAAATGGGACATGCTGCTTCCTTGCTTGATGCTCGGAATTTAAAAGGACAGAGAATGGACAAACCACCATAAGTTGACAATACTAGTGCAGGCTTTGATTGATGGGCCTAGTGGCCTCTTCTTGCATTGAAGCTGCTGGCCTGTAGTTAGAATATCTCATACTGTAGATGCAAAAATATTGTTTGAAAAAATGTTTTCTACGGGTTAGAATGTGTTTTGAAAAAATGTGTCTACGAGTCGGTATAAATGACTAAAGTAATCATTCGTGTCTCCTTGCAGTCAGTGCAGCAGATTTTGACAAACCTACTCATTTCGCACGTGGAGATTCGATCGGACGATTCACCCGACATTCTGCCGTACTCACATCAGCGCAGTGTAGAGAAGCACGTTATTCCACTAGGAGAAAGGTTGTCTGCAGTCCGGGATAACTATCTCAAGGTGAATTTACATACCGTATTGTTTTTTTATTCCACATCATTTGTATCTTCCTCATTGTTTGTAATAGTCATTTTATTGCATTTCTAAATGGTTTTGAGATGTCATTTATTTCCCTGAGAAAGTTTGTCTTTGTGGCCTTTAAAGCTTAGATGTTCCATGCACTTCCTTGTGTTACGGATTCGTCACTTCCGTTGTGGTGGTTTGCATCCACTGTAAATATTTCTGATTCCATGTACTATTATTGTGTTCAAAAGGTTTATTGTTCATGAACTGTTTTCAAAAGGTAAAAAAGTTAAGGTTAAAAGAAACAGGAAACCGCATCGGGAACCGGGTGACGAAGAGGAAGAAGAGAGAGAAAAAGGGCGGAGCGAGAGAGGTCAGACAAGAAGCATAGTGGCTGCTTGGTCTGGAGCGAACGTTGGCGAGCCAGAGTCACTAGCGAACTTTCGGGTTTCCGGGAAAGGGATTCCTACGACAGAGTTGTCATCGCTGTGACGGGTCAACCTGCGTGTCGGGTTTTGCGATCGATTCAGGAGAGAATCATCGCCGTGCCGTGCGCCACGAGACCGGGTCGTCGGCCATTTTGACTCGCGCAGGACTTGTGCTTCACTCGCGGTTTTGTCTCTTTTTGACCATCTCCACCGCATTCAGACGTCGATCTGGGGCGGGCGTGTGTGTGACGTGGCTTTTTGAAGGTTAATTCGTCCATACCCGAGGGTGTGATCTCTCAGTCGCCTGTAGGGCCCTTTGGATTTCCCAGGCGCCTTTGTGCAGATTCGGCTGTGTGACTGTATTTGCCATCCGCACGGGATTCTGGTCTCGATCGGACCTCGTTCTGGCGATCGCTGGAGCGAATCAATTTCGTCTCGAAGCCGGGAATAGAGACATTGGGGAATGTTCGTGTTTCACTCACTTGGCGCAACAACAACAACAACAACAACAACATGCATTTTAAGGCCATTTTCCCTGCAAGAGCGGGGGTTAGCCTTGCGGTCCCCATGACAATCTTCTCCATTTTTCCCTATTTTCTGCATCTCTCCTTGTTAACCCCCTTGCCCGCATTTCTTCTTCCACCATCTTTAGCCAAGCCTTTCTCGGTCTTCCCCGTCCTCTACTTCCTTCTACATTCATTTCCATCACTCTTCTCAACCAGTCACTTTCATCCTTCCTCAACACATGACCAAACCATCTCAACCTGTTCCTCTTCACAGCATCAATCACAGGCTCTATTCCCATCATCTTTCGCAATTCATCATTTGTCTTCCTCTCTCTCAACGACACTCCGCACATCCACCGAACCATTCGCATTTCCACCCTTTCCAACCTTCGTTGCTGCTCTACGTTCATTACCCAGGTCTCACTCCCATAAATCATAACACTTCTCACACATGCAGCATACACCTTTCCCTTCAGCTTCAACGACACTCCCCTCTTCATCAGCATGCCACTCAGTTCCCGAAACTTCTTCCATGCACATCTCACTCTTGCAACCGTTGCCGAGTCTGATCCACCTTCTCCATTCAGCATGTCTCCGAGGTAGCAAAATGTTTTCACACCTTCCAGCTTCACGCCGTCTCCAAGATCCAACTCAACATTTCCTCCATCTGCAGCTCCCTCTGTGCACCTTACATTTGAATGTAGCTGCCACACTGGTTAATGACCCTCTCAGACCACGACATTATGACGAACCCACTCGGCACACATTGTACATTGAATTGAGTTCACTCCGACACCCTTCCTGCACACAGCACATGGCCACTTCCCAGTTCTTTCCACCTCACCACATGCTTTGCCACTTGCCATCACCTTCGTCTTTCCTATATTTACCTTCAGACCTTTTGTCTCCATACATTCCTTCCACTGGTTCATCTTTTCCTTCAGTCCATCCATACTTTCCGCAATCAACACCAGATCATCTGCATACAACAACTCCCACGGTAAACCCTCCTTTACGGTCTGAGCCAGCACCTCCATCACAACTACAAATAGTAGTGGACTTCGTACCGACTCCTGATGCACTCCCACCTTCACCTCAAACTCACCACTGTTCCCGTCCTTCGTCCTTACAGCTGTGCGCGCTCTTTTGTACATTGCCATCACAACTCTGATCAACCATTCCTCCACTTCTAACTTCCTCAATGCCCATGTCAATACTTCACGTGGAACCCTGTCGAATGCTTTCTCCAGATCAACAAACCCAAGAAACAACTTCTTCCTCTTCTCCATGTACTTCTCCTGCAACTGTCTCACAATAAAGAGCACGTCTGTCATTCCTCTTCCTGGCATAAATCCAAACTGCATTTCGTCGATCTTCACCTTCTTCCTTATCCTCCTCTCCAACACCCTTTCCAATACCTTCATTCCATGCTCCAATAACTTTATCGCTCGGTACGAGCCACAATCCAGAGGGTCACCTTTCCCCTTGTATAGAGGGATGAGGGTACTCGGTTCCCAATCCACTGGAATGCGACCTTCTTTCACCACCAGATTACAGATCTCTGCCATTCTCTTCACACCCCAACTTCCTGCTGCCTTCAACATATCTCCCACAACTCCCGTCGGCCCTCCCGCTTTTCTACTCTTCATTGCTTTTATCGCTTCCTCAACTTCCTTCTCAGTTATCTTCTCTGCCGGTCCTAAAACTGGGTTACTCTCTATGTTGCCATCCCATTCATTCTCTGTATTGAACTCACTTGGAGCACAGCGAGTTAAATATTACAAAACTGATGGTACCATCTGAGGACATATTGATTGTACTTTTGAATACTATTATTGTTGTACTGTTATTCTTGTGTGATCTTAATGCAATATTTGTTTGTGAGTAACAATTGGGGTGGCTTCTCCCTTGATCTTTGACATACAGAATAACACATTTTTTCTGCTGTGACTCCTCTCGGGGCTCGGAGGTACACCGTGACCAGGGGGTCGGGGAGGAGCACGTAACACTTGTCCAACTTTCAGAGGAATTTATGGTTCTGAAGACCTTGGTGTGATTGCTAGCTCACTGTCTATTTCTCTACAGATCCTGGAAGCGTTTACTTCACGGTTAATCCGCCTGAGTGTGCTGAGCCGTCAAGCCATACCCAGCTTGTGCAAGTACCAGCTTATCCTAGCAAGGGATCAGTTTCGCAAAAACCCATTGAGTAATATGTCGGTAAGCGTTGTACTTCTCCTCTGTGTGATTTATTGGAGTGTGTTGACTTTGCCTTTCTCTCACCGTTGCATCTGTTACTGATTATTATATACATAGTGTTGCGGATATGAGGATTGTGTTTTTTTATTGTGTGCTTTATTATTATTATTGTTATTATTATTCTGCGCCTCCTGCCTCCGGAGCTGTGTAAAGGTCAAAGGGCGTCCCATAATTAGTCCATAAAGCATCCACACCACAGCTAATCATAGAATACCCCTGTTCGATAGCTTATATCTTATTATGTGTTTTAGGGTAAGGCTGTGTCTCCCATTAATTGAAATACTCCATTGCACCAGTGAAAGAGATAGATTCCCTTCATTCCCACTCCCAAAACTTCCATTCCCCCTTTTCGTCAATTGCCATTCGCATTGCCAACCAACAATTGCCGCCATTGGCCACGAGGCAGGGTTGGGGAAGAAAGGCGGGTCCCCACCTCGTCAGAGGGGAGGAGTGAGTCAGCCCCACTCAACCAACCACGAACAAGGGGTTGGACTTGGAGAGGGTGTGGAGAGAAACATCGAGGAGGTTCGCGAAGGTTGAGGGGCGGGGCCTATATAACCCGCAGCTAGGGCGTTTCCCAAAGGAGATGAGCTTTTACAGAGAGACGAGAGGAAGTCCAAGCGGCTGAGTCCAAGAGAGGCGCTTTGGGTTGAGTCCAAGAGAGGCGCTTTGAGTTGAGTCCGAGAGAAGTCCAGAGTTGAGCTGCAGCTCGAGCCACCGAAACTGCATTTACTGCAGCTCGAGCCACCGAAACTGCATTTACTGCAGCTCGAGCCACCGAAACTGCATTTACTGCAGTTCGAGCCACCGAAACTGCATTTACTGCAGCTCGAGCCACCGAAACTGCATTTACTGCAGCTCGAGCCACCGAAACGGCACTTACTGCAGCTGGAGCCACCGAAACTGCAGCCACAGCAGCGTGAGGCCTGGACGGCAGTTTGGAGCAGGGCCGCGAAGGAGCGGCGGCTGCCCAACGAGTCGATCGGTTGCAGGACCAGTTGGACCTCCCTATCCCGCCAGCCATCCATCTCCCGCCAGTCCTATCATCATTCCCCGCGTGAGTCTATCCTTGTTTGTTCTGTCCCTGGGTTAATTAAGACTGTAGGTAAGCTAGCGTTGCACTGTGTATCTAATATCTTCTGTAAATAAACGTGATTGCTTTCTTCCTGCTTATATGTGTAAATAATAAATCCAATTACTCTTCTGTACGTCTTCTTCCTCTTTGTATTCGGTCGCTTTAGAGTTTTCCATATTGAGCAGCCGCGGTGCGATACGGCCAACGTTTGGGTGGAATCGGGTTCTAGTCGGGGAATAACTGTTCGGTCGCGGTAATACCACCGCTCGGTAAAATAACATCCTTTAACCGCGTCCGTAACAATTGGTGTCCGGGAGTGAGATACGAGGCCCGAAGCGCGCTTAACGCGCTCAAAATTACAAGCTGCTGGAAATTTGTTTTGTGTTTTAAAGAAAAACCCGAATTTTGAAATCGCGCCATGGCTGGTCAAGGCGATCGGATGCCGGTGGGTGAGCTAGAGGAGGGGTTAGGAGTAACCCAGGATCAGAGGGACGAAGTAGAGGAGAACATTGGCAATGTGGTTGAGGGAGTATCAGACGCACAAAACGGCGTCCTCACGCACGTGGGTGTAGCGGCACCAAATTTTGCCGCGCCCGCGACCGTAGCAGCGCCACTGGTGGATTGGAATCTTTTTATGATCCAAATGAAGGCCCTTATGGACAAGAATAGTGAGCAATTGGAAGCCAAAATGGGGAACCGGATGGATGCTCAGTGAGCAAATGAAGGCTCAGAGTGAGCAAATGGGGGCAATGAGGGGCGAAATGGGGGCAAATTGGGTGAAATGGGGGGCAAAATGGGAGAAATGGGGGAACGGCTAGAAGCTAAATTTGAGGGGTTAGACAATAATTTTAAGGGATTAGACAAGAAATTTGGGAAGTTAGACGACAAATTTGAGGGGTTAGACAACGGGATAAAAGAGGTAAAAAAATGGGTTAATGGGGTTAGAAAATAGGATGGAAGACAAATTGCGGGAAATAGGGGAGCAATCCGCCCGGGAAATCGAACAGATGGGGAACCAGATAGAGGAGGTGAAAATCGGGTTAGAAAGTAAATTGGATGCTCAGAGGGATGAATTGGGACAGATGAGGGTAGCATCGACAAAAGAGAGGGAGGAGATGAAAGAGGAGATACGACGAGGTGTAAGTGAGGAGGTCTCGGGGGTACGCGAGGAGGTAAAGCGAGGTGAAAAGCGTATAGAGAAAGAGGTGAGGAATAATACGGCTAGGTTACAGGGGGGAATAGAGGGTCTGACGAAGGGAGTAGAACAGCTGACAGTGGGACAAAAGGAACTAGTGGACCAAGTGGAAAAGAACACGGTAATAATCGGGGGGTTAAAAGCGACACAAAAAGACATTAAGAACGAATTAATAGCGACACAGAGGCAATGTCAGATGGTACGTGAGGGACTGACAATGAGGTTGGACGAGGTGACAGAGGTAATGGAAACGAACGACCGGCAGGCGAGGACGCACATAGAAACGGTCAAAATAGCCTTGGAGGACGAACTTGAGGAGACGCACCGGGAAATAAAAGAGGTGAAGCAAAAATTTGAGGAAGTGGAAGAAGAGGTGAGTGAAATTAAGAAGAGACGGACGGAAACTAAGAGAAATACAGGAGGAGGTGATGGAATATGTACAAGGTCGGTGCTCAACTCATGATGTGCTTCTCACTAACCAAATAAAGAGTTTGCAGGTGGCGAAAGAGGTGCGGAGACGAGGTGCCAAGGTGAGTGGCGATATACGTGAAAATGCATATGATGTGAGGGGAGCTTCAGTCGGCTTGGGGGTTGATGTGGACCCGGGTGTTCGTGAGAGGCCGTTGGTGAAGTGTGCGACAGGTCTGGTGTGCGAAAAAGAGGTGTGCGAGAATGTCCGACTCTGGGGTGTGTGAGGAAAAAGTGCGCGCCAAGGAGTGAGTGTGCTGTCGAGAGTGAGTCGGTCGTAGCGCGTGTGCGAGGGGGCACATGGAAGCGCGGTGTGGTGAGTGTTACAGAGGATGTAACGAGAGAGTGTACACCTGTGGTGAGTGTTACAGAGGAAGTAACGGGAGAGTGTGCGCAAGAGTGTGCGCGAGAAAGGTGTGTAACGGACAGGTGCATGAGGAAAGAGTGCGCTGTCGAGAGTAAGGGTGAGTGCGCTGTCAAGAGTGGAGGTGAGAGTAGTGAGAGTGACACGGAGCGTGAGTTGGTTGTGACAGGTGAGCAAGGATGTACACCTGGCATGGAAGGATGCACACCTGGAATTGTAGAGCGTGTGTGGGAATGCACACTTGAGTTGGTCGTGAGGCACGTGGTTGGGTGTGCGAGTGAGAGCACACCTGTGATAGTCACAGAGGAGGTGACCGAGAAGGGGGCGCGAAGAGGTGTGTTGGTGAGGTGTGCGAGCGACGAGTGTGTGCAAAGGTGTTCGGTGGTCAGGTGTGTGACCAAGTCTGTGAGCGGAATGAGTGTACCTGGGTGTGTTAGAGAAGGTACGACCAAGAGCAGGGAGACGGCTGGATGTATGAGCAAGAAAGGGGTAGCGTATGCGTGTAAGCATGCAGGTGAGGCATCGACGGTAACCGGGTTAGCGGTTAGAGCGACTTGTAGCCGAATCGGGCCCTCGGTGCGTGCCGGGCTTCGCGTGCCGCGAGAACCAGCGGGGATCCGAAGCACGGCGGGTTCGAAAGGACCGCCGTACGTGATCCACGCTGGGCCGCGCTGGGAACGGCCGCATCCGTGCTCCGCTAGGCGGAACGGGCAGCCCGATAGGAAGGGTCGTCATGGCGACCACTTTTTGTGGAGACGTTCCGGCAGGTCGAGATCGGGCCATTGGACGGCTCTGTGCCGAGATGGTGCGTGGGATCTCGGCCCGGGTAAGCGTCCTTCCCTGCACCGAGTGCCGGACGCATCCAGCCGCCGGCGCCAAACAACCCGCATTCATTGCTCGGCATTACGAAGCCGGGCTGTAGACGTGAATTGGCGCACCGAGAGGATCTAATAAGTAGACGGGTGATGAGGATAGTGTTTTGGCCCCGAAATTAGAAAAAAGCAAAATTTGATGATTGGCAAAGGATTGGCAGTAATGATTGGCAGATGATGGGTAGTGATTGGCAAATTTTTGATTTGTTGAAATTTGATGTGCAAAATTGATAGTGGGACCTCCCCGATGTGGTGGGATGGGCAATCCACCATCCCTCACAGCGGGGGGCAAAGGAGCACTAGCTTATGGGGTTGATGGCAGTGAAAACTAGCCCGGGTGGGTTTGGATAATGTGTAGGGCCCTAGAGATTGACCTTAGGTGACGTTAAGATTAGTTGGTGACAAGGATACCTGTAGTGGGGACGCAGGTAGATTAGAGTGGATGATAATGACGTGGTATGTGCTTAGTTTAAAGGGAAGACGGGGAGCACTAAGTTAGCAGGGCAACAGGTAGTTCAGATGATGCCGTGTGAGTGTTGGAGGTGTATTCAAGTGTATTGAGCAGTGTGTGAGGATTGAACAGGTGTGATTGAACAGGTGTGATTGCACAGGTGTGCAACTGAACATGTGTATGGAGCAGTGTATGAGTAAGAGTGATAGTGATAGTGATGTGTATTGTATTGACCAAATGGTCCAGGGAGAAGGAGGGTGCAGGTGGCACCAGGTGTGAGTGCACAGGTGTATGGAATAAATGGCTGTGTGGAAGACATGGAGTGTGGAATAGATGGAGTCTTGGAATGGATGGTCGTGGAGTGAGTATGGTGGAAACAATGGAGTGGAGTGGATGGTGCGGAGGTGTGAATGGGGGAAGAGTGGACCCCCATCACGAATACCCGGGGCGGGTAGTGTAAGTGTTAGGTAGAGGGTATAGGTAAATTGTGGTTGGATATTGGCATCTGTGGTGCGGGTGAAGAATGATGTTTGGATGGGTGCATTAGTGTTGTGGAAATGGCTGGGCGTGTAGCCTGTTAGTGTGTGTAGTTGGTTTGGGCACTCCACCACTGTGAGGATGTCGGCCAGGTGAGGCCGCAGGTGGGCTCTGGGAGCCGGTAGTAGTTGTGGATGGGGCCCGAGGATCCGGAGGACGGACCCGGGTAGCCCAGTGCCAGAGGGCACCAAGGGGTGACAGAGCCAGGAGGGACCTTCCCCAGTTAGATAGGTTAGGGTGAGGAGCTAGGTAAGCTCGGGTGGCAACTGCAGTGGTGGAGGTGTGCAGGTGGGTAGACCTGCTGGGAGAGCTACACGTCACAGCCCAGAAATTGTGCAAGGGCACCGGGAGATGAATCGGGGGAGTGAGACCCCAAATTGAGAAGCACCACAGTTTGGTCAATGGGAATTGGTTTTTTAGAACCCATAGTGTAAGTGGCCAATGGATTGGCAGGGAAAGACCCCGGGTAGTGTAAAGTGTGTTAATGTCATTTAGAGGATAGTTAGGATTGGAGTCTCCTCGCACCATCTGCATCCACTCACCTGAGGTGACAGGTGCCTCCACACCAGGCCAGGTTGGTTTTAATTATTTTATGATGCAAATGTTTTGGATTGTGAGACGCATCATGACGTGGGTGTGACATTGTGCTTGATGTTCCATCTCTCCCTCCTTATGAGGATTGATGACGAATTGGGTGATGGCAAATTTTGAAGTAGAGGGTTTGTGGAGACGAATTTGGTATAAGGGAAATATGGGGAAGACGTGACGGTAGCGACGAATTTGTAAAGGTGTAGATTTTGTACATATGGGGTAAGGGCAAGGGTAGTGTAGGTGACAGGGGGGTGACGTACGGTAGGGACGAGCTTTCTCACTTCGCCCTCCGTACGCATTTCGCCTTGCATTGCCTTATTGATGTGTACCCTTGTGACCTTACCCCTCGCTCATTTGTCTTCCCCCTTTTGTCTCCCACATGACCTGTGCGCCATTGGGCGCCGAGGGGAGCGTGTGTGAGTCGGCCATTGTGCGCCCGAAATTCCCAGAACCAGCTGTCTGCATCGATGCACCACATTATGGACCACATGCCTGTGGCCGAGCACCACTGATGGACCCCATGGGTTGGGGCATGGCCCCTCTGCTGGAACCGGCCATGAGGGCCCGAAATCTTGCTGGCGGACCTTGGCCACAGGGCACCGATGCCCCACAGGTGAACCACACGTTGTCGGCCCTGTGGGCCATAAATAAAGAAAATAAAATGGACACGTTGGGCACACTTTATTGCAAATAGGCCGCCAGTAAGAAAATGAGAGAGAATGACAACAACTGGAAGACATAATAATAGCCAGCAGAGGGAGCCGAAGAGCAAGAGACCACCTGCAGGGTTAGGGGTTGTTGAGTTTATTTTCATGCATTGAACACTGATGAACTGTGGTGACTGCACCGATTGGTGCTTGAGGGTGTGTTGGTGCGTTATAGGTGCTTTCATGGTGCATTGATGCAGAACAGACTGTCTCCCCCCAGAAAGAACAATTACAGGTCCTGGGTTAGTCTTGTAAATAAAAGTAGTGTCAATTGTAAATAATGCTCCCCACCGTCAGTGTATAGTTTGAAGACCATTCCGCAATTCGGTTATCTGTGGGCGTAAGTCTGTTAGGCAGGGTGCAATGGAGCAGCGGGACACATTTATTTATGTTTTAAAACTGTCGCACTCAGGGTCAGGTTAAAAGTAGAGGGAACTACACCTACGTGTCACACTAAATAAAAGTTGTAGGCCCGGGACGTGCCTAAGAGGAGGAGGGTGCAGTGTTGCTGATATGAGGATTGTGTTTTTTTATTGTGTGCTTTATTATTGTTATTATTCTGCGCCTCCTGCCTCCAGAGCTGTGTAAAGGTCAAAGGGCGTCCCATAATTAGTCCATAAAGCATCCACACCACAGCTAATCATAGAATACCCCTGTTCGATAGCTTATATCTTATTATGTGTTTTAGGGTAAGGCTGTGTCTCCCATTAATTGAAATACTCCATTGCACCAGTGAAAGAGATAGATTCCCTTCATTCCCACTCCCAAAACTTCCATTCCCCCTTTTCGTCAATTGCCATTCGCATTGCCAACCAACAATTGCCGCCATTGGCCATGAGGCAGGGTTGGGGAAGAAAGGCGGGTCCCCACCTTGTCATAGAGGGGAGGAGTGAGTCAGCCCCACTCAACCAACCACGAACAAGGGGTTGGACTTGGAGAGGGTGTGGAGAGAAACATCGAGGAGGTTCGTGAAGGTTGAGGGGCGGGGCCTATATAACCCGCAGCTTGGGCGTTTCCCAAAGGAGATGAGCTTTTACAGAGAGACGAGAGGAAGTCCAAGCGGTTGAGTCCAAGAGAGGCGCTTTGGGTTGAGTCCAAGAGAGGCGCTTTGAGTTGAGTCCGAGAGAAGTCCAGAGTTGAGCTGCAGCTCGAGCCACCGAAACTGCATTTACTGCAGCTCAAGCCACCGAAACTGCATTTACTGCAGCTCGAGCCACCGAAACTGCATTTACTGCAGCTCGAGCCACCGAAACTGCATTTACTGCAGCTCGAGCCACCGAAACTGCATTTACTGCAGCTCGAGCCACCGAAACTGCACTTACTGCAGCTGGAGCCACCGAAACTGCAGCCACAGCAGCGTGAGGCCTGGACGGCAGTTTGGAGCAGGGCCGCGAAGGAGCGGCGGCTGCCCAACGAGTCGATCGGTTGCAGGACCAGTTGGACCTCCCTATCCCGCCAGCCATCCATCTCCCGCCAGTCCTATCATCATTCCCCGCGTGAGTCTGTCCTTGTTTGTTCTGTCCCTGGGTTAATTAAGACTGTAGGTAAGCTAGCGTTGCACTGTGTATCTAATATCTTCTGTAAATAAACGTGATTGCTTTCTTCCTGCTTATATGTGTAAATAATAAATCCAATTACTCTTCTGTACGTCTTCTTCCTCTTTGTATTCGGTCGCTTTAGAGTTTTCCATATTGAGTAGCCGCGGTGCGATACGGCCAACGTTTGGGTGGAATCGGGTTCTAGTCGGGGAATAACTGTTCGGTCGCGGTAATACCACCGCTCGGTAAAATAACATCCTTTAACCGCGTCCGTAACAATATATATAGACCGGAGCAGAATGTCCTGGCTGTTGCTGCTGAGTCGTTCTTCCTCATTCCTGGCTTTCTGCTGATCTCTTTTCCTTTGTAACCCTGTTATATTAGCCGTCATTTCACCTCCTGTGTTGGTCTACCATGCTCTCTCTATTCCTGCAAGGTAGCAGCTTGCCATCATCTCCTGAAACATACCCAGAACCTTTTCCCATTTTTTTTGGTCTCCAGTATAGAGGCTCGCAGAGGAGCTACAACACAGAATGGACCAGGATGTCACAAAACAAAAAGAACGGTGGCAAGAGGGGGGGGGGGGGGGGGTGAGAGAGGCACATCTACAATAGGGTTGACCGACCAATATTTGGCAAAATAATGGACGTGGGAAAGAATGATAGCAAGGGGGAGACATGGGGTGAACAGCATGGAGACAGCTGCAAGCTCTCAATCGGAGAAGTTGATGGAAAACCTGGAAACCCATAAAGATGTGGGCTTGGGGAGAGTTAATGTGGAAAGAAAAGATAATGGTTGTGGATGGGGATGGGAATGAACAGCATGACCTGAGAGGGTGGTGAACAGCTGTCTTGAAGCATCAATACCTCCGCCTCTGCAGGTGGACGGAGGTTATGTTTTCACCCGTCTCTCTCTCTCTCTCTCTCTCTCTCTCTCTCTCTCTCTCTGTTTGTCTGTGAAGAGGACATCTCACAAAGTTATGGACGGATTTGGACGAGACTTGGTGGACAGGTTGGGTGCGTGACGAGGAAGAATCGATTCAATTTTAGTGAATATCCGCATCTGGATATGAGAATTTTTAAGTGATTCTTCACCATTGAGTGATGGTGCTAGAAATGATATATAGCACGCACGATATCTCAAAATGTTATGGACAGATTTCGATGAAACTTGGCGGACAGATTGGGTGTGTGACGAGGACGAATTAGTTTGATTTTGGTGATACGAGATTGGGTAATATAGATACGAGAATTATTAATTTTTTTAAAGCAAATCTTCACCATTGAGAGATGGGGCCAAAAATGATATAAAGTGTTGCAGACTCGGCCACTAGGGGTCACAAAGGGAGTTCTCAAACTCGCTACTCGGCCGATGATCCTGTAAGCCGACGAACTGCAGATAACGAAGCAACCACGGAAGCCATCAGACGTTTAATTCAGAAAAATTCCGGCAAATTAAACACCCACATGTAGTACCGTGCCCTCAACGCTCCAATGCTATCAATCAGACTACCGAGCGACACCATAAGTGGAATGTTGGATAATGGCTGATCATAACAAAGTGGTGGGGCTGTAGTCCATGTCACTATTCACATACCATGTCAAACCAATAGAAGATAATAATCAGGCAGTTTGGGAAATGGTTTATGGAGTTTAACGAGGTGCACGTATTTACAAGGAGTGTCACTAAAGAAGCACAGATGCCCAGTCTTAGTCAGTCACGTAGTCACAATTCTACAACGCAGGTACCTCAGTCATTCCGGGAAATGAGCTAGCAAAGAGGCACATACAACACAACAACATGCATTTTAAGGCCATTTTCCCTGCTAGAGCGGGGGTTAGCCTTGCGGTCCCCATGACGATCTTCTCCATTTTGCCCTATTTTCTACATCTCTCCTTGTTAACCCCCTTGCCAGCATTTCTTCTTCCACCATTTTTAGCCGTCTTTCTCGGTCTTCCCCGTCAAACCTGTTAGAAAGAGGTACATAGAGAATAAAATGAAGTTTGAGGCATGCTTGCGGCCTCTTGCTTTCCGAGCAAGACTTTGGTTGGTGCAACTCCGAGCAAGACTGGTTGACCTCCGCTTCCGGTCTTGCCGGCGAGGTTTCGTTTATTCGCAGCTGTCCACGCTCTCCATCGAAATCGAAGTTAAGTAATTGTTCCCATTTGTATTTTCGTTAAAACTGTATTTATTTTATGGTGTGTGTACGTATAGTGTGTCCCGAGGAAGATTCTCGGTGTAAATATTTCATACCTGCATCGAAAATCGTGTTAATTCGTGTCGTTTCTTTTGAGGCCTTGTACCGTGTCCAACCACGGAGGTATATAATATGGAGAGCCAATGACGGCTGTCGGCTGAAGCTAGCGGAAGTTGCTTGGCGGCCATATTGGGAAGCCGATTGTGTCTGCGTCCGTGTTTGTTTAATGCGGACCGTCCGTGTTCAGACGTCTGCGTCTGAGATCTTCGGGGAAGGGACAGGCGAATTTGGTGACACAATGTCTACTAAAATTGCATGATATCGGTGCAGAGGTGGTTTCCTTAACTTGCGATGGACCGTCCGCTCATTTGACAATGTTACGTGAGCTAGGTGCCGACATCACGCCGCAGAATGTGAAACCAACATTTCCCCACCCAGCAAATCCCGAAAAGAAAATTTGTGTTGTACTCGATGCATGTCACATGCTTAAACTTGCAAGAAACTGTCTTGGATCCATGAAAATGATGGAGGATGGCAACAAAAAAGTCATCGCGTGGAAATACATCCAGGCACTCTTTGATCTGCAGAAGAGGGAAGGCTTGCGTCTGGGAAATAAGCTCTCCCGGAAACACATCGAGTGGAAGAGCAATGTCATGAAGGTGGACACAGCCGCTCAGACATTGAGCACTAGTGTGGCAGATGCAATTCGGTTTTGCAGGGACACTTTGCAACTATCAGAATTTCAGGGCAGTGAGGCTACCTGCCAATACATTGAAACATTGGACAAACTGTTTGACATTCTAAATTCTCGCAATCCATTGGCACGAAACTACAAGGCACCACTCATGACATCACGAGAAGGACTTTTCCTGCCATTCCTGGATACTGCCTTCAGTTACTTGTCCAACATCAAAAACATGAATGGTCAAGTTATGACCAATACGCGTTTGAAAACCCCCTTCATTGGTTTCATGATCTGCATAGAGAGTGTCAAAATTTTGTATTTCACATATGTCAAACCTGCCTCATCTCCCCTGCGATACCTGCTCACGTACAAAATGAGCCAAGACCACATTGAACTTTTCTTTGGAGCGGTCCGCATTGCATGTGGAAGTGGGAATAACCCAACGGCCCGGCAGTTTGTTGCCGCATATAAGCGCCTCTTGATGCGACATGACATCAAGTCTGCAAGTGGGAACTGTTCTGCACAGGACTCAACCAGAATCCTGAATGCGGCTTCCTTCAAGTGCGTTGCAAAGCAGGCTGTGCCTGACGAGAGTCACGACATGTTGGTGGCCAGACGATACGACCTGGAGTTGAGATCGCCGGCAAAAGAGGACCACGACTATGCGGATATTCCTAATTTTGAGCAACTTTCCATCTTTACAGAGTCGTGTGTTGGCTATATTGCCGGCTATGTGGTGAGGATGGTGAGGAAGACTCTGAAGTGTAGCCAATGTCTTTCTGCATTGACCAGTAACAACGAAGAATGGCAAACCACACCAATGTACAGCCTGATTGTTACCAAGAACAGGGGTGGCCTCATAGTTCCCTCGCACAGTGTTGTTCGTGTCTGTGAGGCGACTGAACGCTGTGTCAAGAGGCTCCTGGCTGTAAGCAATGGCAAAATGCCTTGTGAAAGTGGGATAAGAGTGGCAATTTCCACTTCTGTCCTTTCTGAGGTCGGTCGGTCTACATTTGCTTCCTTGGATCGGCACATGTTTGACTGTGAGGCAGACAGCAACCATGTGTTTACTTTAATACATTCTGTATCACAATCATACAGCAAGATACGTTTCCATCATGTTGTGAGAACACTCGATGATGACATGAAGGAAGAGCGCATCAGGAAAAAATATTGCAAACTGGTCCTGTTTGCTCACCAGTGAGGCAACACCAGAGCAAGCTGAAATATAAGAGCGACCTCATCTCTACATGGTGTGGGTGTGTTTTGTGGGTTAACTGTGAATTGTGTGGGTTAACTACATGACAGCGTTTCATGTCATTTATGTGACTGACTCACTGTTGATGTGTTGCTGACCCATGTCAGTGTAGAATAAACTCTGGTTATCATTATATCTGCGTGGTTTCTAACATCTCGGTAATAGAAACATACACATCTTAGTTACAATATAATGACTGAATTAAGTAACATCATATAACATGACAACAAATCAGATCTTTATATTGAGGAATATTATAGAACAAGCCAAAGAATGGCAAACGACGATGTACCTCAATTTTATAGATTTCTAGAAAGCTTTCGACTCCTTGCCCAGAGAAAGTCTGGGTCATAATGAAGAAATACAGCATACCTGGAAAATTAGTGAACCTTGTAAAAGCCCTTTACCAAGACTTTCAATGTGCGGTCGTCGACCAAGGTGAAACAACAGAATGGTTCAAGGTGAAGACAGGAGTTAAACAGGGGTGTAACATGTCAGGATTCTTATTCCTACTAGTGGGTGATTGGGTCATGAGAAGAACGATAAAGAACACCGAGCGGTAATTTTGGGCACTTTTTTTTCAAACAAGCTCTAAACCATTGGATTCCCCAGGAAAAATGCGTCTAGAACCAACTTCAAACTTAATGAACACCATTTCCTTAAAGAACGGGATTCTGAGCCCGAATATCAGTTCAAATATTAGTATTCTATATTAATTAAATAGTCGGCGGTCCTAAAATTCGCTCCAGCTGCATCATCAGTGCGCCACGCCTTTGCTTTGACAGGCTTACGATCGGCTTCCCAATATGGCCGCCAGACTATTTCCGGTGGCTTCACGGCGGCTAATGCTGCGAGGTGGCCAATTGGCTCTCCATATTATATACCTCCGTGTGTCCAACCTTGAGGCTTTGTTTTTCTCTCAGCGGTCCGTCGTTTGTGCTCCAATAACTTTCGTTCTCTGTTTTTCCCAGTCTTTTCACCCCATAGCCTACTTCCTTGTTTAAAATCTCAACTAAAAAAACAGAAAAAAAACAAAAAAACATTTCCTTCTCTGTTCTTATTCGTTCGTTCGTTCTTCGACCACGTGTTTCTCCCCCATTTCCCCAGATAGTTTTCACTGTTAAACTTTAAAATGTTTAAAATTTCCCCTCAAGTTCTGTATTCTGTCGTATATTATAACACCTTTTTCTTCTTCTTTAAAAGGTTGCTTTCGACTTGCTCATCAAATCTATTCATCCCAAAAAAAAATTCCATCTCTTACAGTGCCTCTTTCATACATTCCCTAAACTCTCCTGCACTCCATCCTCCCTCCAGTGTCCTTTAACATATTTTTGACTTGAAGGTCACAATAAACTCATTTTGCAATAAATGTTCGTTTCCCATTAATCGTACACTTTCTAAAATCCAATCGCACCCCTCCCCTCCAAATCTTCCCCATCACCCCTCCCCTCCAAATCTTCCCCATCACCCCTCCCCTCCAAATCTTCCCCATTACCCATCCCTTTCAAATCTTTCCCCTTGCCCCTCCCCTCCAAATCCTCAATCACCCATCCCTTTCAAATCTCCCCCCTTGCCCCTTCCCTCCTAAACTCCCCCCACACCCCTCCCCTCCAAGACTCCCCCTCACCCCTCCCCTCCTAGACTCCCCCCTCACCCCTCCCCTCCAAGACTCCCTCCTCACCCCTCCCCTCCAAATCTCCCCCATATCCCATCCCTTTCAAATCCCTCCCGTTGTCCCTTCCCTCCTAAACTCCCCCCTAATCACTCCCCTCATAAACTCCCCCCTAGCCCCTCCCCTTCAAATCTCCCCACCCTCATTTCTTCTCCATTTGCCCCCTCTCACTCGTCCTCAAAGCGTCCTCCCCGCTTCTTCCCCCTTCCAACTCTCACCTCAATCTCCCCCAACCTTCTGCCTCGCTCTTCCCCCTCCTCAAATAACACCTCATTGTGCCTCACCCAATCACCATCAAACCTTTTGTCCGCCCCATCCTTCCCTTTATCCGAGCTATTCTGAAATCTGACGCATCTTCAACAGCTCTCCCTACCTCTTCCACCTCTTCCACATCTTACCCTACCGCTCCTCCCCCCTGTTCTGTATCCGGTGCTCCCCCTTCCTCTTCATTAATGGTATGGACCTCAAACATCCGGGGCCTTCGTTCAAACTCCAACTGATCTCTCCATACAGGTTGCTTCTGTCAAACCAGACGTGATCTGCTTAACAGAAACTTTCCTCCTTCATGATGTCTTTGATTCCTTAGTATCTCTCCCGGGTTACTCCCTCCTCCGGTATGATAGACCTGATCCTCGTCCTGGAGTTGGGGTTGCTATCTTTATCAAAAACTCTCTTCCTCACTCGCACTGCACTGCACTCTCTCCACCTCACCCCCAGGAATACCTCTGTCTATGGCTTCCCCTTCGCTCCCACCTCTTGTTCATATGTGTGTTGTACCGTCCACCCAAACAGTGATGACTCCAT
Source organism: Myxine glutinosa (assembly GCF_964187855.1). NCBI lineage: Eukaryota > Metazoa > Chordata > Myxini > Myxiniformes > Myxinidae > Myxine > Myxine glutinosa. Next base: position 357,783,401 of record NC_136261.1, on the reverse strand, counting down.
CTACATCTCGCTGTCTGATAATATGGACCAACTTCTATCTACTCATCCCAACTCTCTCTTCCTCATATGTGGTGATTTCAATTGTCACCATGCCAGTTGGCTGGGTGTGGGTACCTCTCTCACCAGCCATGGCTCCTCAGCAAAGGACTTCTGTGACTCACTGGGACTGACACAATCTGTCAATTTGCCGACCCGGATCTCAGTCAACGGAGCATCTTCTCTTCTGGACTTGGTTATGACTAACTTCCCAGAAAATGTCTGCTGCTCTTCTTCTGCTCCAATCGGCTTATCTGATCATGTGCTTGTTAAAGTGGACATCTCTCTGACCATCTCACGGAGCCTGCTCAGCGTCGACGAGTCTGGCATTTCACTCAGGCCAACTGGCACGGTCTTCAAGCAGCCATCAATCATCTGGACTGGTCTCCCATCTCTACCACCTCTGACATCAACTCATCCTGGGAATTCTTCCAAAGTAAATTGCTCTCTCTCATGCACAGATTTATCCCATCTCGTCTTCAGTTGTCATACCCTTCCTCCCGTCCATGGTACATGGAATCTTGTGGTGAGGCTGTTGCCCAGAAACAACTTGCCTTCGTCTCCTGGAAAGCACATCCAATGGAAGGAAATCTCATTTCCTTTCACAAAGCCCGAAACAAGTGTGTGTCCACCCTCAGGAGAGCCAGGAAACAATATCTCTCCGTTCTCAAGACCGAACTCTCTTATCTGTCTCCCTCTTCCAAATCCTGGTGGCGTCTGGTCAAATCTGTTTCTGGTGTTTGTTCCCCCTCCATCTCCTCCCTTACCTCAAACGGCTACACAGCTGACTCCGCACGTGAAAAAGCTGAATGCCTCAACTCTGTGTTTGCCTCTAAATCTTGTGTACCAAACCCATCCCTCTCTGTCCCCACCGTGCCCAGTCGTACCCAGCTGCTCCTGGACTCCGTGTCCTTTCCTCCTGACAAGGTGGAAAAGTTTCTGTCAACCCTCGACTCTGATTCTGCAACTGGACCTGACGGCATCAGCCCACGGGTCCTAAAATCCTGTTCTTCCGCTCTTTCACTCCCTCTTTCTGTTCTCTTCACCCTCTCTTTTGCTCAAGGTCAACTGCCATCTGTTTGGAAATCAGCCAACATCACCGCTTTACACAAAAAAGGTGCAAAAACAGATCCTAGCAACTACAGACCAATCAGCCTTCTCCCAATTATCAGCAAAGTCTTGGAATCCATCATTGCTTCGGATATGAAATCTTTCCTCTTCTCCAATGGCTTGATCTCTGATCATCAATTTGGTTTCAGACCAGGTCACTCGACTCTGGACATGCTGCTTCTGCTGTCTCAACAATGGATGGAGGTCCTCAATGCCAAACAGGAAATTAGAGCTGTCTCCCTCAACATATCACGTGCCTTCGATACGGTCTGGCACCCTGCTCTGCTCACCAAACTCTCCTCCTTTTGTATCCATGGAAATCTCCACGCATGGCTGGCGGACTTCCTATCTAGTCGTAGTCAACATGTGGCCCTGAATGGGTTTCTCTCATCTCCTCTTCCTGTTCAGGCTGGAGTTCCCCAAGGCAGTGTTCTGGGCCCTGTGCATTTTCTCGTCTTCATCAATGATCTCTCTGACTCTCTTGAAAATCCTCTCTATCTCTTTGCTGATGACTCCACTCTCTGCCGCTCCATTCCTCATCCCTCAGATCGGCAGTCTGCAGCTTCCTCACTCTCTGCAGACCTGGACAAAATCACAGACTGGGCAAACAAGTGGAACATGTCTTTCAATCCTGACAAATCTCACACACTTACGATGTCTCTCCGAAAAGACCGACTGGACAACCCTCCCATCTACTTTCTGAATAATCCTCTCCAAGAAGTTCTGTCACTCAAGCTTTTGGGTCTCACTATCTGCCATGATCTTTCCTGGGAAAACCACATTTCCAAGCTGGCCTCCAAAGCCAGTCGCCGACTGGGCATCCTCCATCGTGCGAAGTGCTTCCTTGGCACACCTGAGCTCCTCACCACATACAAGGCTTTCATCCGCAGCTCAATGGAGTACTGCTCGCCCCTCTGGGCTGGTGCTCCTGCCTCACACCTAGCTCGTCTTCACGCTGTTGAAACCAAAGCGTGCAGAATCATTGGAATCTCCCATGATGACGCTATCTCCGAGGGCCTTTCACTCACTCACCGCAGGCAGGTAGGTGGTCTTTCTGTCTTCTACCGACTCCTCTCCGGCCTTTCTCCCTTAGCTCTCTCTGGGCTCTGTCCCGCAAATATTCCTACAGGTCGCCCAAGATCTGCCTGCAACCCTCCAATGGTTAAACTGCCAAAATCAAGACTCTCTGCTCACCTTCACTCCTTCATTCCCCTTTTCTCCCGCCTCTGGAACAAACTCCCTCACTCTCTTCAATCCCACTCCTCCCTCCAGGTATTTAAAACAGCTGTTCACCACCATCTTTTATCTTCCCCCATCCAAAACCTTGATCTTTTCTATCCCCGCTAATTTCACCCCAAATCCTCTTTTTTGAAATACCAACTTCTTTCCTGGAAGTCCTTGGTGTCCTTGCGTTTTATACCTATCCTGCCTCCCCCCAAGCCCTCTCCCTCCCACACAGCTCCCGATGTCCCTGCTCTCAAATGTTTTAATAATAATAATAATAATGTATTTATTTTATATAGCGCTTCTTCAGGAAGCCTAAAGACGCTTTGACAGAGTGCAAACACAAATGTTGTTGTGTTTGTTGACAAACAAATGAATGTCCCAAATGTTGGGACAAATGTTGTGTTTGTGTGCTTCCCCTTCTCTCCCCATCTTGTCTACCGCTCCCCTTTTTATATACTTTGTTTGCTTGCTTGTTTGTTTGATTTGTTTGTTTGATAAATGTTAGCTCTTTCATGAGCCTCGATTTTGTATGCAAAAAAAAAAACCAAAAAAAAAAAAACTTTGGTTGGTCCCAACAGAAAGAGGAGAGGGAGAAAGAAGAGGAGGGTAGAGAGTGCAATGCTACGTGTAGGGAGAGCTGCAAATGGTGAATGTGTATAGCTTGGAGGAAGCAGTGTGATGTGCGAGTCCATGAGCCAGCTCTGAAAATGACGAGGGCTGTTTGTTGATGCTCCGTGTGTTCAAAGGGAACGAAGTAGATTTGGAGAAATTAAGAGACAGATGGCGCGAGTGAGTGTGTATGTTCCGATGTGTCTGGGAATTATCCACTGGCTGGGCTTGTTCCCTGCTTGGAACCTCGCTTGCTCACACGATTCACCAGCTTGCTTGCCTCAAATCCCAGACGCGCCAACTACTCTGTGTTTCACTCTAGCTTTTACAAGCCGTGGGTGGGTAAACTCCTCCGTTATGGCAGTGGCATGGGGTTGCTTCCATTCCGTTCCCACAATTGCTCTTCATGCAGGCGGAGTTGTGCCTTCCTATTGGCTCGTCCTGTCTCTAGGTGCCTTTCATTGGTTGTGCACAACTTCTGAAGCGCTGCCATTGACCAGGATGTGGTATCGGTGGTTTGGGGCTGTTGGTGGAGTTCCCCAAACCCATCCACCCTCCCCCCAGCGGTGCAGGTCTGCGGTACTTTGTGATGCTCTTTTGTGGATCGCTGTCTCATACCTTTGTTGGTTTTGTAATTGTGTGTTGTAAAGTGTGTATGGATGCACGGATGCACTGCAGAGGTGTGTATATAATTATATATATACAGTCACGTGAAAAAGTAAGTACACCCCATGTAAAGTTTTGACTTTTTCAACATATTTCAACATACAGCTATTTGATCTTCATTTCAACAATATTGATAGATAAAGGTGATATAATATAACAAATATCATGAAACATTTACATTTTGTAGTCCATTGTATCATTTAAATAAACATAAATGCAAATTTCGCATGTGGAAAAAGTAAGTACACCCCTAAATTTATCACTACTTCAAATACCTAAAATTAGAATCAGGTGCACCAGCTCAGGTGCAAATGATTAGAACATCGTTAGAGAGGATCTTGGAGGAACCTGTCTAATTTAAACCTCAGACATTTAGTTTGGTTTGCTCTTTGTTGTTGAAGTGTGCGGCGTCACCATGCCAAGATCAAAAGAGCTCTCTGAGGCCTTCAGAAAGAAGGTTATAGATGCCTACGAGTCTGGGAAGGGATTTAAAAAGATCTCCAAACAATTTGAAATCAATCATTCGACTGTCCGGAAGATCATCTACAAGTGGAGAAGATCCCAAACAACTGCCATCTTGTTCAGGCGAGGCTGCCCCAGCAAGTTCAGCCCGAGAGCAGACCGCAAGATGCTGAAAGAAGTCTATAAGAACCCCAGAATGTCATCACGGGACCTACAGGTAGCTCTTGCCACTGTTGATGTCAAACTGCACAAGTCTACCATTAGAAAGAGGCTGCACAAATTTGATCTACATGGGAGGTGTGTCAGGAGGAAACCTTTGCTGTCCAGAAAGAACATCAGGGCAAGACTAAAGTTTGCCACTGAAGACCAAGGCAAAGACCAGCACTTCTGGAACAATGTGCTATTTCTTCTGGACCTGAAGAACTTCTTGGTACTTCTATTCTTTCTGAACTTCTGGACCCGGATGAGTCAAAGGTCGAGCTATTTGGCCACAGTACCAGAAGACATGTTTGGCGAAAACCAAAGACAGCATTTGACCACAAGAACCTGATACCAACTGTAAAGCATGGTGGTGGAAATATTATGGTTTGGGGCAGCTTTGCTGCATCAGGGCCTGGGCAGCTCACCATCATCGAATCTACTATGAATTCTTCATTGTACCAGAGGGTGCTTGAGGATAATGTGAGGCCATCTGTCGGAAAGTTGAAGCTCAACCGAAGGTGGACCTTGCAACATGACAATGACCCTAAACATACCAGTAAATCCACCAAGGAATGGCTGAAAAGAAAAAATGGAGGGTTCTGGAATGGCCAAGTCAAAGCCCGGATCTAAATCCCATCGAGATGTTGTGGGAGGATTTGAAACGAGCTGTGCATGCAAGAAACCCCTCAAACATCGCAATGCTGTAAGAATTCTGCATGGAGGAGTGGGCAAAAATTTCTCCCAGTCGATGTCAGAGACTGGTAGACAGTTATAAGAAACACCTACTTGAGGTTGTTTCTGCCAAAGGGGGCAATACCACCTATTACAGCCAAGGGTGTACTTACTTTTTCCACATGCGAAATTGGCATTTGTTTATTTAAATTATACAATGGACTACAAAATGTAAATGTTTCATGATATTTGATATATTATATCACCTTTATCAATATTGTTGAAATGAAGATCAAATAGCTGTATGTTGAAATATGTTGAAAAAGTCAAAACTTTACATGGGGGGTACTTCCTTTTTCACGTGACTATATATATATATATATATATATATATATATATATATATATATATATATATATATATATATATATATATATATATATATATATATATGTGTGTATATATATATATGTGTGTATATATATATATGTGTGTATATATATATATGTGTGTATATATATATATGTGTGTATATATATATATATGTGTGTATATATATATATATGTGTGTATATATATATATATGTGTGTATATATATATATATGTGTGTATATATATATATATATATATGTGTGTATATATATATATATATGTGTGTATATATATATATATATGTGTGTATATATATATATATATGTGTGTATATATATATATATATGTGTGTGTATATATATATATATATGTGTGTATATATATATATATATGTGTGTATATATATATATATATGTGTGTATATATATATATATATATATATATATGTGTGTGTATATATATATATATGTGTGTGTATATATATATATATGTGTGTATATATATATATATATATATGTGTGTATATATATATATATATGTGTGTATATATATATATATATGTGTGTATATATATATATATATATATATATGTGTGTATATATATATATATATATATATATATATGTGTGTATATATATATATATATATATGTGTGTATATATATATATATGTGTGTATATATATATATATATATATATATATATATATATATATATATATATATATATGTGTGTATATATATATATATATATATAATATATTTTATATATATATATATTTTATATATATATGAAAAAGAGAAGTCGTCTTCACAAACGCAATGCATATTCCCTTTCCACTGATACGAGAAGAGGTTGTCTTTCTTTACAGTAGTTCTGTATTTTAATGTGGTTTGTTTTGTGACCTCTTTTTATTTGTCTTGCCCCAATGGGGTTGCGATCCCATTGTAATGCCCTTATCTGTCTTTCTGTGTTTGTGTCCACTTATCTATATTGTTACGATCACTGGATTCGGACAAGTGTCATAATCTCAATCCTGATGAACCAATGTTGTAGTTTCCCGGAGGTGGACTCGGTCAAATCCTCCATCTGCACGATCACCCATTTAGCGGCAGATCATTGAAAGAGACCATATGCCATCCGCCGGGAATGCTGAATTGATCTCTACTTTGGTGTTTGGGGTACAGATAGCTCCAACGAGAATGTTGCGCTCTGTCCAGATCGCCCTTCGAAACAGGATGGAAAGACCGACGTGATCTAGTTGATCTAGTGGTGACCGAAAGGCTTGGGTGATCCAGCAGTAGTTTTATTAAGCCTCCCGTGAGGTAACGGCACCAATTTCCCATGATCGTTCTTTTTAACCACGCTGGGGTTATAGCCAAATGATGAACTGCGAACCAGCCGACACTAGTTAATTGAAGTAATCAGATTTAATAAATGGAGGAGGGGGAGATTGGAGGAGAGAAAAACACGTATCAACAGCAATAACAGGATTGATGTACAGTGCTGTACTATAACAATCAGATACAGATTGTATGGTTATGATTCCCCCAAGTTCACGATAATCCGTTCGGCTTAACCGCTTACCTTAACCATCCACTCGACAAACATGACACACTGGGGAAATGCACAACAAAAACAATCGGCAAACCCAGAGGTTAGAGCTTGGCAAAGTGTTTGGAGGAAGATTGCTTCTAGTCCCGGCAGGAGGCAACTGCTTGTTCTGCACATTGATCGAGGAAGGAACAAAGAAACCCAGCTTGTTCGGCGATGTACGTCTCATTAGCCCTCCCTGTTCTGCTGCTAACCTTTTTCTTTTCTTTAATCCATGCATTTCTAGGCTGCCCAGCAAGGAGTGATCGAAGGAGACTTTGCACTGTGCATCAGTCTTTACCATGGCTATGAGCTGTTGCAGCAAATGGGCACACGGTCTCTGCTGCTGTTTCTGCAAGGCATCATGGATGGCACAAAAGGTCCATGATTATGGAGGAGAAACAAAATGGGAGGGGGTGGGCACGTCTGCTGATATTGGACCTATTAGTTTATTTAATTGTGGAGTAATGTTCAGGTTCAGAAAAACATTTGGAAAGTTTTGTAAGATGTACCTTTGGCTTTTGCAGGCATGGCACGGGCAAGATACGAGTTGTGCCGAAACCAGGATTTTTCAGAGCTGTACTGCGAACTGGAGAGGGAAAGGAAGGGCCAGGCACTGGAGAAGGCATCTGAAGATGGAGCAGTCAGAGTGACTCCAGCACTGACGCCATTTGTGTATAGTCACCCGAAGCTGAAGAAGTTGGAGGAGGTGGTCCTGGAGCATTTCCAACAGGGTAATGTATGAAAAAGAGTTTGCAAAAACATTGTTGTTATAACTTTTGTGAATTTTTAAGGGGGATCATTTTGGTGTGTAATAGGTGAAAACTTACATGGAATGAAAGCAATGACTGGAGATATAGGAAGATTAAATTTACTCTTTGTTTGACTCGGAACCCTTTTCCTTTACTCACATTTTTGTTCTTCATTTTCTGTAGCTGGTGGAGAAACCCGGGCCATGATATTCTCTTCATATCGAGACAGCGTGGGTGAAATTGCCGAGATGCTGCGTCGACACCACCCGCTGGTTCGCGTCATGGTTTTTATAGGACAATCATCATCAGGAAAGGTCACTCGTGGCCTTTCACAGAAGGAACAGTTGCAGGTGTGTCCAAGTGACTTGTGTTGAGCAATTGGTTGGAACAGTTTCCCCTTCACATCGTGGTCATGCTTTCCTTAACATGGCTTTTAAAACAATAGGAATTTGAGAATTTTTATTCTTAAAAAACAAACTAAGTTAATCAATTTACAGTAAAACTCTGTTATACTGAGCACTCATTATTGCCCCAACAATTTGTAAAAATAAATAAATATATATATATAAATGGGGGAGGGGGAGGGGATGCTGTAATTGTCTCTATCTGTGTGTCTGTCTGTCCATTCATCCATCCATCCATCCGTAACGCTATCTCATCCTAAACGGTTTGGACAGAAATTCCACCAAACTTGGTCGTTGTGATCACCACATGGCAGGAAGGTGCAAGAGCAGTATCATTTTTGAATCGGCCCCCTGAAGTGGGGCCAATAGGTGAAATACCAAATTTAGAAGCACATTTAAAATCATTTTTGAATTAAACTTTGTATATGCAATCAACATTGGGAGATGCATGCAATATGTAATGATTTGTTTGGATTTGACCCACATTTCATGCCCCTGTTCTCTACCGTTGTTGTGCTTGTGTGCTTCCCTCTCTCCCCCCATCTTGTCTCCCGCTCCATTCATAATATGTTTTATGTGTCCGTTTATGTTTTTTGTGTTTAATGTGTTCGCTCTTGCATGAGCCTTGCTCTTGTATACCAAAAAAAAATTCTGGTGGAACTGTATGCCATCTTTCAACTTTGCTTTAGGCGGGAAGCATGGGGATTTGCGATGGCGCACCATCGACTTCACTCTTGTAATGAAATAGTCAGACGCCAACATTTGAGGGGGATACATTCCTGGAAAATTCTGCGACTGTCGGAACCGTGAATGTGGGGGTATTGTTTCAATGAAAAAAGGGGGGTTAGCTTCCCCGTGGTTCCTCATTGTTAGAAAATCTCGTGAATGTTGAGAAAAAATTCCTGGAAATGAAAAGGAAAATCTGCGAATTTCGGGGCATTGTTTCAATGGGGAAAAGGGGAACAGCTGATTGCACTAACAGATGGGGTGGAGTGTTTTCATTCTATGCAGTAACTTGTGGGGGAGTGATGTGTTACCTAGCTGGTGGGATATCCCGCGAAGCAATGTTCACAGTGTGAATGGTGGAATATCCTGCGAAGCAATGTTCACTGTGAATGGTGGGATATCCCACGAAGCTATGTTCACACTGTGAATGGTGGGATATCCCACGAAGCAATGTTCACTGTGAATGGTGGGATATCCCACGAAGCTATGTTCACTGTGAATGGTGGGATATCCCACAAAGCTATGTTCACACTGTGAATGGTGGGATATCCCACGAAGCAATGTTCACTGTGAATGGTGGGATATCCCACGAAGCTATGTTCACTGTGAATGGTGGGATATCCCACGAAGCTATGTTCACACTGTGAATGGTGGGATATCCCACGAAGCAATGTTCACTGTGAATGGTGGGATATCCCACGAAGCTATGTTCACACTGTGAATGGTGGAATATCCCACGAAGCTATGTTCACACTGTGAATGGTGGGATATCCCATGAAGCAATGTTCACTGTGAATGGTGGGATATCCCACGAAGCTATGTTCACACTGTGAATGGTGGGATATCCCACGAAGCTATGTTCACACTGTGAATGGTGGAATATCCCACGAAGCTATGTTCACACTGTGAATGGTGGAATATCCCACGAAGCTATGTTCACACTGTGAATGGTGGAATATCCCACGAAGCTATGTTCACACTGTGAATGGTGGGATATCCCATGAAGCAATGTTCACTGTGAATGGTGGGATATCCCACGAAGCTATGTTCACACTGTGAATGGTGGGATATCCCACGAAGCAATGTTCACAGTGTGAATGGTGGAATATCCCATGAAGCAATGTTCACACTGTGAATGGTGGGATATCCCATGAAGCAATGTTCACACTGTGAATGGTGGGATATCCCATGAAGCAATGTTCACAGTGTGAATGGTGGAATATCCCATGAAGCAATGTTCACACTGTGAATGGTGGGATATCCCATGAAGAAATGTTCACACTGTGAATGGTGGAATATCCCATGAAGCAATGTTCACACTGTGAATGGTGGAATATCCCGTGAAGCAATGTTCACACTGAACGGTGGAATATCCCGTGAAGCAATGTTCACACTGTGAATGGTGGAATATCCCATGAAGCAATGTTTACACTGTGAATGGTGGAATATCCCATGAAGCAATGTTCACACTGTGAATGGTCGAAGATCCCACGAAGCCATGTTCACTGTGAATGGTGGAATTTCCCGTGAAGCTCACCTATAGCGTGGCTGAAATATTTTTTGTGGCTGCGAAATGCCCTGAAAACATGAAGCACATGGCTGCGAGTCTGGTACTGGTCATGCTCTCGGCTCGTGGAAGATATTCAAGCCATTGTGGAGTAATTATTAAAACTCGCTATTCTGGCCAGTTGATTAAGCACTACGATGGCCTTCCTGTTATACCTCTTGCTTAATCAGCTGGCCATAATAGAGAGTTTTTCCTATTCCAGAGAACGTATCTGTTCGTTCTCGTTTAAACTGGTCATGGTATTCTCCCCTCGAGAGAATATATCTGTTTGTAATGGACTCGAATGTAGTTCATTGGATTCTTAACTCCTACCCTAAGCATGTGGAAACACTGCTCAGTCATTTGGGCTACCTTAACTATCAATTTAAGGCAATTTTAAGCTTGTACTTTTTGGAAAACATGAACATCCAATTGCAGTTTTGCATGTATGATAACTCTCAGTGAATTTATCGACATTTTTTGGTAAAGTGGATATATTCTCTTCCCTTTCAATTTTGGGTCTGCCTCTGTTTTGATACTGTTTCTGTGTTCCAGGTAGTGAAGAGTTTCCGTGAGGGTGGTTACAACACACTGGTGTCAACGTGTGTCGGTGAAGAAGGCCTGGATATCGGAGAGGTGGACCTTATTGTGTGCTTCGATGCCCAGCGGAGTCCTGTTCGCCTTGTGCAGCGTATGGGTCGCACAGGGCGGCAACGGCCTGGTCGGATTGTGGTCATCCTGTGTGAGGGTCGTGAAGAGAAGGTAGTTGGCAGAGTTGTAGCCATGGGGAGGGAGGAGGGAGCGGGATAAGGTTGTAGAAATAAGTTAATGTGGAAAGCAAGGAAATCATAAAGAATCAGAGAAGGCAGGGAAAAGTTAAGGAGGACTGCGAGTAAGGAGCTGTAAATGGGAACTTTAGGAGATGGTGGGTCAAAAGGAGGAAGATTTTTGTTGGTTTGAGGTGTGGGTAATTGTTGGTAATGTAGCAAATATTGATAAAGCATACGTTTTCAAGTGGCCTGACAGGATGGCCTCAAGGTACGCCCACTGGCCTCTAAGCTGTCTCGCCTGGATTTAAATCCCGACCCAGCTATAAACTGTCGTCCACAGGCAGGGTGATTCACCAATGTGTGTGTGCTGTCCCCTGGTTTGATGTTAAACGGGCGTTCTGTCTGGCAGCATTTGTTGGTGGACGTTAAAGATCCCAAGGTGTCCTTCGCGAAGAGTAGACGAGTTATCGCTGGCACGATGAACAAATTACAAATTATTTCCCTGACCAGCAGAGAGCATTGTATCAGTAGCACACCCACTCCCTCAGCTAATGACGCTACCCCACAGCTTTGCACTACATTCAAACAAACAATTTTAAGTGGATTGTGTTGCTTTGTTTTAGTGAGTACAAAGTGAAACCCTCAGAGGATAAACATAGCGGAGTGTAAGAGGGTTTCATCTCCAAACAAATTAAGATTTTTATTCTGTTCCAAGGGGAGAAATTCTGAATAGAGAACAATATTATGATGAACGATAAGATGTGAACATAAGAAATGTGTACAGATTGACCAGACTGTTCAATCAGATTACCAATCGTCGCCGCATTTCTTTGACCATTGCAGGTTTATAACCAGAGTCAGAGCAGCAAGCAGTGCATCCATCGTGCTATTGTGGCTGCTACCAGCTCGTTCCAGCTGTATCCCCTGAACCCCAGAATGGTGCCGGCATCTTTGACCCCAAGGGTCCACTTCATGCACATTGCAGCAGGACCAGCATATAATCGCCAGACTGCAAGTCGTGGGCGACAGGCTCTGACTACATGCGGGAGTGATGGGTTCTTGACGCCGGCAGAGTTGGTGGAGTTTGAGGCGAAGTTTGCTGTGGAGGACGACCAGCAGCCAATGTTAGCACGCCCTGCATATCTTCAGCTTGGAGACGGGCGTAAACCTCTGGTCGGTTGAAATTGGTCCATTTGTGTGATTCTGCTGTGTTTATGTGCCGACGCACACACTTAACACTCTCTCTCTAATTTGTCATGCTCTAGGGTAAATGTCGTGAGCTCTCCCTTTCCGAGTGGCCACAGTGGCAGACGAAGCTGCAGCTCTCTCGTTATGTGTCACATTCCAATACCACGCATCATTTTGTCAAACTAATGAACTTCATCGATGTCCTCAAACTTTCTGAGGTTTGCAGACATTTCAACACATTAATGTCTTCTCAACTCCTCCTTATTATTTCCTGTCACAAAATCAATTCAGGATAATGGATATTACAGATCTGTTTCTCTTCCCGACTTCCTGTGACGATTACTACTGTTGTCTCTGTCTTCTCTTGATCCCAAACCTAAACAGGACGATGATACATATGACCGTGAGATGGCTGCCCACCTTGATCTGGCTGATGTGTCTTATGTATGTTGTGATTCGCCAAACTTGCACCTGAGACCTGCCCATTCTTCAGGTGATTTCTTTCTGACAAGTCGTAAAGCAGGTTGTTCGGGCCGACGAAAAGATAGACTTCAGGTGCGTAATCGTAGTAATCAAAATGTGCTTAGAAAATTTGATGGTGAAACAGACCCAGACTTTGCTTCCCAAAGGAAACGATGCCATAATTTCAGCAGAGACATCTGGGCAACGGCGTTGGCCTCCTCTTCGGATGACATTGATAAAAACCCAGATGAGGGCTGGTCCATGCTGAAGGTGTCATCTCAGCAACGTCAAAGCAAAAAGGCCCTGCCATTAGCTCTTCCCTTCCTGTTGGCTAAAAAAGCTGGAGAGAAGAGAGCCACTGTTAGGTCAGAGGCAGACTTCCATGACCTGTTTTTTTGGCCACTCGAGCAGGGACAACAACAGATTTGGTCCAATCTCTGTTTCCCAGTTGAATCTGGTAATGTGTCCACTTCGTTTTCCCAAAGTTGTGATCTCCTGAGTAGATCACCGCCTCCTGTCGACTCACTTCTTTCAGATCTCGAAAGTGAGGAATCCCCAAATGAAGGGGATCCAAACGAGCAAGTGCCGGAGGACTTTGAGGACGAACACGGGATGTCACTGTGGGACATTGAGACGATAGAGGAGAATCGGAAGGAGATTGATAATGTCAAACAGAGGCCCTCTATTTCGAGGTTTGAAGTGACTGATAAGTTATCTGAATCTCCCCTGCAAAATGACGAAATGAAAAAGCGGGTAATAGCAGCATCAATGTTTAGCCCGTCCTTGTTTGGAGATGATGATGATGTATTTGTAGAACCCAGGGAAGTACATGCTGGATCTCGCCAAATATTAAAAACTTCCTCGGAGCTTTCACCGTGCAGTGGAGCTTTAGTCAGGACAAAAGGTGTTTCATCTCAGAGCTCGCCGGACTGTGTCGTGCCACGGAATTCAGGTCAGGAGTCAGTCGGGCCCTTCAATGCGTTGTTCTCTCTCACTCCCAAATTATCGCCATTCACCCCAGGTTCTAATCAATCTATGCATTCATCTAATGCTGCTTTCTCACCTGAGCTCTTTTCGGTTTGTTTTGACCTTGGTATTGATCTTGACGCACTCGAAAAAAATGGAATTGATGATCATGGATCATCTGCCCATGACAATTTAAAAATCGTCAGTTCAGAGCTGGAGCAACCCACCTGTGAGATCATAGCTCAGGATTATAGGGCTATGGATGCGGAAGGGCAGGACGAGGCCCCTCTGGTATCAGAGAGGCTAACTAAACATGGTGAGAATTTTACAATGAAAGTCCATTCGAGACAGCCAGGTTTAAAACATTCTCCGCACAGCAATTTATCCGGTTCTGCCCAAACTTTATCCTCCCAAGAAGGATCTATGAAGGCCTCCTGTTCAGATGGGAGGCAGACACCAAGGAAAAGTGGTTGCTGGACCGAGGTTCCAGTTGGACCATTGCATTGCCTCAGCAACACTGGCAAGGAGCTCCAGCAGCACAGGGCAGCAAGTACGTTTTTTTTTTTTCGTTTTTTCTTCTTCTTTGTTTGGATTTGAAACATTATCCTGGAAATGTTGGCTTTTCTATGACTACCTGCATCACCAAAGGTGGACCGAGGTTATGTCCCCCCCCCCCCCCCCCCCCCCCGTTTGTCTATATGTCTGTCTGTGAGCATGATATCTCAAAAAGTTATGGACACTTTAAGGCGAAACTTGGTGGACAGGTTGGATGTGTGACTTGGACGAATTGATTAGATTTTGGTGAAGATCCGGATCCTAGAAGTTTTAAAGTGATTCTTCTTCATTGAGAGATACGGCCGAAAACGATATGTAGCACGATATCTTAGAGTTGTGGACAGATTCGGACAAAACTTGGTGGATGAGTTGGGTGGGTCACAAGAACCAGCTGATTGGATTTTGGTTAAGGTACCATCAGTGGGCTGCAAAATGTAAACGTTCAGCCTGGCAGAGGTATGCACTCTTCCAAGTCCCGTTCTATTAATTATTTGTTTGTTTTTTAACTCGTGAATATTTATGAGTTCTTTCAACAATTGATCACATATTAAGTTATTGTTATGTATATGGGGGTAGGTGAAAGGATACCGTAGGGAAGGTAGGATTGTATAATTGTAGCATCGACTGTGGATGCGTAGGACAAATCTCGATGTACTTAAGCAGGGAAACTGTAGCTTACGATTGTTTGTGTCTTCACACAGGGGGTGAAGCAGTGCTAATTAGTGTAGAGATCAAGGTTAGTTTTCCCTAGTACGTAATTTTCCCTCTGTAATTTTCCCTTACGGTTTGTTGTAAAAACACCTCCTTTAAACGACAACAATAACCGCCGACAATAACCCAAGCAGAGCCGGTCGGGGGAAGCCCTGCCCCCAATGGACCTAATAAGGAAAAAGGCCATGCCCCCAGAGTGGTGTGATGGGGAGGTTGGAGAAAGAGCCGGCAGGCCAGGCCCCTGAAGGTCATGATTGGCCGAGACGAGCATGGAGTGAGTTGGAAAGAGCTTCGCCATTGGTCGGTATGATGTCGGTGGTTGGTGTGACTCACGACCCTTGACACTTTCAGCGCTATCTTGCATGCTTCCCGAGTGGGAGGCTCTGTGCTTCGTCACCACCACTCTCCTCAAAAAGGTGTCATTTTGAGGCCAAATTTAAGTGCGGCACTAAAAAGGAAACATTTTATTTTTAGTACCTTTCCCATTGTCTATTGTTGTGTCTGAGTGGAGGATCCTCAAAGTAGGAATTTCAATTAGTTTACCTCAACATTTATTTTGTGTTGCTTTATTTTGTTATTAAATTGTTTAATTTATCAATTCATTGTCGTGTTTACTTGTTTGTGGTTTCGGAATAAACTCGTGTGCTTTTGTCAGGTAAACGTCTCGCATCCCGTCATTCCCGCGCGTGTAAAAATACCCCCAAAAATTCAGCTGCCGCCTCGGGAGTAAAACCTTTCGGCAATTCGTCACCCAGCGGTCTTAATCGCTGGTGTCAGGACAGTATTAATTAAAAGGATTTTTGTTGTATTTTTGTCAATGTGATTCCTTCCATGGTCTTGAAGGAAATGACACGATTGAAGTAGTCGATGAGGAGGACAAGGATGAGCTGTTGACCGTTTTCAGGAAGTGCGATGACTGGCCCAGAAAAATGTCCTCGACGCCACAACCAGCTCCTATACATAGTCAGGTGATGGTGTTGATGCCGCTTGGTGACCTCTCTGCCAAACACGTAACTTCGGTTTTGTGTTTGCATGCCAGACCGCTTCTTACCACGGTCTGTCTGTCATTGTCTTAATCTGTTTCTATCCAATCACTTTGTAATGTAATAAATGTCAATTATCTGAGGAAACATCCTGCATCTGATCACTTTTTTTTTTCCGTTACTTACAGGATGTTTATTCACCTATTGGGCGTCCAGCGAAGAGAGTACCCTCATGGCTGAACGACTCTCCTGTAAGGTTGAACATAAAAATATTTTTCTAGCGACAAGAGTGTGTGTATCAATGAAAAAAAACAAGAAAAAAAACAGAGGCTTACTATTTTTCAACCAAAAGTTGATGAAGGTCTCATAATTTATGTGAGGAGAATGGTGAAGTGACATTGTGGGCATGAATGAGCCGTTCTTCAAAACAGAGTGTTTGCTTCACCTCGTTTTGTCTATTTTTTCACGGTGGTTTTGTTTTGCTCTGTCAATATTTATTTTAAAAATTTGGCCTCTTCTATAACACACCAACTTCATGTTGGGACACACTGTTTAACCTGCCTTTGCTGTTCTTATTCATGGTTTGAGATGCTTGTGTGTGTTTATCATTTTTAAAAGATCTGTTCAATTGTCTATGGATGCAGTGAGCAGTGATACAGTAAAACTTTAAATATTGTGGGGGTTATGTTCCTGGAAAATGTCGTGATATTCAAAACTGGGATAGTTAAAATGAATTTCCAACTGTAATATGGGGGTTAGTTTCTGGGCTCCGATAAAATATAGAGGAATATGGGTGGCAGCGAAAAATATACACATCACAACTAAGATAAACGTGTGATTATATATATTGTTACGGACACGGCTTCAGATGTTATGATGGGCCGAGCGGAATGGCCGCCGTGTTCGCACAGTTTACCCGATTACCCCCACCTTACCCGATTCCACCCGACGTTGACCAAATCGCGCTATGCTAAATCAATGAAGGAAAGGACACAACGACTGGGATAAATGAAACGACGCAAGGGGTACAGTTCTCAAGACCTCCGGAGGAGGATATAATTGGTGGGGGAGAAAAGGGGTAGATTACAAGGTATGAGGTAAAGCACAGAAGAGATAGGCACTTAGACACAATCTTATCTTATCCCCGACAGACCACAGACAAACGGAACAAGACTGACTTACACAGGGATTGATGGCAGGGAAGGACAGGCAGTCGATAGCACAAGGTGCACCTTGGCTCAGGGACAGGATACAGCACGGTCCAGTCCAGAGATGCGGGGAGGTGTCGCAGCGCTCGGAGGTGGCGTCCTTCTCTCTCCAAGCTGAGGGCGCATCTGACGTCACCTCCCTCTTCCTGCGCATGCTCAGCGGGGAGTGACACGCCCTCGGCTCGTTGGCTCCGCCCCAGATGGGATCGGTCCGCCGCTTCTATTGGGTGCGGGGGGTTACCGGGCTCCGCCCTTGACGAGGAGCTGACAGCGAGCCCCTACTTGGTAACCCCGTCGAGCACATGTCCGATGGCGGCTCGTTGGAAAGGCTTGGTGCCCTTTCAACACCCCCTACCAACCAAGCCGGAGTGAGGACGCACACTCCCCGCGCCGCCGCCGCTGTTGTTGTTGTTGTTGTTGTACCATGAGGAAGAGCTGCGGGGAGGTATTGGGAGGTCCTAAACTTCCTAACGGTGCCATACAATCACATTCTGGTGCAACGAAGAGTCAGAATTAATGGAAACGAGTCCTTAACTGACATAGACTAAGAATAACTAGCAAGATGTCCTATAGTTGTCTACGTGAGATGCGGTGGACCTGGATGCGACATTTAATGGGGGAAATAGGGGGAGGTCGGGTCTACAGAGTGTTGTTTACAGGAAATGGGACTAGGGAATGGGGGATTGGGAATAGTTGGGAAGTATGGAGGAAATAGGGGAATATTTACAAGCGGATATGGATGGAGGCCAATCTCATATCCACAACAATATGTATATGGCTAATTCCATATTTGTGGGGTCCAACATGTGACATTAAGTCCAAAATTTCAAATGAATTAAATATGCATAAACATGTGATTTAGTTATAGTAAAATACTTATATTTTCAGAAATTTTGAAAAACTGTTCCACACACAACGCTCTCTGTTGAGGAGAAAATCATTTGAATGGTCATGGCTTAATATATTAACTTATCATAATAACCATATTAATCGCCGCCCTTCGTATTTCAAGAATCAATTTCAATTTGTAACCTAGCCGCGAAGGCCGGCTTCTGGATTATCAAGACATTCACAGCGTAAACACGGCACACGACAATCTTCGCTTCCCTCTGGTTTTTGCTGTGCAGTGTACACGTTGAGAATCTATCAATATCAATGAAAATTCGTTAAATAATTAATCAAATCAAGAACTTGCACTCAAATTTCAGTCAGCCATGTCACCACGAACGTAGGTTTGCTCGGCTTTACAAAACCTCGGCTGAGTAGCGTGCGATGGTTACAGCCACCACAGCGTACATTGGTATTCCCACTCGCACTACGTATAAGGGGGACTACACGAAGGAAAATTTCGCTACCCACACGCACTTTCAGTTTTGCCCCGTTGTCTCCACCGTTCGAAAACAACAACATCCGGGAATTCTACAAGGGGTAGTTTCATGAAACTCGGAGCTTATCTGATGTGATAGTTTTATGTGGGAAAATTCACAACGTAAAAAATGTCGGGGGACGCAATTTCCAACCTCTTCACGAGTGTTCGTAATTTCTTCTTCAACGTGCCACTATGTTATCCAAATGCTTAATCGTCATTTTGTGGAATGATTAATCTCATGAATATATTTATCCTTTCCCCATCATGGCTACTTATTTTGAATTTATACTTCATAGAAATGACAGTTTCATACGTAAAACTGGGGGACACGAAGATTTACGTTGCGAGTCATAATTGTTAAACCAACGGCACACAAAATGATAAACAAATGATACTCACGAAATTCAAAGGTCAAAACCCACGAAATTCAAACCCGCGATATTTAAGGGTTTACTGGATTTCTCTTTTCATGTGGAATTTTAATAAGTCAAGTTTGGGTGCTTTGGTGCCCTACCCGCATTTGTACCAATAACTTGAAGAGGCAGAGGTCAAACGTTTAAATCCATTCTGTAACAGATAACGCGTGTATGATGCGACCTTTCTGGTTTGTGTGGCAAGGGTGCCTGGAGGGCGTGAATGGTGTTGGTGTCCTGTTTTCTGAGGAGTTTGTAGACAGTGTGGTGAGTGTGACTAGAGTGAGTGATAGGTTTATGATGGTGAAAATGATGATTGGAAAGCTCTTTGTGAACGTCATCTCGGGATATGCTCCGCAGGTTGGTCGGAGCGATGAAGAGAAGGACAAGTTCTGGTGTGCGATAGAGAAGCTGATGGAAAACGTGAAAGATGAGGAAGTTGTTGTGGTAGGAGGAGACCTAAATGGACATGTGGGAAGGAGTATGGATGGTTTTGACGGAGTTCATGGGGGTTACGGATATGGTGTGAGAAATGGAGAAGGTGAAAGGATTTTGGAGTTTGCTGATGGAGCTGATTTGTTGATTTGTAATACTCAGTTCCAGAAAGAGGATAATAAGCTTGTTACATACACGTCAGGTGGGTCGACGGCAACCGTTGACTACCTGATGGTGCGTAGGCGAGATAGGGGGCACATCCGAGACACAAAGGTGATCCCGGGGGAGGAGGCTGTTTCACAGCACCACTTGGTTGCCTGCGACGTAAGGGTGAAAGGTGCGAGGAGAGCTCGGCGGGTGAAGTACCAACCGAGAATGAAGGTGTGGAGGTTGAAAGAGGTGACAGTAAGGGAGGCATTAAAAGAGAGGCTGAGTAGGGTCGAGGATGATGTGGTTGAGCTTGAAAGTGGTTGGATGTCAATGAAAGCTAGTCTGTTGGGAGCCGTTGGTGAGGTATGTGGATGGACAAAAGGACCACCGAGGCACTCGGAAACATGGTGGTGGGATGATGAAGTTGGAAAGAGGATTGACGAGAAGAGGAAGAAGTTCAAGGAGTGGCAGAAGGCGAAGGGTACGGGAGCAGAAACAGCAGAGCATGAAAGTTATAAGGCAGCCAGGAAGGCTGCAAAGAAAGAGGTAGCAAAGGCGCAGGAGGCATGTAGGAAAATGTTCGGAGAACGCTTGGATTCGGAAGAGGGTCAGAGAGTGGTATTCAGGATTGCAAAGCAGATAGCGAAAGAGAGGTGTGATGTGATGGAGGTGAGCTGCTTGAAGGATGAAGTGGGACAAATCGTTGTCGACCCAGATGGAATTAAAGGAAGATGGAAAAGATATATGGAAATGCTGTTGAATACAGAGAATGAATGGGATGGCAACATAGAGAGTAACCCAGTTTTAGGACCGGCAGAGAAGATAACTGAGAAGGAAGTTGAGGAAGCGATAAAAGCAATGAAGGGTAGAAAAGCGGGAGGGCCGACGGGAGTTGTGGGAGATATGTTGAAGGCAGCAGGAAGTTGGGGTGTGAAGAGAATGACAGAGATCTGTAATCTGGTGGTGAAAGAAGGCCGCATTCCAGTGGATTGGGAACTGAGTACCCTCGTCCCTCTATACAAGGGGAAAGGTGACCCTCTGGAGTGTGGCTCGTACCGAGCGATAAAGTTATTGGAGCATGGAATGAAGGTATTGGAAAGGGTGTTGGAGAGGAGGATAAGGAAGAAAGTGAAGATCGACGAAATGCAGTTTGGATTTATGCCAGGAAGAGGAACGACAGACGCGCTTTTCATTGTGAGGCAGTTGCAGGAGAAGTACATGGAGAAGAGGAAGAAGTTGTTTCTTGGGTTTGTTGATCTGGAGAAAGCATTCGATCGGGTTCCACGCAAAGTATTGACATGGGCATTGAGGAAGTTAGGAGTGGAGGAATGGTTGATCAGAGTAGTGATGGCAATGTACAAAAGAGCGCGCACAGCTGTAAGGACGAAGGACGGGAACAGTGGTGAGTTTGAGGTGAAGGTGGGAGTGCATCAGGGGTCGGTACTAAGTCCACTACTATTTGTAGCTGTGATGGAGGTGCTGGCTCAGTAGTCTAGGGCGATTAGTAATTTCGTGTTTTTTGTTTGTTAAAATTGATTTAGCAATGGATTCTGCTTCAGAATATTATAGAGATGTAAAAAAAATAGGGTTCCATTTTTTCTTTTACGTCTAATAGGTAGTAATTCGAAGAAATCCAAGATGGCCGCCATAAAATTTGGAAAATACACTTTTGTGCATATCTTTGTATCTAGATATCATATAAACATGAATAATATGTCCTTTTATATGTTTTCAGACCCAAGGAAGCCATATCTGCCATTGTTTTTACAGAAAAATGCAAGGAAATTAAAATAGTGGGCAATATACCAGCCAAAATGGAGACGGCCGTCGTGAAATCGGATCGTATAATTTCTCAATTAGAATCGATTCAATAAACAATCTTCACTGATAACATTTATTTTGAATACACACACACGCACACGCACACACGCACACACACACGCACACACACACACACGCACACACCTACACACACACCTAAACATAAACGATGAATGAACATAAACGATCACATAAACGAATGCCTCATTCATCCTCATCCATATCTATCACACGCGGTTCATTGATGTTTGCTTTGTTGTTACAACTGTAACCCACACACCCACAAACTTCAGTACAAGGAATATTGTTATTGCGACAGCTACATCTTCCCATACACCCTTTCTTGCACCCACAGTTCACGAGATTCATTATTGCTTCTGGGGCTGGAGGATTCAGGCATCGACTTGGGGCATAAACCCCATCATCCGAAAGTAACTGCCAACCATACTCGACAGGTGATGGAAGGGACGGATGGCTTTCTGCTGCCTTTCTCCATATCATTGCGATATAATGTGCTCGCTGAACGTGTAACTTTAGCGAACCAGTGGTAGGTGGAAGACTCTCTCCCTCAGCAGCACGGTTGGAGAATAAGAACCAGCGAAGCTCGTTTACTTTCGTGTGAACTTTAGACTTGTACAGCAGACAGACGAAGCGTTCCAGCTGGGAACACACTTCTGGTGACGGATCAGTTTGTCCCAAAGACTCCAGAGCCTCCCATATCTTGTTGTCACATGTCATGAAGACCTTAAAGCACCAGTCCTTGCTCCTGCCAGCGAACCTTCCAGACATGTCACTTCCCGTGAATGCGTGGAATCCAAGTATTGCAGACGCACGTTTCTCTCCTAGCATGCCATGAATAGGTTGGACTGCAATGCTCCTCCTCAACTTTCCCTTCCCAGTGAGAAACCTCGTAGCAGGTGGTAGATCGTGAAATCTCTGAATCAGTAGGAGGAAGATATCGGTATCTGGCGAATCAATGATAACTTCTGCATCTTTGTCGACTGTGAGAGCATGCAGAATTAAGAGTGTATCGGCCTCTTCTTGGCTGTGCGTGAGTAGACTGTCTGGAACTTCAGTGTTGCCCGTGGTCTTAGTTCCTGATGTCACCATGAACTTCTTCAACTTGTTTGGATGAGCCTTGCTGTAAGATAGACACTTCACAGCCAAGTACTCTGTAAGCTCTGCCTTGGTCTTCACATTGGAAAGGAAATCTTTGAGTGAAATCTTCTGGATCAATGTACTATCCCTGATGTGATAGTATGTTGATTTCCCCTTTGTCCTCTTTAGGCGCATTTTGTCTTTCAGTGAGTTATCGATGTATCGGTCGAATACCAACCTCACGTCATCATAATGCACGGCAATATTTTCGAGGCGTTCAATGAACGATTGAGCAAAGTCACTGCATGTAATCATTTGTTCTGTTTTGGAGATCCCGTTAACAAGAGCCATGCCATCAATGATTATCACTCTATGGCGAGAAGTAGTCTCGTTTTCATTGATCACTCCTGATCTTGTGGTTGTGTCTGGGTTTTGGCTGATCTGAGAGGGTTCCTGCAAATTTTGGCTTGAGATTTCATAGTCAGTTGATGGGTCATTAGTTTCTTCCCCAGCGTGTGCTGCTGCATCATTCAAAGCGGCAATTCCCGCGTCTTGATGCTCATTGATTTCTGTCGAAATAGGTTCTCCTGGTGGATCATGTACATCCTGCTCTTCAGGCTCAGCCAGATGCTCAAGTTGACGAAGGATTTTTGCCTTGTCGTATGCCAACAAGAGGGATCCATCAGATGCAAATAAAGAACGTGGAACGATGCCAAATTCATAGGTGCCAATACATTCTTTCAGGTCGAGCTCTGGTCGGCTCCGTGAGATAACGATGAACCTCTGCAACAATCCTCGCTCTTCTTTGACTTTGATCAGCTTGTCGCCCGATCTCACTTCTGTTGTGGCATTCGAACTCTTGAATGTTCGAAGTTTTCTTTTCGTCATTTTGTCCCACACAGAAAGTTTTCCCTCAGCTAAACGATCTGTGGCAAATTGCTGGAACATCTGTTGTCCGATCTCGTCGCGCTCTAAGATGTCGCTGGACACTTTTTCATTCATGACTTCTTTGGTGAGCAGGTTGTAGACCTCGTCTACTTCCTCTTCCATAAATGGATCGCCATGTTCACGGAACACCCTAGAAAGCTTGGAGGCATGGCTCATCACCCGGGAAAGCTTTCCCCCCGTGATTTCGTGGTGTTGTTTTCTGCTCTGGTTTTCACCAAGACCATATCCCTCCGCAAACTCGTGCAGTGACTTTGACAGCTCAGGTGCAATGAGGAAGAACTTGTCAAGCGCCTTCTCATTTTGAGTTATCCCTACGATTCCTCCAATCACCTTCAGTGTACGGTTTTCTTGCTCAATGCCATGGTCTGGGGCTATTGATGTGAAGCCTGCCAATCCTTTTGTCACACAGAAGTTCCCTTTCATGAATTCCCTCCACAGTTCTGGGTGCTGCTTTTCAGTCTCCTGCATTGTTGAAATGTAGAGAGGGAGCAACCGAGCATAGTTTAGATGATCGTGAGCGAAGAAGTACTTCGTGAGAGACTCGATGCTCTCCATATGCAGCAGCAGATCACGTTGTCTTGTACTTCTAATGAACAGAAGGATAGTCTCAAACTGTTTCATGTAGTTCAGGATGAAGCGCTGTATCTTGTTTGTGCTGACCTCAAATTGTTCCAGTTTTTTGGTCATATCTCTGGACTCCATCATGGCCAATGTTTTTTTGAGAATGTCGCATAGATTCTTCTCTGGCTCCATGCTCCCGCTGATGTCTCTCTGATATGCCTCTCCCAGACGAACAGATGACTCGTTCAGATAGGCCCTTTCTTCAGGTTCCATTGCCAGGAATCTCTGGAAGTACAGGTTGTACAAAGCGATCAGTGTTACCATGTGTGCCTCCAGAGCTCGATACAAGTGCCTCCCATTTAGTATTTGGCTCACTGTGGTTGGCGAGAAAAGTCCAGCCTCGACCCATGCCTGATCAATTCCACTCCCTTCCACGTATTTTCCTAATGCAGCTAAGGCCCAAAACACAACATGTAGCTCACCAGGTCGGAAGAGGAATTGCTTCCTGATGGCCTCGCGTTCCACCCACAGCTTCATCGCCAGGTCGTATAGCTGCAAATCGAGAGTCATGACTGTGATTGCCTCACTCCCCATAACACGAGTTGTGATGTTGTGAGCTCTCATCAGACCCGTGTACAGTGTATCATAGTCTGTAGGAGGCGACCTTATCAACGGAGGAACGAGAGCAACATTGGTCTTCTCACTGGACGAAGATAGCAAGGAATTGAAGGCTCCCCACGTCCCCGGAGCTGTGAGTTTGACGTCAACTTCTCCTTCTTCCTCGAAGTTCAGGCATCCAATCATCCAGGTCATATCGGTTTTCTTGTTCTTGTCTGTCTCGGGTTTTGATGTGAGCAGCTTGCAGTCGCTCTTTCTCTTCTCGGGTGCTGGCTTCTTGCAGGTCAACGTTTTACAGCCAACTGCATCATGTATCGTTTGAGCTTTTGATGACCGGTCAAGTTCAATTGGTGGTATCATGGGTGATTTCTCCGGTGATACAGGCTGGTAGATCGCAATTGCTGTACCATGAAGGGTATTCATCCCGCAAGGAGTTGACTCTAGAAAATCGATGTTGTCCATGGCAAACCAGACGAACGTGTCCTGAACCAACCATGGTGGTAGACAGATGCCTCCGGTGGACTCCATTTGCTTCAGTACGGAGTTGGCAATGCTGGTCTCAATCTCCATGACCTTTTTGTAGGAGATGGCGAGGTCCAGATGTGCAAGTTTCTCTACAAGCGCCTTGGATCGTGTGTTTTTGTGTATGTCGAGAGCTAAGCCCACACTCAATGGAGTTTCAAATCGTTGTTTGAATGATCCATCCTCGCTTCTTGGTTCGTACGATACCTGTCGGTCAGATTTATAAGCACCGACAAAGTGCTGCGCCAACAATGATGCACTCACACCAATGGAGTCCTCCCTGTTGCTATTTCCTACTTTCCTTGTTCCCATGACTGCATGCTTGCAGAAGATGTTGAGCATCGGGGGTGGCTTGTAATCAGCAAAGGTTCCATTAAATTTCCATGCTGGGGAAGATGCGATGTCTTTCCTCAATATTTTCGCAGCTCGCAAAAGTACTTTAAAATCGTCTTTGATGCTGTCTGCTGTAATTGTGCTTGATATCATGTGGTCTTTGAGCTTTGTGGAAAGAATCTGCTCTGGCTTTGTTTTGTTTGAGGGCCGGCTGAAATGAACATCGGCAATGTTGTCTAGGATCAATTGTTTCAGGTATGGCTTATAACTATGGTTGTCTGAGACCGGAAAGTCGTGCTCCTTAAGTAAATTGACATAGGTTACATGAATTTCATTCATATTCAGCACAGCATTTTCAGTAGTATCATTCAACGCAGTTTCAACAATTTCAATGAGTTCAAGGTCTGATAACACCTGACCAAAGTTAACATTGGTTGTTTCTGTTTGTTTTTCCGTCTTAACTATAGCACGTTTGGCCTTAACTACACATGGTAAATGATATTTCATGTCCTCAGCCATTGCTTGCAATGGGTCAGGCGAACTTATGACACTGTTCAGTCTCACTTTCAGATTGTCATTACTTGTTTCTTGGCCAACGTTTCTGATCTGGAGTCCCATGTTCTTTGTTGACACATTGTGTAGTTCACTTCCTCTGTCTTCCTGGCATATGACACATCTGAGCGCGTCAAATGTCTGTTCTCGGGAACACCTTCTGGATGTTGACGTGCTTTCCCCTAGATCACTAGAACTTGGTCGTCCTCTCTTTTTCAGTCGGATTTCTGCGGCACTGCCTGATGTTGTTCCTTTCTCAAACCTAGCCTTTGCTCGATCAATGTGCATCTTATTGGTAACATCTTTGTAACAAGCTTTATGGTAGCGGAGACCTTTTGCGAGCAATTCTTCAGCAGAGGAATATTGCAAACGTCTATTCAATGATGCAAACTTTGTTTCACCATACGTGTACTGTTCCTCAGCACCTGCCATCAGTTTCTCGACAGAGGAGAGTTTTGGTTTCGTTACAAAGGTTGTATAGTCTGTTTGCCCTATGGCCATTTGGCATACAAAACAAAGTCCGAAATCTACTGACTTCTCAATCTTCCTGGGTGGTGAGTCACTCATCTTGAAGGTAGGTGTAATTTTCTAGACACTCTTGAACTGTCGTCGGTCCTGCAAAGATAGATACTACTATTCAGATTCACATTTCGTCAACACAGTCAAAACCAGACCTTAACTAGATGGTGGAAACTTAATTAACCGATTTCATGCCGGCCGACCCCACTTTAGCTGGTATATGTCCACTATTTTATTTTCCTTGCATTTTTCTGTAAAAACAATGGCAGAAATGGCTTCCTTGGGTCTGAAAACATATAAAAGGACATATTATTCATGTTTATATGATATCTAGATACAAAGATATGCACAAAAGTGTATTTTCCAAATTTTATGGCGGCCATCTTGGATTTCTTCGAATTACTACCTATTAGACGTAAAAGAAAAAATGGAACCCTATTTTTTTTACATCTCTATAATATTCTGAAGCAGAATCCATTGCTAAATCAATTTTAACAAACAAAAAACACAAACAATATTGTTATGACATATGGGCCTGCACTACAGAACGTAAAGGAGGGTTTACCGTGGGAGTTGTTGTATGCAGATGATCTGGTGTTGATTGCGGAAAGTATGGATGGACTGAAGGAAAAGATGAACACGTGGAAGGAATGTATGGAGACAAAAGGTCTGAAGGTGAATATCGGAAAGACGAAGGTGATGGCAAGTGGTAAAGCATGTGGTGAGGTGGAAAGAACTAGGAAGTGGCCCTGTGCTGTGTGTAGGAATGGTGTCGGAGTGAACTCCATTCAGTGTACAATGTGCGCTGAGTGGGTTCATCAAAAATGTAGTGGTCTGAGAGGGTCATTAACCAGTGTGGCAGCTACATTCAAATGTAAGGTGTGCACAGAGGGAGCTGCAGATGGAGGAAATGTTGAGTTGGATCTTGGAGACGGTGTGAAGCTGGAAGGTGTGAAAACATTTTGCTACCTCGGAGACATGCTGAATGGAGAAGGTGGATCAGACTCGGCAACGGTTGCTCGAGTGAGATGTGCATGGAAGAAGTTTCGGGAATTGAGTGGCGTGCTGATGATGAGGGGAGTGTCGTTGAAGCTGAAGGGAAAGGTGTATGCTGCATGTGTGAGAAGTGTTATGATTTATGGGAGCGAGACATGGGTAATGAACGTAGAGCAGCAACGAAGGTTGGAAAGGGTGGAAATGCGAATGGTTCGACGGATGTGCGGAGTATCGTTGAGAGAGAGGAAGACAAATGATGAATTGCGAAAGATGATGGGAATAGAGCCCGTGATTGATGCTGTGAAGAGGAACAGGTTGAGATGGTTTGGTCATGTGTTGAGGAAGGATGAAAGTGACTGGTTGAGAAGAGTGATGGAAATGAATGTAGAAGGTAGAAGAAGACGGGGAAGACCGAGAAAGACTTGGCTAAAGATGGTGGAAGAAGAAATGCGGGCAAGGGGGTTAACAAGGAGAGATGCAGAAAATAGGGCAAAATGGAGAAGATTGTCATGGGGACCGCAAGGCTAACCCCCGCTCTCGCAGGGAAAATGGCCTTTTAAAATGCATGTTGTTGTTGATGCGACCTTTCTGCATCCAACTTTCAACGAGTCAGTTTGGCGTCTTCTCTTAACATGGATGGCACAAACAGGGAAACCTCACTCCCAAAGTTAGTCCAAAGTTACTGTTGGCTAAGATGGAAAGCTGAATAAGAATAGTGATGTTGAAAGTTTGTCGCTTGGTCAACATTTGAAATACTGTCCCTGTTGATTTGTCCTGCAATCAGGAAGTTGACTTTCCTATTACACATCCAAGGAAGAGAGCGGCGCTTGATCTCAGTGATTCTCTCTCGAAGACGTCTGCCATCGTAAGTGTTTCCTTATCCGTCTGACGCTCGTGCTCTCTTCTGCTTGCTGCGTCGTAATGGTGGCAGTTACATCGGGAGTTTGGGCGGGAAGAAGAGTGGGGAGTAATACTTTTTCCTCCTCTGCAGGAGAACGACAACGATGCAGATTTTGAGACTGGCTCTGTGAAAGCTCTCCGTCGTTCGAAAGCGAGTGACACGTGCAAAAGGAAGAGAAAGAAAGCGAGAAAGGTAATTTTTATTTTTAAAGCTCCATGCGTATCCCAATATCCCAATAAGGCCGTTCGTATCCCAATAAGGCCGTTCACATGAAACGTGCGAACCACCAGGTCAATTGGGTTACAGTGCAGAGGCTGCTGTCCAGACATTGACCACATTCTGATAGCATGTGGTGTAAACTGGTGTCAAGGAGCCTCCAAGTAGGCCAGACCACTTATGCCGGTGACAGACGGTTCAGGCAGGAATTTTGAATTTGTTCATAGTACCAGCGATAGCTCCCTTCCTCTTCGTGAAGGACACCATGGGACCTCTAACGTCCACCAACTAATGCTGGGAGACCGGATAACCAATTTGACTTCCGTTCAAGGGACGGCACACACATTGATGCCTCAAATTGCCTCACCCTGTTGGCAAAACACCAGGGCGACGGTTTATAGCTCGGGTTTTTTTTTTTTTTTGTATACTGAATCGAGGCTCGTGAAAGAGCTGACATTTACTTCACAAACAAATCAACCAGACAAACAAAATATATAAAAAGAGGGAGCGGAAGACAAGATGGGGAGAGAAGGGGAAGCACACAAACACTTGAGAGCACACAACATTTGAGAGCAGGGAGATGTGTGGGAGGGAGAGGGCTTGGGGGGAGGAGGCGTGCGAAGGGGGGGGGGGGGGGGTGGGAGAAGTATAAGACACCAAGGACTTCACTGACAGGTGGCAACACTGGAATTGGGGTGAAATTAGCGGGGGTAGAAAAGATCAAGGTTTTGGATGGGGGAAGATAAGAGATGGTGGTGATCAGCTGTTTTAAAGACCTGGAGGGTGGAGTGGGATTGAAGAGAGTGAGGGAGTTTGTTCCAGAGGCGGGAGAAAAGAGGAATGAAGGAGTGAAGGTGAGCAGAGAGTCTTGATTTTGGCAGTTTAACCATAAGAGGGTTGCAGGCAGATCTTGTGCGACCTGTAGGAATATTTGTGGGACAGAGCCCAGAGAGAGCTGGGGGGGCAAGGCCAGAGAGGAGTCGGTAGAAGATGGAAAGACCACCAACCTGCCTGCGGTGAGCGAGTGAGAGGCCCTTGGAGTTAGCTTCATCGCGGGAGATTCCAATGATTCTGAATGCTTTGGTTTCAACAGCGTGAAGACGAGCTAGGTGTGAGGCAGGAGCACAAGCCCAGAGGGGAGAGCAGTATTCCATTGAGCTGCGGATGAAAGCCTTGTATGTGGTGAGGAGCTCAGGTGTGCCAAGGAAGGACTTCGCACGACGGAGGATGCCCAGTCGGCGACTGGCTTTGGAGGCCAGATTTGAAATGTGGTTTTCCCAGGAAAGATCATGGCAGATAGTGAGACCCAAAAGCTTGAGTGACAGAACTTCTTGGAGAGGATTATTCAGAAAGTGGATGGGAGGGTTGTCCAGTCGGTCTTTTCGGAGAGACATCGTAAGAGTGTGAGATTTGTCAGGATTGAAAGACATGTTCCACTTGTTTGCCCAGTCTGTGATTTTGTCCAGGTCTGCAGAGAGTGAGGAGGCTGCAGACTGCCGATCTGAGGGATGAAGAATGGAGCGACAGAGAGTAGAGTCATCAGCAAAGAGATAGAGAGGATTTTCAAGAGAGTCAGAGAGATCATTGATGAAGACCAGAAAAAGCACAGGGCCCAGAACCCTGCCTTGGGGAACTCCAGCCTGAACAGGAAGAGGAGATGAGAGAAACCCATTCAGGGCCACACGTTGACTATGACTAGAGATGAAGTCCGCCAGCCATGCGTGGAGATTTCCATGGATACCAAAAGAGGAGAGTTTGGTGAGCAGAGCGGGGTGCCAGACAGTATCGAAGGCACGTGATATGTCAAGGGAGACGGCTCTAATTTCCTGTTTGGCATCGAGGACCTCCATCCATTGTTGAGAAAGCAGAAGCAGCATGTCCAGAGTAGAGTGACCAGGTCTGAAACCAAATTGATGATCAGAGATAAAGCCATTGGAGAAGAGGAAAGATTTCATATCTGAAGCAATGATGGATTCCATGACTTTGCTGATAATTGGGAGAAGGCTGATTGGTCTGTAGTTGCTGGGATCTGTTTTTGCACCTTTTTTGTGCAAAGCGGTGATGTTGGCAGATTTCCAAGCAGATGGAAGGTGACCTTGAGCAAAAGAGAGGGTGAAGAGAGCAGAGAGAGGGAGTGAAAGAGCGGAAGAACATGATTTTAGGACCCATGGGCTGATGCCGTCAGGTCCAGTTGCAGAATCAGAGTCGAGGGTTGACAGAAACTTTTCCACCTTGTCAGGAGGAAAGGTCACAGAGTCCAGGAGCAGCTGGGTACGACTGGGTACGGTGGGTACAGAGAAGGATGGGTTTGGGACACAAGATTTAGAGGCAAACACAGAGTTGAGGCATTCAGCTTTTTCACGTGCGGAGTCAGCCGTGTGGCCGTTTGAGGTGAGAGAGGGGGAGTGGGAACAAACACCAGAAACAGATTTGACCAGATGCCACCAGGATTTGGAACAGGGAGACAGATAAGAGAGTTCTGTCCTGAGAACAGAGAGATATTGTTTCCTGGCTCTCCTGAGGGTGGACACACACTTGTTTCGGGCTTTGTGAAAGCAAATGAGATTTCCTTCCGTTGGATTTGCTTTCCAGGAGACGAAAGCAAGTTGTTTCTGGGCAATAGCCTCACCACAAGATTCCGTGTACCATGGAAGGGAGAAAGGGTATGACAACTGAAGACGAGATGGGATAAATCTGTGCATGAGAGAGAGCAATTTACTTTGGAAGAATTCCCAGGATGAGTTGATGTCAGAGGCGGTAGAGATGGGAGACCAGTCCAGATGATTGATGGCTGCTTGAAGACCGAGCCAGTTGGCCTAGGTGAAATGCCAGACTCGTCGACGCTGAGGAGGCTCTCTGAGAATGGTCAGAGAGATGTCCACTTTAACAAGCACATGATCAGATGAGCCGATTGGAGCAGAAGAAGAGCAGCAGACATTTTCAGCGAAGTTAGTCATAACCAAGTCCAGAAGAGAAGATGCTCCGTTGACTGAGATCCGGGTCAGGAAATTGACAGATTGTGGCGGTCCCAGTGAGTCACAGAAGTCCTTTGCTGAAGAGCCATGGCTGGTGAGAGAGGTACCCACACCCAGCCAACTGGCATGGTGACAATTGAAATCACCACATATGAGGAAGAGAGAGTTGGGATGGGTAGATAGAAGTTGGTCCATATCAGACAGCGAGATGAAGATGGAGTCATCACTGTTTGGTGGACGGTACAACACATATGAACAAAAGGTGGGAGCGAAGGGGAAGCCGTAGCCAAAGGTATTCCTGGGGGTGAGGTGGAGAGAGGGCAGTGCAGGGCGAGTGAGGAAGAGTTTTTTTATAAAGATAGCAACCCCCCCCCCCCCCCTCCCCTCCAGGACGAGGCTCAGGGCTATCATACCGGAGGAGGGAGTAACCTGGGAGAGATACCAAAGAATCAGAGACATCATGAAGGAGGAAAGTTTCTGTTAAGCAGATCACGTCTGGTTTGTCAGAAGCAACCTGTATGGAGAGATCAGTCAAGTTTGAGCGAAGGCCCCCCGGATGTTTGAGGTCCATACTGTTAAAGAAGAGGAAGGGGGAGCATCGGATACAGAACAGGGTGGGGGAGCGGTAGGGTAGGATGTGGAAGAGGAGGAAGAGGTAGGGAGAGCTGTTGAAGGTGTGTCAGAGATTTCAGAATAGCTTGGAGAAAGGGAAGAATGGGGCGGACAAAAGGTTTTATGGTGATTGGGTGAGGTGCAGTGAGGTGTTATTTGAGGAGGGGGAAGAGTGAGGCAGAAGGTTGAGGGAGATGAAGGTGAAAGTTGGAAGGGGGAAGAAGCGGGGAGGACGCTTTGAGGAGGAGGGGTGAGAGGAGAGTCTCGGAGGGGAGGAGTGAGGGAGAGTCTCAGAGGGGAGGGGTGTGGGGGGAGTTTAGGAGGGAAGGTGCAAGGGGGGAGATCTGAAAGGGATGGGTGATGGGGAAGATTTGGAGGGGAGGGGCAAGGGGGAAGATTTGAAAGAGATGGGTGATGGGGATGATTTGGAGTGGAGGGGCAAGGGGGTAGATTTAGAGGGGAGGGGTGATGTGGAAGTTTTGGAGGGAAGGACACAGGCGACACAGAGTTGAGAGTCAAACACAGGCGACACAGCTCAGATGCGAGTGTGCATATCTCCTGCAAGCTCTTTTTAAAGCTGGGATATACGTTAACATTTTATTTTTCAAATTGCTATACTCATGTATTTGTAAACTTGTGGTTGCACCCTTTTCCATCATTATTGGTTCTTTGTGAACTTTCTGAGTAATATTCATTGCAAACATTGACACGCATCCAAAGGGAATGAATTTTCCAAGCGTTTAACCGATGGAAAAAGGTAATTGTGTGGCGAATCATGCTCGCGCACACCGGCTGCAAATTGTGTACTCGTTAAAACCGATTTCCTACCAAGTTGCTTCTGAAAATCACCCCACGCAGCCTGTTGTGGAATTTGGCCCACCACTTGTGTGCTGTACCCACATTACCTTAAATGTACATTATGCAATATGCTGAAAGGGACGCAATGGTCAGTTACGTCCTGCTCTTAAACTTGTGGAATAATATTCAGGCCTCTGCATTTTGATTGTCTTTACCCAGGGTTCGTACCCTTTTGGGTATCTGAAATTCCATGACTTTCCCATGACCCCACCACAGGCATAATTTACTCACCCCCTACCTACAGGCATAATTTACTCACCCCCTACCTCAAAACGCATCAGCAAGATTATGCAAATAGTCAAGGCTTTAAAGTCGACCACTATCCTGCTTCAGTTGAATAACAGACTAGGTATAAACATGACGATGTGTTGGGCTGGATACAGAAGACCTGCAAAGACCAAAGCAGGCCAGATATCAAAACCTGGCCATATATGAGAATCGTTGAGCTGTCCTGAGCTGCAGTTTCGCGATGTGTCAATGGGATATTGCGTTCCGCGTACAGAACAAAAGATGAGCGATTCTTGGGAAGGTAACTCATTCGTACACATTTGTTTTAATCTGAAAATAACAGAAAACACACCTGCTCTCGATTTCCAGGTTTTTCCATGACTGTCAGTGAAATTCCATGACTTTCCAGGCCTGGAAAAGCATTTTGTTAAATTCCATGACTTTCCAGGATTTCCAAAACCCGTACGAACCGTTGGTTGACGTGATTTAGAACCTAGAAAATGTCGTATTGAAGTTTTCTCCATAAGCTGGTCTTTAAGGGGGAAAAGGGTCAAAATTAACTATTTTGTCTCTGTGGTCACTGATTTTTTTTTTTTAACACAAAGTCAAGGCTCGTGGAAGGTTTAGTAAAATGAACGGATCAGGAGAGTTGAAGGACCACGTAAAGGGAGACTTGGACAATAAATGGAGGTAGAAAGGTGCATAGGGTGGACAATATGGATACGGAAGAAAACTTTCAGGAGGGAAAACTGGAAATTTGGAAGGAGGTGGGCTTGATGGTGGAGTGGAGGAGGGGTTGATGAGGGTAGAAAAGATTATGGTTTTGAATTGGGGATGATCTGAGATGGTGGTGAGCACCTGTCTTGAAAACCTGCAGGGAAGAATGAGATTGAAGGGGATGTCAAAGTTGGTTCCACAGGCAAAAAAAAAAGAGAAACCCAAAAATTCCTCCTTCATTGCCCCCGCAGATTGCAGAGAGAAAAGTGATGTCATATAAAGATGGTGTTGCTGGTACCCAGAGTGCTCTTGTGCTCTTGCAAGTGGTGACACTTCCACCAAGCTCAGTGGCCGTTTGTCTGAAGTCAAGTCTGGTGTTGTCTCATGTATTCGCGTGTCTTTGTGCACGTGATTTGTGTTGCAGAGCATTGGACCTTGTAAATAAGAATAAGCCATTTGTTTTTGCTATGTGGAGACTTCTGTACCAACCTATACATTTTCTGCTTATTCCTCCTTTATTACTTGCAAAATCGAAGATCTTTCAAGTGTATTGGTTGGTCTTGTGCGTTATTCTGTCTGTCTGTCTTTGTCTGTGTGTCTGTGTCAATCGCCGACAGGTCACAATTTTAAACCAATCCTCACGAAACTTCACGAGATGGTAGAGTTTGTCATAAGGAAGAAGCCTATTCATTTTGAGGTAAAAGGTCATCTTGAGGTCTCATTTCTAAAATTGTCATTTTTTTCATCCGATTGACTTGAAAATTGAACAGCATTTGCATATTCAGTCGCTAAATTGGGAACCCACCTATTTTTGAGGTCAAAAGGTCAAAGGTCAACTCAAGATCACACTTCTAAAATCATCAATTTTCATCTGAACAATCATTAATTTCAATGATTGACCCGAGCTTTGATTAATATTGTCAATTTTAATCAATGAAATGGACAATTTGATGCATCCATGGCAACCTTTTTTGGGGAGGGGAAGGGGATTTTGCAAGTATCATGTTCTGCATGACGTCTTCTTGTTTTTTGCTTCTTCTTGTTCTTTACATCATTTTATTATCTGCGAGTTTAGACTGAGCACCAAGTCAACACTGGGCTAGAATACTTGGACCTTGAGGCAGATGTGGTGGACCATACTGCGGAAATTTCAGATGACGAGAGCGATGGAAGTATTGGTTCATTGCAAGGCTTCATTAACGATAAAAGCATGGCACCAAATGGTAAGCAATCCCATGACCGGACATGCCATCATCACATTTTCACACCTTAATTGCATAGTTCTATACAACTTGATTTTCGCAACACCTGATATCGGTGTCTGTGAATTATGCCATCGAGCTCCTGGAAAAAAGTGAACAAAGGTGAAGTTCCTTGATCTGTCGCGCTTGCTGTTTTATGTTGCAGACACAGTCATGCAAGCCGTATACATGAAATCGCTCCGCAGCCCGCACGTGCCGTCAGCACGTTACAAGATGGTTTACAAGGAAGCTAACAAGTGCGACGTCCTTTCACAGGTTGATATGGCATCGCACGTTATGAACGTAAAGTTAATTTTTTTTAGGCAATAATGGTTACAAAAGAGTAATTCGATTCCAGGTAACTATACCTGTAAATATTTAACTTTATTTCACTTGCCGTTGTTTGTGATACCACCCATTATGACAACTGAGGCCATCCCTCCCCCTTCTCTCTCTCCCATTTGCTGCCACTTGGAAAGGGCAAACAGTGCTTGTTAGTGAGATACTCATTTACATGTTTTTATTGCTAATCAAAAAAGCTTCCTTGCTGCTTTGTTAAAGCCCAAACAACAACAACAACAGGCATGTTAAAGGCCATTTTCCCTGCTTGAGCAGATGTTAGCCTTGCGGTCCCCATGACGATCTTCTCCATTTTGCCCTATTTTCTGCATCTCCCCTTGTTAACCCCCTTGCCCGCATTTCTTCTTCCACCACCTTTAGTCAAGTCTTTCTCGGTCTTCCCCGTCCTCTACTTCCTTCTACATTCATTCCCATCACTCTTCTCAACCAGTCACTTTCATCCTTCCTCAACACATGACCAAACCATCTCAAACTGTTTCTCTTCACAGTATCCATCACAGGCTCTATTCCCATCATCTTTTGCAATTCATCATTTGTCTGTTGTTGTTAAAGCACAAGTGTAGCAAATTTCCAATAAGTCTTCCTATGTGACTTCTAACTTTCCTCCCCCTCTGTTCCTAGGAAGAGCCACCAGATGATGACAGTTATCAGGAGGACAGTTTCTGTGTAGCCAGCGATGAGGTGGATGAGGTGGCAGTTGGCAGTGACGAAGAAGACACTCTTCTTTCTGCCACGCATCATGAAAGTTTTGCACCTGTAGGTCAGAGACACGTTCGCACACGACGCCGGGCAGCAGAACTTCGAAAGACGGGACAAGATGAGGTAAGAGCAGCTGAGTCAACGCCTCATTTGATAGCCAACAACACAGGAACCAAATCGGCAAGTGCTGGTCGCCAGTGTCGAAGAAGAATCCTTGTGGTTGATGGTTCGAGCGAAGATGATGATGCTAATGTTGAGAAGACTGGTGATCCTGAAAGCGAACAAGGACTTGGAACAGGTATCGGTTCGTGTGTAGTGGCCGATTTTGAGATCTCGCTGGAGGAGGATGGGACGGACTCGTTCAAGATCCCCAAGCAATCCATTGCTCCACATTGTGCCAGCAGCAAGAACAGTTTGTGCAAGAACGAGCCTTCCTCAACGTCGCGTAACAGCCCAGGCTTCCGGGCATGTGTTGCTGATGCTGATACCTTGGATTTTCAAAATCGATCTTCCTCCTCGCTTTCTGCCCTTGTGGGTGTTCGGGATTCACGGTCTCGAGCAGGCATGTCAACTGAAGACCCTGTGTCGATGCAAGCTGATGCTGGAAGCTCTTGCTCGTCCACTCATCTGAAAGATGCGTCTGAGTCAACTCAGGTAAGGAAGGTTAGATGTCGTGTTTATTTTGAACACTGACCATGTTTTAAGTTCTCTCAGTTCATTTATGCAACTCCTGCAAACACTGATGAACCTTGGTGGTAACTTTCATCTCAAGTAGGATGTCCAGCTCTTATATATACATGTAGGAATTAAACACACGTGTCAACTGCATGTGTATATGTCAAATTGAACATTAATTATTAAAGTTTAATGCATGATTAACGGAGAAATTACTTTGCATTTCATCTAAAGAGTACGTCTTTTAAAGTGCTTTATGATCAACAAAAGTAACATTTTGGGTAATATGACAGATGTCACTTGTACATTAACCATTAGCACCATAAAAATATCAAATAATGGCTTTCTAAGGACTTAAAATAAATAAATAAACTTAAACCAGTGCTCCATTACTATGTACCGCTTTCATAAACCACACAAATTACATACTTCATGCAAATTTACATGTGAACATTTTATATATAAAAATGACGACATAATTACCTTCTTGCATGTTGCTTCACCACTTAGTTGGTTAAAATAAAGACGTTAAGAGTTCGACATAAGTGTGGCAAAAAAATGCAGTAAACCTTGCACAAACTCATTTCTCATTTCAAGGAACGAAATCTCATTTCCTTTCACAAAGCCCAAAACAAGTGTGTGTCCACCCTCAGGAGAGACAGGAATCAATATCTCTCCGTTCTCAAGACCGAACTCTCAAATCTGTCTCCCTCTTCCAAATCCTGGTGGCGTCTGGTCAAATCTGTTTCTGGTGTTTGTTCCCCCTCCATCCCCTCCCTTACCTCAAACGGCTACACAGCTGACTCCGCACATGAAAAAGCTGAATGCCTCAACTCTGTGTTTGCCTCTAAATCTTGTGTCCCAAACCCATCCCTCTCTGTACCCACCATATCCAGTCGTACCCAGCTGCTCCTGGACTCTGTGTATTTTCCTCCTGACAAGGTGGAAAAGGTTCTGTCAACCCTCGACTCTGATTCTGCAACTGGACCTGACAGCATCAGCCCACGGGTCCTAAAATCCTGTTCTTCCGCTCTTTCACTCCCTCTCTCTGTTCTCTTCACTCTCTCTTTTGCTCAAGGTCATCTGCCATCTGCTTGGAAATCAGCCAGCATCACCGCTATATACAAAAAAGGTGCAAAAACAGATCCTAGAACTACAGACCAATCAGCCTTCTCCCAATTATCAGCAAAGTCATGGAATCCATCATTGCTTCGGATATGAAATCTTTCCTCTTCTCCAATGGCTTAAAAAAAAAAAATAACCACCTTTAGAGGCCATTTTTTCCGCGCAAAGCGGGGGTTGGCCTTTTTCGGGAACCGTGGTTGTTGTTGTTTTTCGGTCCCCTTTTTGAAGCAATGTTTTACGGCCGGATGCCCTTCCTGACGCCAACCCTTTTTGCCGCCTTTAACGACAAACAGGGAATTACCAGTGAACTGGTACTCAATTAGCCGACCTCGGAAGGATGACAGGCTGAGTCAACCCCCCTGGTGTTAATTCAGCGATCAACTAATTTCTAATCAACTAAGATCTAATCAACTATCTAATATAATCAACAACTAAGATCAACTAATCAATCTAATCAACTGATTTCTAATCATCTAATCAACTAATCAATTTCTAATCAACTAAATCAATTTCTAATTTCTAATCTAATAACTTTCTAATCAATTTCTAATCAACTAATCAACTAAGCGATGGCAGTGATTCAGCAGGCCAATGGCTTGATCTCTGATTATTATCAATTTGGTTTCAGACCAGGTCACTCTACTCTGGACATGCTGCTTCTGCTGTCTGTCTCAACAATGGATGGAGGTCCTCAATGCCAAACAGGAAATTAGAGCTGTCTCCCTTGACATATCACGTGCCTTCGATACGGTCTGGCACCCCGCTCTGCTCACCAAACTCTCCTCCTTTGGTATCCATGGAAATCTGCATGCATGGCTGGCGGACGTCCTCTCTAGTCGTAGTCAACGTGTGGCCCTGAATGGGTTTCTCTCATCTCCTCTTCCTGTTCAGGCTGGAGTTCCCCAAGGCAGTGTTCTGGGCCCTGTGCTTTTTCTGGTCTTCATCAATGATCTCTCCGACTCTCTTGAAAATCCTCTCTATCTCTTTGCTGATGACTCCACTCTCTGCCGCTCCATTCCTCATCCCTCAGATCGGCAGTCTGCAGCCTCCTCACTCTCTGCAGACCTGGACAAAATCACAGACTGGGCAAACAAGTGGAACATGTCTTTAAATCCTGACAAATCTCACACTCTTACGATGTCTCTCCGAAAAGACCGACTGGACAACCCTCCCATCCACTTTCTGAATAATCCTCTCCAAGAAGTTCTGTCACTCAAGCTTTTGGGTCTCACTATCTGCCATGATCTTTCCTGGGAAAACCACATTTCAAATCTGGTCGTGCGAAGTCCGTCCTTGGCACACCTGAGCTCCTCACCACATACAAGGCTTTCATCCGCAGCTCAATGGAATACTGCTCTCCCCTCCGGGCTGGTGCTCCTGCCTCACACCTCGCTCGTCTTCACGCTGTTGAAACCAAAGCGTTCAGAATCATTGGAATCTCCGCGATGAAGCTACCTCCGAGGGCCTTTCACTTACTCACCGCAGGCAGGTTGGTGGTCTTTCTGTCTTCTACCGACTCCTCTCCGGCCTTGCTCCTCCAGCTCTCTCTGGGCTCTGTCCCCGAAATATTCCTACAGGTTGCACAAGATCTGCCTGCGACCCTCTTATGGTTAAACTGCCAAAATCAAAACTCTCTGCTCACCTTCACTCCTTCATTCCTCTTTTCTCCTGCCTCTGGAACAAACTCCCTCACTCTCTTCAATCCCACTCCTCCCTCCAGGTATTTAAAACAGCTGTTCACCACCATCTCTTATCTTCCCCCATCCAAAACCTTGATCTTTTCTGCCCCCGCTAATTTCATCCCAAATCCACTTTTTTGAAATACCAACTTCTTTCCTGGAAGTCCTTGGTGTCCTTGTGTTTATACTTCTACCACCCCCCCCCCCCCCTCCCTTCCCACGCCGCCTCCCCCCAAGCCCACTCCCTCCCACACATTTCCCGATGTCCCTGCTCGCAAATGTTGTGTTTCTGTGCTTCCCTTCTCTCCCCATCTTGTCTACCGCACCCCTTTTTATATACTTTGTTT
This sequence comes from Myxine glutinosa, assembly GCF_964187855.1. Taxonomy (NCBI): domain Eukaryota; kingdom Metazoa; phylum Chordata; class Myxini; order Myxiniformes; family Myxinidae; genus Myxine; species Myxine glutinosa. The sequence continues at coordinate 357,743,214 of NC_136261.1, read as the reverse complement.
GTTTCTGTTTGATTTGTTTGTGTGATAAATGTTAGCTTTTTCACGAGCCTCGATTCTGTACACAAAAAAACAAACAAAACAAATCCAATTAACAATCGACATCACATAATCATCGACATCTAATCTAATCTACAGAAAAATCTAAGTTTTCCAGATCCAATTTTGAAAAATGTTTAAAAAAAATATACACCAATATTGCAACAAACATTTTTAGGTTACTTTTTATCGAGGAAACCGATTCAGACCTTATTTAGAGCATTTGTTAGCTTATTTTAGGCAAAAATCATGTTTGGAGCTGAGCTTTTCTGCTCCTTATTTTCTCTTAATTCATTCCTTTTTTTGTCTGATTTGACCTTCCGACCATGTTCTGTAATCACAACAATCCCCAGCACACCATGTTATGATTTTTTTTTTTTTAAACAACAAAACAAATCATGACCCTAACCCTTATTTTGCTCTAATTCCTCCAGGTTTGGTCAAATGTGACATTCTGACCACTTTCTGAACTCGCAACAATCTCCTGCACACTTCGATATGACTTTTTTCTGAAAAACAAATGAAAAACCATAATCGTAACCCTAACAGCTTAGAAACCGCTGTAGTTTTGATTCCTGACATGATGTGGTGCTCAGATTTAAACACTTCCCTGGGGTAGCATTTGCAGTTGAGCATACCAAATTTTGAATTTCTAGCTGGAATAATAACGGAGATATGGATGGCATCATCTTAGCCAATCAGGAGTAAGATATAGTCGGAACCCCGCTATTCTCCGTTCCGCTATTCGTGGGTGATAAAATGGACCTGTTTCTCTATTCGTGGAAAAGTGTCCCGCAAATTCGCGGGTTTTTTTTTCTATTCGTGGCTGTGTTCCACGAAATCGAGGCCTTTTTTTTTTTTTCCGATTCGCGCCCGTGTTCCGTGAATTGATGGTGTTTCAGGGGCACAAAAAAAAAATTCATGACCCGCTAGCTTGACACATTTATAAGACCCATCTTTCACTGGCCTTGCATAAAGCAGCTGAACAACAACAACAACAACATGCATTTTAAGGCCATTTTCCCTGCTAGAGCGGGGGTTAGCCTTGCGGTCCCCATGACAATCTTCTCCATTTTGCCCTATTTTCTGCATCTCTCCTTGTTAACCCCCTTGCCCACATTTCTTCTTCCACCATCTTTAGCCAAGTCTTTCTCGGTCTTCCCCGTCCTCTACTTCCTTCTACATTAATTTCCATCACTCTTCTCAACCAGTCACTTTCATCCTTCCTCAACACATGACCAAACCATCTCAACCTGTTCCTCTTCACAGCATCAATCACGGGCTCTATTCCCATCATCTTTCGCAATTCATCATTTGTCTTCCTCTCTCTCAACGACACTCCGCACATCCTCCGAACCATTCGCATTTCCACCCTTTCCAGCCTTCGTTGCTGCTCTACATTCATAACCCATGTCTCGCTCCCATAAATCATAACACTTCTCACACATGCAGCATACACCTTTCCCTTCAGGTTCAACGACACTCCCCTCCTCATCAGCACGCCACTCAGTTCCCAAAAGATCTTCCATGCACATCTCACTCCACCAACCGTTGCCGAGTCTGACCCACTTTCTCCATTCAGCATGTCTCCGAGGTAGCAAAATGTTTTCACACCTTCCAGGTTCACGCCGTCTCCAAGATCCAACTCAACATTTCCTCCATCTGCAGCTCCCTCTGTGCACACCTTACATTTGAATGTAGCTGCCACACTGGTTAATGACCCTCTCAGACCACTACATTTTTGATGAACCCACTCAGCGCACATTGTACATTGAATGGAGTTCACTCCGACACCCTTCCTGCACACAGCACATGGCCACTTCCCAGTTCTTTCCACCTCACCACATGCTTTACCACTTGCCATCACCTTCATCTTTCCTATATTCACCTTGAGACCTTTTGTCTCCATACATTCCTTCCACTTGTTCATCTTTTCCTTCAGTCCATCCATACTTTCCGCAATCAACACCAGATCATCTGCATACAACAACTCCCACGGTAAACCCTCCTTTACGGTCTGAGCCAGCACCTCCATCACAGCTACAAATAGTAGTGGACTTAGTACCGACCCCTGATGCACTCCCATCTTCACCTCAAACTCACCAATGTTCCCGTCCTTCGTCCTTACAGCTGTGCGCGCTCTTTTGTACATTGCCATCACAACTCTAATCAACCATTCCTCCACTTCTAACTTCCTCAATGCCCATGTCAATACTTCACGTGGAACCCTATCGAATGCTTTCTCCAGATCAACAAACCCAAGAAACAACTTCTTCCTCTTCTCCATGTACTTCTCCTGCAACTGCCTCATAATAAAGAGCACGTCTGTCATTCCTCTTCCTGGCATAAATCCAAACTGCATTTCGTCGATCTTCACCTTCTTCCTTATCCTCCTCTCCAACACCCTTTCCAATACCTTCATTCCATGCCATGCTCCAATAACTTTATCGCTTGGTACGAGCCACACTCCAGAGGGTCACCTTTCCCCTTGTATAGAGGGACGAGGGTACTCAGTTCTCAATCCACAGGAATGCGACCTTCTTTCACCACCAGATTACAGATCTCTGCCATTCTCTTCACACCCCAACTTCCTGCTGCCTTCAACATATCTCCCACAACTCCCGTTGGCCCTCCCGCTTTTCTACTCTTCATTGCTTTTATCGCTTCCTCAACTTCCTTCTCAGTTATCTTCTCTGCCGGTCCTAAAACTGGGTTACTCTCTATGTTGCCATCCCATTCATTCTCTGTATTCAACAGCATTTCCATATATCTTTTCCATATTCCTTTAATTCCATCTGGGTCCACAACGATTTGTCCCACTTCATCCTTCAAGCAACTCACCCCCATCACATCAACCTCTCTTTCGCTATCTGCTTTGCAATCCTGAATACCGCTCTCTGACCCTCTTCCGAATCCAAGGGTTCTCCGAACATTTTCCTACATGTCTCCTGCGCCTTTGCTATCTCTTTCTTTGCAGCCTTCTTGGCTGCCTTATAACTTTCATGCTCTGCTTTTTCTGCTCCCGTACCCTTCGCCTTCTGCCACTCCTTGAACTTCTTCCTCTTCTCGTCAATCCTATTTCCAACCTCATCATCCCACCACCATGTTTCCGAGTGCCTCGGTGGTCCTTTTGTCAATCCACATACCTCACCAACGGCTCCCAACAGAGTATATTTCATTGACATCCAACCACGTTCAAGCTCAATCACATCATCCTCTACCCTACTCAGCCTCTCTTTTAATGCCTCCCTTACTGTCATCTCTTTCAACCTCCACACCTTCATTCTCGGTTGGTACTTCACCCGCCAAGCTCTCCTCGCACCTTTCACCCTTATGTCGCAGACAACCAAGTGGTGCTGTGAAACAGCCTCCTCCCCCGGGATCACCTTTGTGTCCCGGAGGTGCCCCCTATCTCGCCTACGCACCATCAGGTAGTCAACAGTTGTCGTCGACCCACCTGACGTGTACGTAACAAGCTTATTATCCCCTTTCTGGAACTGAGTATTACAAATCAACAAATCAGCTCCATCAGCAAACTCCAAAATCCTTTCACCTTCTCCATTTCTCACACCATATCCGTAACCCCCATGAACTCCCTCAAAACCGTCCATACTCCTTCCCACATGTCCATTTAGGTCTCCTCCTACCACAACAACTTCCTCATCTTTCACGTTTTCCATCAGCTTCTCTATCGCACACCAGAACTTGTCCTTCTCTTCATCGCTCCGACCAACCTGCGGAGCATTTCCCGAGATGACGTTCACCAAGAGCTTTCCAATCATCATTTTCACCATCATCAACCTATCACTCACTCTCGTCACACTCACCACACTGTCTCCAAACTCCTCAGAAAACAGGACACCAACACCATTCACGCCCACCGGGCACCATTGCCACACAAACTTGTATTTCTGTCCCTGCCTAGTGCCTACTCTTCACCATTCTCACACCACTTCCCTCCCATCTCGTCTCTTGCACACAACATATGTCCACTCTTCTTCTGATCAATACTTCCACCACTTCTCCTGATCTCCCTGTCATTGTCCCTACATTCCATGTCCCAAACCTCAGAAACCGATCTTCACTTCGGGCTGCACCCTGCCCATATGTAGTTGTAATTGTCATGGTTCTCTTTTTGAGGCAATGTTTTTATGGCCGGATGCCCTTCCTGACGCGAACCCTCTTAGTCGCCTCTTACGACACGCAGGGATACGGTGTACCTATTCTATCCAGGGTACACACCGTAATAAAGCAGCTGAACATACGCAAAAAAACATCTTCTACGAGCCGCAAACGTGATGGTGTTGTGGTTTGTTTAGTTTCACGGTGCAGTATGGTTAAGCTGGTTGAGCACTTTTAATAAACTGTAAGCGCATTCCTTCAATAAATTGGAAATGGTTCCTGGTGTTGTAATTTTTTTTAATTGTAAGCATTTTTAATGAAACTGAATCATGTGCATTTGTGGTCGAAACTTTAAAAAAATTTCCTCTATGAATCTGGAACCGCCGGAAACCTATAACGTATCCCCCTTTTCCCCAATGAAACAATGCCGCGGCATACATTCAAGGGATTTTCATGGACCTTCAGTCCTTCACGGATTATCATCGACATTCACGGGTTTTGAATCGCCATTTGCGGGATTATCGCCGCCATTTGCGGGTTTTGTCTCACCATTTCCGGGACATTCATCGACATTTGCGGGATTTGCGTCACCATTCGTGGATTTTTCCTCGCCATTCGTGGTTTGGTCCTCTCCATTCGCGGATTTTCGCGACTTGGGAACCTATCCCCCCTTTTTTCATTGAAACAAGGCCCTGCTATTCGCGGTTTCGCAATTCACGGGGTTTTTCCAGGAATGTATCCCCTGCGAATAGCGGGGTCCCACGGTAATTTCTTATTTTTAATTGTTTTTTTTTCAAAACACGTAAAGTAACACCTAACTTGTTAATATGAATGTCCAAATAATTGTCTTTTTTCGTGTTTACAAGTACAACGATGTGACGTATGTTACTATGTTTATTAAACATTTTTTTTCAACGTAGTTTAAGAAAGATCGCTTAAGGCAATGTATAAGTAGATGACTCATTCCCAGTTTATTTTCACTCTTCAAAACCTCATTCTTATTACTATATGGAAAATGTACCTTATTTTTGTGTAACACTTAAAACTAAAGTGTTGATAGCGTTTAAAATTAGGCCATTTCTTGTTTAAGTGTAAAGTGATTCAGCGAATCATTAAAAGTATTCTTTGAAAGAACAAAATGTGTTTTGGACCGCGCGCCATCACATGAAGGTACAACGTTTGCGTTTAAAATCTGGAACATCGGTCGGAGTTATTTTAATTTTCCTCTGCAGGACTGTTTATAAAAAATTAACTGATAGAATTAATCACCTGCTTCACAATTGCACAGTGCGAGCGTTTTTGCGGGATACCAATTGGGCCTAGTTATACTGTACATACAGGTTCTTACTGCTGTACACTAAAACTTTTACTGTACACTTTTTATTTCTACTGTACCCTAAAAGTTATACTGTACACTAAATTTTGCTGGACTCGAGCCGAGTCCTGAAGAGTTGTGCGAGTAAGAGTCCTCCAAAAAGTGGAATCTGTTCAGAGTCCGGACTCAAGTAATACATCACTGACCTACAGTGATTCTAAAGTTAACTCAAACTGCCAGGAAGTACGAGTACAATTGCAGTTCTACCTATTCCACTTTTGCATATTGCTTGCTTCAAAGCCTTACATGCACTATTATGCACATGCCCTCGCCGACGTGTGAAAGTTTTTGTTATTTAAACGTTTGTGATTAGATTTGCAACGAACATTAGGTAATCACTCTTCGGCGATTGCCGATTAACTTCAGGTGATCATTGTGCAATTCAGCGATTCTGCACGCATCTGACTCTTAAACGCCTTTTGTAAATTTGGCTCTGAAAGTTTGAGCTGAGAATCCAAAAAGCTGGCTCTGTTTGGGCGGAAGCACCAAAATGGGGTAGGTGTATTCCTACCTACAATTGTCGAGTTGACTTTGCTACTATACACGTCAGGAATCCAAAATTTTCCCCTACCTTGTTTAACTCCAATTATTCTTTCAGCGCCTATTGATCTTGGTGGACAGCCGGGAGATTTCTTCAGGACAAGATGTGCTGTCATGTCTGCGACTCCGGCACGATATCCAAGCCATCGTCTGCTCATGCCTTGGAGCCGCTTATGCAGTGAGCACCCGCTCGGCCGTAGAAAGGCGAGGCCAGATGGAGCTGGGGGTGCTGGCGAGCAAGAGCAAACTGGCTGAACGCGTCCGTGCTCTTCTGTACACTTTTGAGAGGCTTTACCTGATCGTCGAGCGAGAGAGGATGCGCCAAGGTACGGATTTAAGCTTCATTTCATGTCTTTCATTCTTGCCCTTCTCTGCGTATCTCTTGGGGATGTAGAGGCAATCCACCTGATATGTATACTAAATGGAATGGTTGATGTAACTTCCCATGATACACAAGACTACCAGTTTGACAAGACTCGGATACGCAACAAGACTAGTTCAGTGTATAGATTTGAAACGCTTCTAAACTACCAATCGAATGTGTGCACAAGGTCACGTGCTTGCTTCAATATAAGGGGACGCCACATGTTTCAAAACAGTCCAAGATAAGCTGAATCCCCACCAACAAGGTAAAAAGATGGGATTTTGAAGGTAAGCCGAGACTAATTGGTCATGGGCCATCAGGGTCAGTCCTTAAGTTATTTCTCCCTTTCTTTGATTATTTTTTCCTCTAATTTTGTCCGCAATCATCTCCCTTGTTCAGGGGAATGCGCTCGTGCGGTTGTGCGGACACGCTGCTTCGACACAACACTCGTCTCTCTTGCTGCTGCTGGCGTCCGCGTCTTGCACAGTGCTTCCCAGGAGCAGACTGCCGCAGTGCTCGCAGAGATCGCAGCGACCGAGGCCAGCCAGGGGGCTGGCTTGGCAGGGATTTTGCCGCCCAACATGCGGAGCCCCATGGCCATGGACATATCTGGGACAGCCCTGTCTCATCCGGCCGTCCGCATGTACCGTGCTGTGCCACAGCTCGGATACGTGGCAGCTCTCCTGCTGTGCAGGAAGTTTCGCTCGGTCCGACAGGCTTTTGGAAGGTGAAAACACTTCAGCTATTTCATCGCTCCATGTTGTACCAAACATTCCATCAAAGTAGAAACCCAAATGCTATTTGTCATTCAAGTGCCATTGACCAAATTTGCATTAGTTTGGTTAATTAGTGCAAGCTGTTGCAACTTATTACGTGCAATGACATTTTGTTGTCGTTATTCCACTGTATTATTTTAACGAGGGTTTATTTTATTTTTCCCCCCTCGAACCCCACGACAGCTCGGTGTCGGAGCTATGTGAGAAGGGACAACTGAGCCGGCAACAGGCTGAAGCACTTCACCGGTTTGTCCGATACAACTTTGACCCGACATTCCTGCCAGAGGAGATTATGCCACCTGGAAATACCAAACAAAGCTGATTCGGACGGACAGAGTTCCGCAGGATGAGGCAGACAGACGACACCCGTCTCCCTTGTTTTTACTCCACATCCATTTGTCTTCCTTCTGTAAAAATCTTCGTCCCTATTTCAGAGGAATGAAAACGCTATCCCATTTTGTATTGTAGTGTAATTTAAGAGCACTCTGGTCCGATTTTAAACATTTCGATTATTTGTAAAATAGCTGTAAAGTTAAAAAAAAAAAAACTCGTGTATATTATGACGATGATATAGCTGAAGCAGTAGGCCGAGACCATCATCCTACGTGTTTGAGAATGTAACGAGTGTGATTGACATCGATGGTACTTTTTGTGGATGAGATGTATCACTACATTTACGCAGTACCATGGCAATTATTTCTTGTTGTTTTTTAGGGTAACTGATGAACATAAAAGATTTATTTATTTATTTTTAAAACAGAAAATCTGTTCAGATATTAGCGACAAGTTATCGAAAGTTAAGTTTAAAGAATCCGAAGTTTCCAGAATTAATTTGTGCAATTACCTGTGTGTAACAATTGGTAAAATAATTACCTTCTGTACCTTTGTTTGTCTATGGATGCAGATTGAAGGTGGTGAATCCACATATGTATGGTTGAATTTCAGATCCACCTGGGTTCAACACTTTATGGCGGTGGCAAACCCAGTCTTGTGCGCCAAGTAGAATATTTTTGTTGTACATGAGTGGGCCCAGTGCCCAATTCTTTTGTATCGTTTACAAAAAAAAATTGTGCAATTGCTGCTTAAAATTAACAGTATAATTTTTATTTGAGAATTTCTTGGAATTGTGCAACGACTTGGGATTTAAATAGAAAAATCTTTTGGATAACGTCTGGTGGCTTTCTTTAATCGACTTTGCTCAAAGCCGTAGCTCAGTTCCATGGGCTGTTTGTGACTGATGGACGATGGGCAAGGCGTCCTGGGAAATTAAAAATTGATTCTGGGAAAGACTGACTTTATGACACCGACTAAATATAATGATGCCAGAATTATCAATGTAATTGTTAGTTTTAGCAAGAGTTTGGAAATGGCCTTCCAATTTGAAATCAAATGTGGAGGGGGGGTGGGGGGGTTGGGGCATTACCCCCAAAATAGTTATTTTGTTTGTTTAAACTTGTATGGTTCTACAAGATACATGCTGCCCTGTCTTCTAGCAACCATTGAAATTGGTTCAAAATACCGTGATACTGTTTCAAATACCTTTAGTCAATGTAGTATAATGCTTTATTCTACCAAGTCAGCACCCAGGGGTATTGCCCCTATTTTTTTTTATGTTGGAGGATTTTATGTTGGAGGAGGAAGAAGGAGGATTTTATTTTATGTATGGAGACAAAAGGTCTGAAGGTGAATATCGGAAAGATGAAGGTGATGGCAAGTGGTAAAGCATGTGGTGAGGTGGAAAGAACTGGGAAGTGGCCGTGTGCTGTGTGCAGGAAGGGTGTCGGAGTGAACTCCATTCAATGTACAATGTTCGCTGAGTGGGTTCATCAAAAATGTAGTGGTCTGAGAGGGTCATTTACCAGTGTGGCAGCTACATTCAAATGTAAGGTGTGCACAGAGAGAGCTGCAGATGGAGGAAATGTTGAGTTGGATCTTGGAGACGGCGTGAAGCTGGAAGGTGTGAAAACATTTTGCTACCTCGGAGACATGCTGAATGGAGAAGGTGGATCAGACTCGGCAACGGTTGCTCGAGTGAGATGTGCATGGAAGAAGTTTCGGGAACTGAGTGGCGTGCTGATGAGGAGGAGAGTGTCGCTGAAGCTGAAGGGAAAGGTGTATGCTGCATGTGTGAGAAGTGTTATGATTTATGGGAGCGAGACATGGGTTATGAACGTAGAGCAGCAACGAAGGCTGGAAAGGGTGGAAATGCGAATGGTTCGATGGATGTGCGGAGTATCGTTGAGAGAGAGGAAGACGAATGATGAATTGCGAAAGATGATGGGAATATTGCCTGTGATTGATGCTGTGAAGAGGAACAGGTTGAGATGGTTTGGTCATGTGTTGAGGAAGAATGAAAGTGACTGGTTGAGAAGAGTGATGGAAATGAATGTAGAAGGAAGTAGAGGACGAGGAAGACCGAGAAAGACTTGGCTAAAGATGGTGGAAGAAGAAATGCGGGCAAGGGGGTTAACAAGGAGAGATGCAGAAAATAGGGCAAAATGGAGAAGATTGTCATGGGGACCGCAAGGCTAACCCCTGCTCTAGCAGGGAAAATGGCCTTAAAATGCATGTTGTTGTTGTTGCTCCAGTCACAGACTATATTGTCCTCAGAGGCCAGGCCTTAACTTAAATAAAAGAGCTGCATTGATAGAAAAGTGAAGAAAGGGAGATTACGCTTTTGCAGAAAACGGAATGTAAAGGTGAGTGAAAATTAGTATGAAAAGTGTATGATGTTTGTTTGCAAGAAAGAGAGATTAAAGCCAGCCTGGTAACTATAGTTTGAGTGAGACAGAAAGTAAGACCAGCAATCCTGACACGGAGAGTGTAAGATGGTTCCAGGTACCACTTTTACGCTCCTAAGTTCGAACGGTAGTACTACCCTGGGCGGTTGCCGTCTACAACCTAACTAAGAAACCGGTCGAACCGGATGGTTGTTTTTTAGGAGACACCATCTCCTTACTGGATGGCCGTCAGCTCATGAAGGGAGCGCAGATGAGCTATTTTAATCAGTGTTGTTTTTAGCTAGAAATTTTCAGAATCATTGGAATCTCCCATGATGAAGCTATCTCCGAGGGCCTTTCACTCACTCACCACAGGCAGGTAGGTGGTCTTTCTGTCTTCTACCGACTCCTCTCCGGCCTTGCTCCCCCAGCTCTCTCTGTGCTTTGTCCCCGAAATATTCCTACAGGTCGCACAAGATCTACCAGCAACCCTCTGACGGTTAAACTGCCGAAATCTCGGCTCTCTGCTCACCTTCACTCTTTCATTCCTCTTTTCTCCCGCCTCTGCAACAAACTCCCACACTCCCTTCAATCCCACTCCTCCCTCCAGGTCTTTAAAACAGCTGTTCACCACCATCTCTTATCTTCCCCCATCCAAAACCTTGATCTTTTCTACCCCTGCTAATTCACCCCAGATCCACCTTGTTTGAAATTCCAACTTCTTTCCTGGAAGTCCTGGCAGTGTCCATATGTTTTATACCTATCCCACCCCCCCCCTTCCAATGCCTCCCCCCCTCCCTTCCAATGCCTCCCCCCCCCAAAGCCCTCTCCCTCCCACAGATCTCTCGATGTCCCTGCTCTCAAATGTTGTGTTTGTGTCCTTCCCCCCCTCTCCCCATCTTGTCTACCGCTCTCCATGTTATATGTTTTATGTGTCGGTTTGTCTTTCTGTGTGATTAATGTTTGCTCTTTCACGAGCCTCGATCTTGTATTAAAAAAAGAAAGAAAGAAAAAAAAGCCCTCCCCACGAGCAAGCCAGTGAGGGTAGTCTGTTTCGTCGCCGAACCACCCGACCATGCGGCAGGTAGCGCTAGGCTATATGTTGGCAGTGGTAGTCAAGAAAGACTGCCCTAGAATGGGAAAGAATGGAAGAAAGAGTAGAATGGAATGTTAATAGGGCTGCAGATTGAGCATGAAAATGAGGGTGAAGTGGCAACTAACTTCCTACCAACTAATTTTGATATTTTTAAAGAATGGGCCCTGACTACTTCACACACCAAAAATACCCAGAATCCCCTTGGGGGAACATGTTCAAGTGTTGTCATCAAGATGGCCCCCATTTTTATTAAGTTTTTGTATTTTATTTTTACATTGAGGGCCCCTGTGTCTTGATCTGTAATAAAATGATACTCGCATCTGATTTAAATATTCTATTTAATAATACTAGGGCATGCCCGTACTATATATATGCCCGTACTATATATCTATCTAAAATTATATCCCCCCCCTCTATTTACATGAAATGGTTTGGTCCATTCGCAACGCCAAAGCGAACGGCGAACGGCTTGCGAGTACAGTGACAATCCCCCCCCTCTATTTACATGAAATGGTTTCGTCCATTCGCAACGACCACAGAACCCCCCCCTCTATTTACATGGAATGGTTTGGTCCATTCGCAACGCCAAAGCGAACGGCGAACGGCTAAATCGCCATAGCTCGGTAAGTACTTGTCCGATTAATTTCAAACCTTGAAAAGGCACATCCTCGGGTCCCCAGCAATATACCTGGCAAGTTTCAAGTATATCGGACCGGTAGTTGTCGAGAAATCGTTGTCGCATACATACACACACACATACACACAGAGATTAGTGGAATTATAGATAGATTAATATTTAATAATATTTAAAATAATATTTAAATAATAAATTAATTTAAATGCATGCATGCATGCAATGCATTTAAATGCATTTAAATTATTTTAATAATTTAATTTAAATATTTAAATAATACTTAAATAATAATTAAATTAAACACAGCTGATGCATTAAGATCTATTTCTTGGGTATTAGGGTATTCAGTTGTTGGTTGTAATTTTTCTGTCTGAATAATACGAACTGCATGGTGAAGTATTTGGGAATCATTTTTAGCTGCGACGAGCAGCTCTGAGAACCGCGTTGTTGTCCCCCGTCGCACCGCGGAGCGAAAGGGGGACTATGGTTTTCCCCTCTGTCCGTGCGGGCGTGCATACGTAAGCAAAGGACCGCATTCGAATTTGGTGTGTGGGTGCAACCCACGTCAAAATCCAAGATGGCCGCCGCCATGTATGTCTGATGCCATGTATGTCTGAACCTTGTGAGCTGAATATCTTGAAAAATAAGCGAAGTACCAACTTCTAATCTGATGTTTGGGTGTATCTAGGCATAAGGAAGAACGCTATTGAAAATTGGGTCGCCACGTCAAAATCCAAGATGGCCGCCTTGCGTCTTCCACTTTGTCAACTCACATCACTTCACCGACGGGGGACCTAGGCGTAACGCTTGTTGTTCTTGTTGTTGGGGTGCCTTTTTTGAATAGCGCATGCGCATACACTCGGACGTGCGTTGGTATGAGGTACGAACATCGCGGACTAAAATCGCGATTTGTTTGAAGAAACCAGAATAAATTTAGCAACAAAGACAACATGAATGTTTTCATATCGATCTCGTTTCACAGAACTTGACACAAATTAGGTGTAATTATTGAATTGCGCATGTGCATACACTCGGACTTCCCCTACCGACCAAGCCCGTTTCAAATTATCCCTCTGCCACCCAGAATTAACATTAATAAATAACATTAATGAATTAACATTAACAGAAATAACACACGTCCATACATTATATGTAATCAGTTGATGAAGCATGTTGCACCGCAAAACAAAGGACAAGACCAGAACTGAAAGAAAAAGACGCTAGTGCATGCATTTCATTTAATGACTGGTCGAATTTGGTAGCGCATATTGCAACGGATATCCTCGTGATTCTACACGTCGCAGCTGGTGACCACACTGTGGTCATTTTTCTCTTGTAATCAGAACCATTGTTGTAAGCACTGGCTTCATATTCGCTGCTGTAAGTTTTATTCCTTTCTTTTTATTCTCTGGTTCTCCAGAAATGAAAGTGTTCATCCCAGGAAAAGGCTGATGTTTTTTCTCTTGACTAAAACTACTATATAAACGGTTAGGTACCACGTCAGCACCTGTACACAATGCCAAACTTTACAATTTTGGCAGCCATTTTGATGACGTCATTTAAGCATGTTCCCCCAGAGGTATTCTGGGTATTTTTGGTTTGTGAACTTGTCAAGGCCCCTACTTTATAAAAATACCAAAAGTAGCTGGTAGGAAGCTAGTTGGCAGTTCTGCCATTTGTAAGCCACTTTTTGACAATAATCTGCAGCCCTATGTCTTGCATATCAAACATGGTCACAGTTTTTGTTACGCAGACTTGATCTTGCCAGGTCATATAGGCAACAATACACAAGTGTAGATGTAGTTAGTGTAACATCTCTCAAACCAGAAAGAGCAATCAGAGATTGCAGACCCTCGCCAGAACGTTTTTAAGGCTTTTGTGTTAAAACAAATATGGCGGGCGAACCCCATGACCGATGACTTTTTTTTTTCTCCAATTTATCCATAGCTGATGCTGAACTTCGTCTTGATCGGATAAGTTTTGTACTTGTAGAATGACGTCATAATGGAGGAACCTAACATTTTATTCCCCATGGAGAATGCTTTACAATAAGCCATGTCTCAAAAAAAATTTATGCAGCACTTTTGGAGGCAGATGCAAAGTTTTTCGGTTTTTCTAAGATGGCGCCCATACCACGTGACGTATGACATCATAATTATCAAAAAAAAAATACAGGAGCAGGTGCACCTATGGTGAAAATTTCCTGTCAATCGGACCAACGGTTGCAGAGAAAATCATTTATTCTGTGCGGACAAATAGACAAACGGATTAAAGTGCAATTCCCTCTCCTCTGGCGAGGATAATAAACCACCAACTCACTTGGAAAAATGAAAACTTTTATTTGGAAAGATAAGTAGCAGAATTAATGCTAAAGACATTCAACACAATGGGAGGCAGAAGCTTTGTTTGAGTGGAGGGAGAGTTGTGAAGTCGCTAAAGATCAATCATACACCAGGGTTCATGAGAATCAAAACAATCAACCCTCTGGCTCAACGCCATTCCTTCCATCTATAGCCATGGGACTGCCACGCACACGGAGAAACTTATCATAGCACATCCGTGAGCAAAGGAAACAAAGCACTGGGATATAGGGACTTGCTATAGACTGGTACACTATACGACTCAGGTTCAGGGATGTTGTACTTTGCACGAACGATGAAAAAGCAACTCCAGAGCAAACTTCACAGGGGCGAGCCAATTCAAGCTCTTCACGTATGATCTTAGGGAGCAGTGCTTGAGTGTGAGGCATTCTATAGGGGAACAGGGGTTTGTGCAGAGAGAAAAGTGGTTAAATTCAGTAAAATTTATATCGTAACTAAGATATTCTGGATGATTAAGAAAAATGTCAATGCACAAATCCATGAAATCCTGCAAAAGCATAAGTGTTCTATGGTGCAGAATTTACTTCTGGTTTTGATTTAAAAATCACATGGTGCATCCATCAAACACTTGTGAGCAACACAATTGAAACTACAGTAGAATGGCACTTGGTAGAGTGCATACCTCCGCCAGGCTGAACAGCTTATGGTTTCTATCCCACTGATGGGCCGGATCTGGATTCAGACCTGAACCAAAATGTAATCGGCTTGTTCTTGTCACCTAACCAACTCGTCCACCAAGTTTAGTCATAACTCGCTTACAAGTTTAAAAAAAAAATATTGTCGCGTGGACATCTCTATTAAAACAGAGTCCATGGATAGCAATCGAGCTTACTTAAGGCGTTTCCAATTGATGGCGGACGATTGGAAACCAATTGATGGCGGACGGCAGGGTGGTTTGGGGGGAGAATGTCTTCACCCTGAAAAATCAATAAACCAAACCAAACGGAATTTATGGTACAAAAATACGCGGCTTTATTGCCGGACCCCGAGAACAAAGAAACGAGCCGGAAGAACTAAACCTAGGTTGGGACGTCCCCACACCAGACTTAAACAACAGGACAAATGGGATGGGTAATAAAATTAACGTTTTGTTGTGTTCGTGTGTGATGCGTCTTAGCTCGATCAGTAGTCTGCAGTCGTCAAGGATAGTCTGGCTCCGTGCGCAGTCGTCCGCCGTGGCTCCGGTGTCGGCGCCAAGCAGGCCTCAACGCACCCTTGTCCACTAGGCCTCGATAAGGCCCCCTCCGCACACTGCTAGGCCACCAAGCCACTCGCTCGCCCCGGTCTTGCCCGCTCCAGTGGCAAGCTTCGCTCGCATGTGAACGCCAGGGAGGAGAATCGACGGTGCTCCAACGTTGCTCCAATGTCCGTCGTCAAGCAGGCAATTTTCAGATCGCAAGGGAAGAGGTCCAAACGGGAGAGAAAGCGAGGGCAGAAAGGGTCCAAACGGAAAGGAAGCCAAAACGAGAAGAAAGAAAATGTCGGCCGGCGAGTTGTTTTATCGCTCGGCGTCTGACGTCAGCTCTCTCCCTCTGCCAACCAGTGTGTCGTTTCCTTGTGACCTTTCGCACCTTCACACGTCACCGGCGCTTCTCCTTCAATCAGTGCGTAGCTTGTTGTGGCTTTTTCGTGCCTTCCTCACCGATTGGCCGAGCGCCCCGCGCCTTTGGTGTTACGTCATCGTGTGACACGTCATTGTCGGTGGCCAATCAGTGTGGCACGTCCTTCATCTTCCCTACCCTCCAATCAGTGACCTGCCTCCAACTCTCCCCCCCCCCCCCCCCCCCCCCCCCCCACTGTCAATCACGATTTCTCCTAGGCGTGGCTCTCGGCCTGCCTGTGCAATGTTTGCCTGCCATGCCGCCGTAGTACGCAGTCGCTTCCTACTTGTCTTTCCGGTCAGTCATTGTGGCGGCAGGGGAATTTAATTAATGTGGTGCTCTATTGGGTCGAGCTAATGTATAAGAGTGCGTTGCCATAAGGGAATGATCACAGAGGTTTCACACATGTGAACTTCCCGAGAACTATTTAACATGCCCCATTCCTCGTAATGGGGACGAAGATACACCTTAATCCGACAAACCACCTAAACAGAACTTATTACAGGTGAGGATTCCCGATCACGACAGACGAAGCACCTATCTATGCAGATCTACCTGGATCTAGATATGCTGTACCTAACCCACATAATCTATATATATAAAACACAGTTTGTGTGTGTGTAATGTTACCGATAGACTCATAAACGGAGAGGCTTACGTGCTTGATATTTGACATAGACATGGCCATTGAGCCTGGGATGAACATGGCCGAACTCAAAATATTTGACGATCCATATTTTTTTATTCATATTTACCTCAGCGCATTTCAGCGAAGTACCCGCTAATCTCAGCCGGTTCCAGAGCAGCTCGCTGATTCGCTCAGAGCGATCACGTGATGTTCCATTCCCGCCGCCAGACTGATTCGCTCAGAGCGATCACGTGATGTTCCATCCCGTCACACGTTTTTTCACCTTTTATGCGATCGTGTTTTGTATCGATTTTGTGTGATATGAATTAAATGTCTTTGAAACAGCTGTGAAACGTCTTTCCACAACCCTTCCGTAACCGATTGGAGCAGTTTATTGCCGCACAAAACGAGATCCGTGAAGCGAGTTGGTCGAGTCGTGCTGACCAAGATGCGACACGGCGGCTTCACTTTTCACGAGTATGAGCGTTCTATATATTTTCAATTCAGTGCGCCCGTGATTTGTGGCATAGACATGACCATTGGCCTTCACGGTGTAATTTGTGCGAGGCTTTTGTCCGAGTGAGCTTGAGTCGAGAGGGGCGAATGTACGGGTTGGGAATGTACGGGTCTCCCTTCCCCTGCCCGGCAACGCCGGTACTGGAGGACATCACAGGATCGGTGAGTCTCCAAAATCCGCTTCGTGCTGTTGCGAATATGCAGGACTATGTCCAATTGTTGTGCTGCTCTCCGACCATGAGAACTGCAACGTCATTGTTGACTGACCATCCCCTTCCCTCCCCTTCCCCCTCCGTCCCCCCTTCCCTTCCCCCTCCCCTCCATTTTCCCCCTCCCCCTCCCCCCTCCCCAATCCCCCCTCCTACCCTTCTCCCCTCCCCCACCCTTCTTCCCTCCCCCCATTCCCCTCCCCCCCCCGTTCCCCTCCCCTCCCTCCTCCCCTCAGCAATGCCGGGTACTTCTGCCGTGTCCCCCCTCCCACCCGTTCCCCCTCCCCCTCCCCCTCCCATCCCTCACCCTCCCATCCCTCACCCTCCCTCCCTCTTCCCTCTCCTCCCCCCTTCCCCACCCCCCTCCGGCCCCTCCCCTCCTCCCTCATCCTCCCCATCCCCCCCTCTTCTCCCCTCCCCCCCTCCCACTCTTCTCCCCCTCCCCCCGCTCCTTCCCCTCCCCTCCCCCGCCCGGCAATGCCGGGTACTTCTGCTAGTATGTTATACAAGGGGCAGTCAAGAAGTAGTCTTTAAAAAAAATTCACAACTGTTTTTTGCATGTACATGTGTAACAACTTATTTTTCAACATAATCTCCATTGCACCCAATGCATTTTTTTCCAGCGCTTTACTAAGGCCTGGGTTCCTCTAGAAAAAAAAAAAAAAATTTGGCTGCTTGTGTAGCCGTTTGTGCACCACCTCTTGGACCTCCGTCAGATTGGAAAGTGGTTCCACCAAGCACCTCTTTAAGTGGCCCAAAGATGTGGTAATCCGAAGGGGCGAGGTCTGGCGAGTAGGGTGGATGAGGAAGACACTCAAAATGCAGGTCCTGATTGTTGCAGCTGTAGCACGGCAGTATGGGGCTGAGCATTGCCATGCTGCAGCAAAACACAGGTAGTAGGTAGTCCACGACATGTTCATCTGATTGCTGTTTCAGATTCTTTTGAGGTCACAGCATGATGCACTGGTGACTGTGGTCCCTTTGCATATGTAATGCTCTACAAGTGGGCCTCGGCTGTCCCAGAAGAGCATCAGCATCACTTTTCCAGTGGACGGCTGTGTGCGGAATTTTTTGGGCTTCCGAAGTTGAATGGCGCACTCTTTGCTTGTCCTCTTCGTTTCTGGCTGAAAGTAGTGGACCCAGCTTTCAACCCCAGTCACTACGAGCTGTAAGAAAGCGTCACTTTCTGTTTCGTAACGTCGCAGAAGTTCTTCACATGCGTCCACTCGCCGTTCTTTCAGTTCGTGTGCGAGTTGTACAAGGACCCATCTTGCAGACACGTTGCGGAACCCCAGCATGTTGTGAATGATATAGTGTGCTGAACCATGGCTATTGTTCATTTCGGAGACCACTTCATCCAGTGTAATGCGACGGTTTTCTCTTAGCATGCGCTTAACTCCTGCAACCATTTCTGGTGTGTCGACTGTGTGAGGCTGGCCCGAGCGCGCAGCATCTGCCACACTGGACACTCCACTTTTAACTTCCTGTCCAGTCGTACACCTGCTGCAGCAATAAACATGCGTCACCATATTGCATCTTCATTCAGCGATGATTCACTGGGATTCACACCTTCACTTCCCAAGAAACGGATGACAGAACGTTGCTCTCCTGGTGCATGCTTCTAAGGGAGCCGCCATCTTGGAACTGCTCAACCAACATCATACGCTCAATGTTGCCAGATCTAAAACAGGCAAAACATGACTCTTTGCCCATAGATATAACATATGTCATGTACAACTACACACATTACATTCTCCATTTATATCGCCATTTTAAGGTTGCTTATTGACTGGCCCTCATATAATCGCTTTTCGCCCCGATCTAATCGATGGTGAAGAATCACTTAGGAAAATTAAATAATTCTGTGATCCATATCTGGATTCAAATCTTCACCAAAATCGAATCAATTAGTCCTTGTCACACACACTTCTTTCCGCAAAAATTCGTCCGAATCTGTCCACAACTTTTTGACATATCTTGTTCACAGACAGACAGACAGGGGTGAAAACATAACCTCCATCCACATTGTGGCAAATTGCCAATTGGCAGTTAACCAAGCAGGAACATCGACGGTGCTCAGGATTTTCTCCACAAAACGAGGTGGTATTTCTTTTTCATGCTCACCAAAAACATTTGAAGAGGTGAGACGAAAGGCTGAACACGAGTTAACAGTTCTGATTGAGCTTACAAAACATGGTGCACACCCAAGTATCTCCAATACAAATGGAAGCACCAGAGGGAAATAACCACACATTGCTCAACAGTACAGGCGATCAGGCCTGAAAAGACCGAAAAAGTGGAGGGAGTGAAAGATGTTTCTGTGTCGCACGTTCCTCAACCTTTTTGTTCTTGGTTCACCACGATCAATAGTTTTCCTCTTGGGATTCACGATTAAAAATCATGAATGGCAATAATAACTGAAAAATGAGGGAATAGATTACGATTCCACAAATCAATTCTACAGAATGAAGTGCTGCAAGTCCAGGATTACACCTGCACCGCAGCAGACCCAATGATTTGCAATTCCTGTGCAAAGTCAAAACCACGTACAGTCCCAGGGCTCAATATTTTTTGTCGAATCGATAAATGCAGAGGCCGATAGCACATTCGATTAGGGGCAGATAGAATAGAACATGAGAGAGGATCACCTCAGCAATAATTTAGCAACATGTGATGTTCAATCCATTGACGGGATTAGGATTAGTTTCGCATCCGGGACTCCTGGAGGAGGTTAAAATTGGTAACGGTCTCTTGTGTTCTCTTAAAGACACCGGCAGAATTAACAATTCGACTGGGGCATGGCAGAATATTTATATTTGCACAATTTACCAGAGTTTCAAGGACTTTGCAGTTTTTCATTCTTAATCTCTCAAACCAGACTTAATCTGCTTAACAGAAACTTTCCTCCTTCAAGACGTCCCTGAGTCCTTCGTATCTCTCCCTGGGTCCTCCCTCCTCCGGTATGATAGGCCTGAGCCTCATCCTGGTGGTGGAGTTACACTGCACATCAAAAAATTTCTCGCTCTCCGTGCACTGCTCTTACACCTCCCAAACCCAGGAGTACCTCTGGCTACAGCTTCCCCTTCGCTCCACATTTTGTTTCATATGTGAGTTGTACCGTCCACCAAACAGTGATGACTCCATCTACATCTCGCTGTCTGATAATATGGACCAACTTCTATCTACCCATCCCAACTCTGTCTTCCTCATATGTGGCGACTTCAACTGTCATCATGCCAGCTGGCTGGGTCTGGGTACCTCTCTCACCAGCCATGGCATCTCAGCAAAAGACTTCTGCGACTCATTGGGACTGACACAATGTCAATTTCCCGACCCGGATCTCGGTCAATGGAGCATCTTCTCTTCTCGACTTGGTTATGACAAACTTCCTTGCAAATGTCTGCTGCTCTTCTTCTGCTCCAATCGGCTCATCTGATCATGTGCTTGTTAAGTGGACATCTCTCTGACCATTCTCAGAGAGCCTCCTCAGCATCGACGAGTCTGGCATTTCACTCAGGCTGACTGGCACGGTCTGCAAGCAGCCATCAATCATCTGGACTGGTCTCCCATCATCTACTGCCTCTGACATCAATCTTCCTGGGAATTCTTCCAAAGCAAACTGCTCTCTCTCATGCACAAAACTGCTCTCTCTCATGCACAGATTTATCCTATCTCATCTTCAGTTGTCTTACCCATCCTCCCGTCCATGGTACACTGAGTCTTGTGGTGAGGCAGTTGCCCTGAAACAACTTGCTTATGCCTCTTGGAAGGCAAATCCAACTGAAGGCAATCTCAGTTCCTTCCACCAAGCATGGAACAAGTGTGTGTCTACCCTCAGGAGTGCCAGGAAGCACTATCCCTCTACTCTCAAGAAGAACTCTGAAACCTGTCTCCCTCCTCCAAACCCTGGTGGGGTCTGGTCAAATCTGTTTCTGATTTTTGTTCCCCCTCCATCCCCTCTCCTACCTCAAATGGCTACACAGCTGACACCGCACGTGAAAAAGCCGAATGCCTCAACTAACTCTGTGTTTGCCTCCAAATCTTGTGTCACAAATCCATCCCTCTCTGCAGCCACCTTACCCAGTCAAACCCAACTGTTCCTGGACTCTGTGCCCCTTATCTCCTGACAGGGTGGAGAAGTCTCTGTCAAACCTCGACTCCGATTCTGCAACTGGACCAGACGGCATCAGCCCACGGGTCCGAAAATCCTGCACTGCCGCTCATTCACACCCTCTCAGTTCTTTTCACCCACTACAACAACGACTACAACGTCGACAACGACCGGCCAATTGGTGGAGTTTGTCCACACAATGTGGGTGCTTTCAGGATGAACTTTAGCCGGGGAGCGTTTGGGCGCCCCGGTCTGATACTGCCGCCCACGCGCATAACAACTTGTGAGTGCACGTGGGTCCCGGCGGTCCCACTGGCCTAGCGCTACCATGTTTAGACAGCGAAATCCGTCCCCGGGCACCGGCGCCTACTCCCGAAAGTTGAGAGGGTAACGGCGTCAGGCACGGTAGGACACCCGCGGAGCCCCGGCGGACCAGGGACGCGCGAGCCTACGCGTTAGCGTGCTACGGCGGAATCAACGGCTTCGGCCACGGCCGGGCCGATACTCGGCCCGGTCGCACCGGAAATGAACTGGTTCGACGCCCGCGCTGGAGGGATCGCGGGCGACTGAGATGTATTAACAAATTAATTAATTCATTTGAGACGTCCGATTTCTAGTGTTTGGAAATTTGGGAGAGCTTGATCCTAGCCTTTCCCTTGCGAGGGCAAGGAGGAACTTAAAACTTAAGCTTAGCTTGAAGTACACCCTGACCAGCGCTCACGGTGGGACGGCAAGGCAACCAGAAGGGACGAGGTTCTCCTGACCACGTGGCCCTCGATTTGGGAAGCGAGAGGTGTTCCATTAGTGGACGCGCCCCTCACGCCCGACTTTTGGGCGGCCCCGGTAGGCCGTTTGTTTTGACGTTCCGTGACAAGCCCAGCACCCCCACCTCCGGGCCGACCGGGCGACCGGAATGAATCCCGGTGTCCCGATCCGAGCCTTCAGAGCGGGCCGGCTGAGAGTGACTGGCACCCCGAGCCTGCACTTTCCGTCCCTGCGGTCCCAAATACCGGAACCCCCCGAATACCACTTTATTCGCCAAAATGAGGTGCGGCCTACATCTAGGCAAGACCACGGCCCGAACACGACCCCTTCACTCGACGATACCTATCACAATATACCTCGCATAAATTCGTAACATACCTTTTTCTTGTCGCGGTATACTTACGCTTCTCGACGCAGTGTGGAAACAACAATTAATGAAACAGATTCTAATTTGGAAGTAAAACGAAGGCGTGCACAATGAAACAAGATTTCCTCAGAATCGACCCTCGTGCCAGGGACGCGACGACGCCACTGCGCCCCAGCCTAAGAAAACCAACCTTATACAAGTCAATACCTCCAACGACTACTTACGCAATCGCGTGACTGGCGCGCCACGGCACGCGCCTACTCCAATGACTACTTACCTCCAACGACTACAACCGGACTACAACCCGTCTCTTTTTTTCTCAAGGTCATCTGCCATCTGCTTGGAAATCAGCCAACATAACCGTTTTACACAAAAAGGTGCAAAAACAGATCCTTGCAACGACAGACCAATCAGCCTGCTCCCAATAATCAGCAAGGCCATGGAATCAATCATCGCTTCTGATATTAAATCCTTCCGCTTCTCCAATGGCTTGATCTCAGATCATCAATTTGGATTCATTTAAAGCCATCCCATTTGGAGGCACCCTGCCCTGCTCACCAAACTCTCCTCTTATGGTATCCATGGAAATCTCCACACATGGCTCCCTGACTTCCTCTCCTGTCGTAGTCAACGTGTGGATCTAAATAGAATTCTCTTATCTCCCCTTCCTGTCCAGGCTGGCGTTCCCAAGGCAGTGTTCTGGGCCCTGTGCTTTTTCTGGTCTTCATTAAAGATCTCTCCAATTCTCTGGAAAATCCTCTCTATCTTTTTGCTGACGACTCCACTCTCTGGCACTCCATATCTCATCCATCAGATAGGCATGCAGCAGCCTCTTCACTCTCTGCAGACTTGGTTAAAATCACAAACTGGTCAAACAAGTGGAACATGTCTTTCAATCCTGACAAATCTCACACTCTCACTTTGTCTCTCTGAAAAGACTGTCTGGACAACCCTCCCATCTTCTTTCTCAACAATCCTCTCAAAGAAGTTCCGTCACTCAAGCTTTTGGGTCTCACAATCTGCCATGATAGTTCCTGGGGAAACCACATTACCAAGCTGGCCTCCAAAGCCAGTCGCCGACTGGGCATCCTCAGTTGTCCAAAAAAGGACATAACTATGAAAAATTGACAAAATGCACTGAAATTCGAACTTGTTCTGTAACTAGTTACGTATTACCTCCCCAAACCCCAGTTACGGTGCACCTCACGGTCTGGAGCGGGAACACGGCAGAAAGATTTGTATTCTTGAGTGTTCTAATAAACCATGGTAAAACCACACCAATGCACTTGTAAAACAAAACAAGTATTTGTATTCACACCAATACACTCAACACAACAACAACAGGCATTTTAAGGCCATTTTCCCTGCTCGAGCGGGGGTTAGCCTTGCAGGCCCCATGACAATCCTCTCCATTTTGCCCTATTTTCAGCATCTCCCCTTGTTAACCCCCTTGCCCGCATTCTTCCACCATCTTTAGCCAAGTCTTTCTCGGTCTTCCCCGTCCTCGACTTCCTTCTACATTCATTTCCATCACTCTTCTCAACCAGTCACTTTTATCCTTCCTCAACACATGACCAAACCATCTCAACCTGTTTCTCTTTACAGCATCCATCACAGGCTCTATTCCCATCATCTTTCACAATTCATCATTTGTCTTCCTCTCTCTCAACGATACTCCACACATCCACCGAACCATTCGCATTTCTACCCTTTCCAACCTTCGTTGCTGCTCTACGTTCATTACCCATGTCTCGCTCCCATAAATCATAACACTTCTCACACATGCAGCATACACCTTTCCCTTCAGCTTCAACGACACTCCCCTCCTCGTCAGCACGCCACTCAATTCCCGAAACTTCTGCCATGCACATCTCACTCGAGCAACCGTTGCCGAGTCTGATCCACCTTCTCCATTCAGCATGTCTCCTAGGTAGCAAAATGTTTTCACACCTTCCAGGTTCATGCCGTCTCCAAGATCCAACTCAACATTTCCTCCATCTGCAGCTCCCTCTGTGCACACCTTACACTTGAATGTAGCTGCCACACTGGTTAATGACCCTCTCAGACCACTACATTTTTGATGAACCCACTCAGCGCACATTGTACATTGAATGGAGTTCACTTCGACACCCTTCCTGCACACCGCACACGGCCACTTCCCAGTTCTTTCCACCTCAACACATGCTTTACCACTTGCCATCACCTTCGTTTTTCCGATATTCACCTTCAGACCTTTTGTCTCCATACATTCCTTCCACTTGTTCATCTTCTCCTTCAGTCCATCCATACTTTCTGCAATCAACACCAGATCATCTGCATACAACAACTCCCACGGTAAACCCTCCTTTACGTTCTGAGCCAGCACCTCCATCACAGCTACAAATAGTAGTGGACTTAGTACCGAACCCTGATGCACTCCAACCTTCACCTGAAACTCACCACTGTTCCCATCCTTCGTCCTTACAGCTGTGCACGCTCTTTTGTACATTGCCATCACTACTCTGATCAACCATTCCTCCACTCCTAACTTCCTCAATGCCCATGTCACTACCACATGTGGAACCCTATCGAATACTTTCTCCAGATCAAGAAACCCAAGAAACAACTTCTTCCTCTTCTCCATGTACTTCTCCTGCAACTGCCTTAAAATAAAAACCACGTCTGTCGTTCCTCTTCCTGGCATGAATCCAAAGTGCATTTCGTCGATCTTCACATTCTTCCTTATCCTCCTCTCCAACACCCTTTCCAATACTTTCATTGCACGCTCCAATAACTTTATCGCTCGATATGAGCCACAGTCCAGAGGGTCACCTTTCCCCTTGTAGGGGAGAGGCAGGTTAGTTGATACACTTTTCAGTTATGTTGGCTTATAATGAAGACTGTTCGCTCGACAGGATTCATGAATTGTCCAAAATAAATATCAGCGTCTTGTGCATATCTGTGAAGCATGCCAGATGCACTGCATTATCAAACTTGGAATGGTGGCTCACAAAAAAACTGTTTGTCAAATGTATCATCTGACCTGACCAAGTGGGTTAGTTGATACACCATGGTAGGTGTGAATGGGTTCGATGATACATTGATTTACATGGTGAATGAGTTAGATGATACATCGATTTACATGATATTTCTGCCAATGGTAACAAATTCGCATGCACATAATTACGGATACACATCAAACTAGGCTACATACCATCATTTCTGTATAATATTTGTACTAATGGTATTTTCAGTCAATGAGCACTGTTAATTAAAGCTGTTTGTTTGTTATTTATTCAGGTGTATACCTGCTATGTATACATAGGTAATGTAAAGTATATCTAACAATAGGGCTAAAGGTTAAGTTAGAGAGAAAAAAAGATCTGCCAAACAAATGAATCGGCAAGCATCAAATATCAGGAAAGGAACAAGATTCACAACTCAGATGGACACAACTCTTATATTCTAACGATGTATAGTGTAGGCTAAATAGGCATGCATATATTATGATGTATGAAGCCCAGTTACAAATGGCTACAGCATTGTCTTGTGAAAAAACAAAAAAAACTAGAAGGCCACTCAGTAGAGCGCATACTCCCACCGTGGGTTTAGTTGGAATAATACGTTTTGTTTAACATCCCCTCTCCCCAAAACAATAAATGAAAAAGAAAGTAGGCCCTAACTGTCAGATAATGTATTTTGATATATCTTGGAATTAGAGGAGAAAAACATCATTTAAGAATAAGAATAAAAGCTTTAATGCAGTAAAACAGAAAGAAAAAATCCCCAAAAAATTCCTAGATCCAGAATAATATCCTGAGCTTCACCAAAAACTAATCAATTCTTCCTTATCCCAAGGGCAATCATCCCACCAACTTTCATCCAAATCCGTTCAGAACCTTTCCAGATATCTTGTTCACAAACACACGCACATACGACACACATACACACACACGGATGGACACAATCGAATGCATTACTCCCTGGCGGAAGTAATAAACCAATGAGAACTGTGAAATCTATATAGTATTATCACAATAAATGATCTTACCTTTTGTTGGCGTTTTTACTCAGGACACAAATCAGTTTTTTTTTGGAGAATCACACCCTTTCTTTGTCTGTAACTTCTTGACCGACTTATCAATGATATGCAATGCAACTAGTTAACAACAGTGGGCAGCATTTACACAAGTTTCATTTCTGAGGGCAAGGAGGAAGGTTGTATCAACTAACCTACGATATCAACTAACCTGCCTCTCCCCTATAGAGGGACGAGGGAACTCAGTTCCCAATCCACTGGAATGCGGCCTTCTTTCACCATCAGATTACAGATCTCTGTCATTCTCTTCACACTCCAACTTCCCGCTGCCTTCAACATATCTCGCACAACTCCCGTCAGCCCTCCCGCTTTTCTACTCTTCATTGCTTTTATCGCTTCCTCAACTTCCTTTTCAGTTATCTTCTCTGCCGGTCCTAAAACTGGGTTACTCTCTATGTTGCCACCCCATTCATTCTCTGCATTCAACAGTATTTCCATATATCTCTTCCATCTTCCTTTAATTCCATCGGGGTCCACAACGATTTGTCCCACTTCATCCTTCAAGCAACTCACCCCTATCACATCGCACCTCTCTTTCGCTATCTGCTTTGCAATCCTGAATACCGCTCTCTGACCCTCTTCCGAATCCAAGTGTTCTCCGAACATTTTCCTCCATGCCTCCTGCGCCTTTGCTACCTCTTTCTTTGCAGCCTTCTTGGCTGCCTTATAACTTTCATGTTCTGCATTTTCTGCCCCCGTACCCATCGCCTTCTGCCACTCCTTGAACTTCTTCCTCTTCTCGTCATTCCTCTTTCCAACTTCGTCATCCCACCACCATGTTTCCGAGTGCCTCGGTGGTCCTTTTGTCTATCCACATACCTCACCAACAGCTCCCAACAGACTATCTTTCATTGACTTCCAACCACTTTCAAGCTCAACCACATCATCCTCTACCATACTCAGCCTCTGTTTTAATGCCTCCCTCACCGTCTCCTTTTTCAACCTCCACACCTTCATTCTCGGTTGGTACTTCACCCACCGAGCTCTCCTCGCTCCTTTCACCCTTATGTCGCAGACAACCAAGTGGTGCTGTGAAACAGCCTCTTCCCCCAGGAGCACCTTTGTGTCCCGGAGGTGCCCCCGATCTCGCCTACGCACCATCAGGTAGTCAACGGTTGTCGTCGACCCACCTGACTTGTATATAACAAGCTTATTATCCGCTTTCTGGAACTGAGTATTACAAATCAACAAATCAGCTCCATCAGCAAACTCCAAAATGCTTTCACCTTCTCCATTTCTCACACCATATCCGTAACCCCCATTAACTCCCTCAAAATCGTCCATACTCCTTCCCACATGTCCATTCAAGTCTCCTCCTACCACAACAACTTCCTCATCTTTCACGTTTTCCATCAGCTTCTCCATTGCACACCAGAACTTGTCCTTCTCTTCATCGATCCGACCGACCTGCAGAGCATATCCCAAGATGCGGATGACCAAGAGCTTTCCAATCATCATTTTCACCATCATCAACCTTTCACTCACTCCAGTCACACTCACCACACTGTCTACAAACTCCTCAGAAAACAGGACACCAACAGCATTCACGCCTTCTGGGCACCCTTTCCACACAAACTTGTATTTCTGTCCCTGCCTACCCTTCACCATTCTCACACCACTTCCCTTCCATCTCGTCTACTGCACACAACATATGTCCACTCTTCTTCTGACCAATACTTCCACCACTTCTCCTGATCTCCCTGTCATTGTCCCTACATTCCATGTCCCAAACCTCAGAAACCGATCTCCACGTCGGACATCAGACGTTTCGTCATCATAAATGGAGTGATTTCCACCCTTGCTTCGATTGGGTTCCTCACCTCGAGTTTTGACGAGAGGGAGTGGGATCCCCCACGGGGTACTTCGGGCTGTACCCTGCCCATATGTAATTGTAATTGTCATGGTTCCCTTTTTGGAGGCAATGTTTTTATGGCCGGATGCCCTTCCTGATGCCAACCCTTTTAGTCGCCTCTTACGACACGCAGGGATACGGTGTACCTATTCTAAACCAGGGTACACACTGGGTAAAGACAATCTAAACACCAATGCACTCACATACACAATAATAACACTATTAAAGAAAGTACACTGAAAATATCACTTGCATCAAATGAACAATACATATGATGGTACCATCATTCCCCAATGCTCTCAAACTCACGATACGCCAAACGTGAGTGGAATGTAATATTCCCCAAAGTCCATGCACGTATCTCCACGCGGGGTGAAGATCAAGGTCGTGCAGAACGGCAAATCAATAGGCAGGTATTGGCGCGACTGTGGATGAGGAGTTACGAGGTGAGAAGTCGCTATGGAATTGAGCCGATAGGTAAACCAACGGCAATCAACACGATGAGGTCGATATGGAAATCCCAATGGCAAAACAAGATGCACCAAGCGGACAGCCTCTTCTTCTTTGAGGACAAAAAGGCATATAGTCCCGTAATGGAGGCGCTTGATGTTTCTCCAACAATAACTCACACTTGGTGATAAAACCTGAGACGCAGGTTTAATTGCACTCGCAATATATGACGATGCCGCAAACAATCCCTTTCACTGGAAACCTCAACTCATTCGCGACCAATATAGAAAAACAAGTCCGCTCGCAGCCTCGATGTGACTCACAGCTGTCTCCTCCTCTCTCTGCCCATATCGACCTCCCTTCTTCCGGTCTCTTTGCCGCATTTTCCTTTTTCCTTCACAAACATTTATTTTTTACCTTTTACTGAAGTCATCTCCATTTCACACAAAAATCTTAACAACAATATTATCTGAAACTAAAAATCCTGCAAGTATATAATAACAACAAAGTCGGAAGTGACGGATCCGTAACACTTGTCATAATAAAGCCACGTACCAAATTTCAGTTGAATATGTTAAAGGCTATGGAAAAAGTCTGAAAAACCACAGGAAAGATGGACAGACGGACAGCAAACCTATAGTCCCGTCTGGTGAAACCAGTAGGGGACTAATAACCATAGCTTACCTTGCAAGCAGAACAGCACGTGCAGCACACTCCCACAGTGTAGGGGGCAGCTTCAAGTGGATCTCGTCTGGCTGCGACTCCGACACAAAGTCGTTCCCAAAGAGGCTGATATAGTCGAGCCGAAGTGTCCGAAAGCCAGGTGGGAGCCAGCGCAGGTTGTTATATTCAGCACTGAAGATTCTGAGTGCACGCGTGCCTTTCAGTCCAATGGGCAACTCCACCAGCTCATTATTATCCACGTTGAGCTGGCACAGTTTGGGCATCTGGAAAAGTTGAGGGGGCAATGATCTCAATTGGTTCTTGACGAGGTCAAGCAGGCGCAAAGACGGGCCGAGGCTCTGGCACAACTCGGAGGGGAAGGTCTCGATCAGGTTATTAGACAATATCAATACGGCAAGGTGAGGCAGTGCTCCAAGGGACCCCGGTAGACGACGCAGTCGGTTGCAACTCAAATCAAGTTGGCGTAGTAACGCGAGACCAGTGATTCGATTGTCAACGTGGGCCAAAAGGCAATTTGAAATCTGTTGCAAACACGGAGAAAGAAATATTATTCACCGACCAGTAGTTTTGACACCAACTTTCATCTACCGGCATCTTCATCTTTAAGGAATATTGTCACGTTTCCAACCCCACGGCGCAACTGCAAATTACCACAGTCAGTTATGGATTTGCACCCGTCGAAGCAGTCGCTTCACAGACAGCCGAATCACAAGTACCTCGAGAGCATGTGGATACTGCAAGTTTTAACGAGTGTGTCCGAACACCCTTGACTTGTTGTCAAGATGACAAATAACTTTAATCTGGAGTCACAGGGATTTGCCAATGGAGCAAAATGGTAAAGATGTGAAACGAGGCAGACCGCGAAGCCCTCCAGTGTCACACTATCCTGTCCTCTGTCTGCCTGTCTGTGTCTGTCTGTCTGATGCACGCCCCCCTCCACCAATTACCATCAGCTCCAGCAAATCTTGTGTCTCCCTCACGCGTGGCTAGAGTGGCAGCCAATCCCACACCAATCGGTATCACGGTCGCCAAATTAAACGCCGCCTTGCTTAGCAATCTGGAGAGGCCATGGGAGAAGGTGCAACTTGGTTATGCCTCGGCCCTTCCCCGTCGGTTCGAAGGTGACTTCTGTGTGGGGAATCTAGCCAATTGCATTTAAGCATTTGCATTCCGTATGCAGAGTGAAAATCAAGACATAACATGTCCACAGTCACCACTGCAGTGTAATTGGTTGCCGTGCCATCCTGTACGACCTCAAACAAGGAAATGAGGTCATTTGGCCCATCAATGCCATGGTGCACTCCCAGATTAATTTTTGCTGTAGCTTCAAACATCAATGTTCTTGATGGTTTACTGAAGTCTAAATAACCAGGTGACTCAACTTGTCCTCTCCAAATGATGAAATACTCTGTGCCCAGGTCGAAAATCCCACAGAAACAAATAGAGACCAGTAGGACATTTTTATGGGACTCCATTGGAAATCACGGTTTATATTGGTTTATACAGGAACCAGTAGAGTTTATAGTGGAAACCGAACCAGATTCGGTTGAAACCAATAGAAACCATTAGATGCGACTGGTCTGAAACCCATAGAAACCAAGAGGAACCTTTAAGTTCAACTGGTCCTGTAGAAACCATTAGAGTTAACTGGTCTAAAAACCCATAGACCAATCAAAATACTTCAATTATATTTTGTTATAAACACACACAAAACACACAGTTCCATGTATAATTGAGTTATAGCTATGTTCTTTATAACAGGGTTTCCTTGTCGATTCTTTGTTGTACGTATATGTAAATGTAAATTACAGAGCTGATGTTGTACAAGTTATTTGCAAAACAGCAGGAAATTTATGGCAGTTGATTAACTGGTCGTATATCTGGAACTGGTCTTCCACTGGTCCAATTGACCTATTGGTATTCTCAATCAACATGTGTCCTCTCAGATAGCTCAGATGTTAGAGTACTGGTACTGTTCACCAGAGGACTTGGGTACGATTCCAGGTCCGAGCTCATAACTTTCCCACATATGTCGATTAATTATTTACTGGATTAATTACGATTAATTATTTCCCACATATGTTCGTTTATATATTGTTATTTTCCACTGGTCCAGTATTTCACTTTCCTTATTGAAACCAGTAGATCCTACTGGCCCAATTTCCTATGGGATTTTTAACATGGGATTTGGCCTGTTGTTGTTCAATGGCATTTTCGACCTGGGTGTACAAAGTAAATATTGGGTAAGAAATCAAAACCCAGACCAGACAGCTCTAAGGTGAGTAGGCTACCTTTGAGCTACTGTATAGCCTGACATTTACAAGTTAATAAAGAGAAGTCTCCAATTTGTCAAAATAACCTGCAAAATCTTCAAAGAGCTTGGAAAACCATCCAGGACTGGGTACGCCTTCTGGGAATGAATGGCCAAGCGGCACTGGGGTTTCTTCACGTCCTTAGCGCAGGCTGGCGCAAGAGAAGGGAGCCGAGTCTTCTCCTCGGTGAGCTTTCCCTGGCTGGCCAAATGGAGTTTGGCCAGAAAATTTTTCAGGCAGGCCACATCCGCCTGAAGCAAACACACAATCGTTAGCAAAAAACAAACAAAAAAAACACACACAATCATTGTGAGCCATATACAGTTGGACAAATTGTTTCAGGTATGCAAAGCAACCCAAGTTGTAGTTTCTGTAACTTATAATAAAGCCATTTACGAAGTTTCAGTTCAATATGTTCAAGGATAAGGGGAAAAAGTCTGGAAAACCACAGATGCGAAGGAGGGCCGGACAGACGGAGAGCAAACCTATATGGGATCACCCCGGTGAAACAGGTAGGGGACAAATAATAAAACGTCAGGAAAATTCTCATTTTAAATTGAAGGCACAACCTATTCGTATAGCTGCCCAGAACCCCCCAACATTTCAACGACAAGGTGGACTTAAGCCTTGCTTACGTTTCGCCCGTAGAGTGGTCTTAGCGTTGGGCCTGAGTCATTGCTAATTACCTCCGCCACCAAAGGTGGATGGAGGTTGTTTTCACCCCTGTCAGTCTGTCCGTTTGTTACTTACAAAATCGAAGATTTTTCAACTATATTGGTCGGTTGCGTTTGTGGTTCTGTCTGTGTCTGTCTGTTTATCACCGGCCAACACGTCACAATTCGAAACCGATCGTCACGAAACTTCACCAAGCTGTATATGTCGTCCCAATTGAGAAGCCTATTGTTTTTGGGGTCAAAAGGTCAACATAGGCCAAAGGTCACCAACTTTGCCAAATTTCTAAAATCCTCAATTTTCATCCGATTGACTTGAAATTTGAAGAGAACTTGCATATCTGGTCACTGAATTCAACCACCAAGTATTTTTGAGGTCAACATAGGCCAAATGGTCAACGTAGGCCAAGTTTTTTTTAATCCTCAATTTTCATCCGATTGACTTGAAAATTGAACAGCATTTGCACATTGAGTCACTAAATAGGGAAACTAAATATTCGAGGTCAAAAGGTCAAAGGTCAACTCAAGGTCAACCTTACAAAATCATGATTTTTCATCTGAAAAATCGTCACTTTTCTTCCTGTTGACCCGAGCTTTGATCAAGATTGTCAATTTTAATCTTGATGAAATGGACAATTTGCTGTATGAATGGAATTTTTTTTCTTGGGGGTGGGGAGCGGATTTTGCACGTATCATGCTCAGCATGACGTCTTCTTGTTTGTTTGTTTGTGAACAAAATATCTCGAAAAGTTGTGGAATGAATTGGACGAAATTTCGCAGAGATGTAGCGTATGTGACGAGGACGAAATGATTTGATTTTGGTGAAGATCCGGATTCGGCTACTAGAATTTTTAAAAGTGATTCTTTGCCATTGGGAGGTAGGGCCAAAAACGATACATAGCAGGATATCTCGAAAAGTTGTGGACGGATTTGGACGAAACTTGGTGGAGCGGTTGGGTGTATGACAAGGACTAATGGATTTGATTTTGGTGAAGATCTGAATATTAATTCGGAAATGATAATTATTTGATTTTTTAAGCGATTCTTCACCATTGAGAGATCAGGCGAAAAGCGATATACAACATGATATTTGAAAAAGTTGGACGAGTTATGACTCAACTAGGTGGACAAGTTGGTAAGGTGACAAGAACAAGCCGATTAGATTTTGGTTCAGGTCCGAATCCAGATCCAGCCTATCAGTGGGATACAAAACAAACTGTT
This sequence comes from Myxine glutinosa, assembly GCF_964187855.1. NCBI lineage: Eukaryota > Metazoa > Chordata > Myxini > Myxiniformes > Myxinidae > Myxine > Myxine glutinosa. The sequence continues at coordinate 357,709,705 of NC_136261.1, read as the reverse complement.
CAGCCTGGCGGAGGTATGCGCTCTACCGAGTGCCGTTCTAGTTCTCTGTGTTATAATAGTATAATGAAAACTATAGTAATCATAGATGTGGGGGGAAATGCATTAAAAACTTGGTGGTTGTACTTGGATTGTGCATGGGAATGTTCTCAAACGTAGATGACCACCTCCAAATTAAAATTGCCCTTCCTCCCTTTAGCCACTCCCTTAAGGCAGCTTTTTCTAGTTAGTATAATCAGCCTAATGCAGTACAGGGTGTCTCAAAAGTCTGGACTCATTAAGAAATATAGGCCTTATATTCTTAAAAACATTTCCATTTGTCACATTTCCACATATCCCCAACTCAAGTTTACGATGATTTAACAAATTATTTTTATGGAAAAACAAAATAAACTGAACAGGAAACCAACATGCACGGCCATATCATGGGATATTTAACACCCACAAATGAATGCAGACGGAACAGCTATGCTGACACCCCACTCCGAAGAACGGCATACTCCAAAATTCTGCACCACCACGTACCCATTCCAATGCAGTTTTCTTTAACCACATTCAATGTTCCTGTTTAACACACATTGTAAAAGGGCCAAAAAGTAACCACTATTTTTGAGGAGCAGCGAAGAGTTAAAGTGAGTCACATGGCAGGGGCGCATTTTAAAGGACAGAGTCTCATGGTGGTATCGAAATAAATAAACAAATTGTTGTTGGTCTTGTTGTACACCGCTCCTTTCCTATTCCATCTCCAGGCGCTGCACGACGTCATTGCCGGGCACTGAAGGGGGCCCGGCGATGACACGTGCTGAAAGGGAGTAAGAGCAATCAGTTTTCACTACGGTTGTTTGTTTGTTTGCTTTCTTGTTTGTCTGGGCGATATCTCAGCCATCCTTTGAGCTAGGAAGCTGAAATTTGGGCACAATAGTGAGCAAATGCTTTGGCAAAAACAGCATTTTTTTTGTTTTTTGATTAATCAATTAATTACTAAATTATTATCGATTAAGTACTTATTTATTTCCTTTCTCTTGTGGGCATATCAGGCACACCTTTTGAGCTAGGAAGCTGATATTTGGACACGACAATGACCAAGTGATTTGGCTGTAAAGCATATTTTCGATTTGATGAATTTATTTTATTAATTCATCAATTATTTATTTTATTTTTTTCGGATGATTATTATTTATTGATTATAATTAAGCAATTAAATAATCAATGATTGTACACCTCTCCCTCCCAATGCCGTCTCTATGTGCTGCATGGCGGTATCGCCGGGGGCCGTAGGGGCCCCGGCAATGCCGCGCATTGGACGTTATTTATTTATTTGGCATGCGGGCGGTATACTTTGAATGTATCTGTACTTGTAGATTTTTATTTTTTTTGAAAAAGGAGAGACTGAGGCTCATGAAAGAGCTGAATGGTCTGCTCATATGTGGTTCACCCTGTCGCTGTCTTTGCCACTACCAACCCCAAACCTCATCACAAAACCCCAAACACCTAGACACTCCCAGCAAAGCAAGTGCAGTCCACTGGGTTTTGGTGTGTAGTATTATGGAGTGAAGAAACTTAAAATCCCATACAAAACCATGTTTATCGTGACATTAAAATGTTCGCTTTGCTTCTTCACAACATGGATAAGAACTCGTAAGAAACGCAGGACAAGGACGAGAATGAGGAGGATTTCACACTTTTTGGGCACAAAGTTCTCAAAACCGTTCCCCCAAGTAAGGTTAGTGGCATTTCAGTTCTTGAACACCCATCGTCAGGCCTCACTCCACTACTCTCTTTCCACACTCAGGTCGCACACGTTCTTCGTGAAACCCATTCAGAGTTACACTTTCCAGTTCCAAGCCTGATGCTCAACTCCAATCCTTCCATCCCATTCTCCCTCCTATGGAAACTTCTTTTCGAGTCAGTATTCTCACTCTCTTCCCTTCACTCCTTGAAGATTTTGACCGATCTCAATCTTACGACCTCCTCCATTCTAATACTTTAAGATTCCCTACTCCGTTTTTACGCGTGTGACTCCTCTCCACGCACTTTTGCAAGTCGTTGCATTAGTGTCCACCTGTGAGTCTTAATCTGCCACTCTGCAGTTAAATTATTGCACAAATCACAACAACTGTACACAAACACTACTCCATGAGCTTCAATCACCAAAAAAACGACCAATATTGATAATGCTGCACACCTTTAAGCATAGAGCAGGTAGATAATTTAGTGCATCTGACAATATACTAGTATTGATAAAAGATATGCCAGTGATGCCATGCACTAGAAGTTGGTATTGCCAGAGGTGCAAGTGAGGGGTCAAGAGGGGAATTAGGGTGGAGCAGGCAATAATTAATTATTACTCTTGCCATTACTTGGCTTAAACGAAGCTCCAGCGACGGCTCCTTGAGACGTATCGTGCTCTTTCCCTCACATACAAAGCGTGTGAAGAACTGCTGCACATTTCCTTTGAGCTGCACGGTGGGATGGATAATGGTTGCAACGTCAATTCCAGCGCTTACATCGACATTGAACAAATAAAGGTGCGAGCGACAATTGCAATAAAAAGTGGTTACTTTAACCACCCCCGCCATCTCACGTAGTATTTCTTTCCTGCGCGATTGCTGTCCGTTGCCACCAAGAGCCTCAGGCCTACGGGCCCGGATTGTCCCGGTTGTCGTCCGATGGTGAGGACCGTCCGTACCGGGCGGCTGGAGGACCTGAGGCCGGCGGCAGGCAGCAAACAGCTCACGCATTCCACATCACAAATCAGGCGCATTGCTGTAGTGCAGAGGTAGAGGATGGGGGAGTGTGGGATTGATGGAGAGCCAAGAGAGCAGAAAGTACATTGCAGAGGAAAATAGAACGGCACTCAGTGGAGCGCATACCTCCGCTAGGCTGATCAGTTTACGTTTTGTATCCACCAATAGGCCGGATCAGGATCCAGACCTGCATCAAAAATCGAATCGGCTTGTTCTTGTCACCTAACCAACTCATCCACAACTTTTTGAGATATCATGCATATACATATACATATAAACACTTCTAAAATTATCTGATCCGGATACAGATCTTCACCAAAATCGAATCAATGCACCCTTGTCATACACCCAAAATTGTCCACCAGGTTTCGTCCGAATATGACCACACCTTTTTGAGATATCCTGCTCACAGACAAACAAATAGAGAAAGACAGACAAATAGGAGTGAAAACTTAACCTCTGTGTACCTTTAATTAATTATTAAATATGATCAGATAATAATAATTAATGTTAATTAAATATTAATAACAAATAAAGGCCGAGATAATAATTAAATATGATCTTGCCGCAACTGAAGAAAAACCACCATTAGGTGTATCACGTTTGCTGATCTAGAAATGCTCAAATGCTGAAACACTTAAGCATCTTTGAATCCTGGTAAATGTCATACTGCCACTCAGGAAGGATCATCAAACTAATCCACCAAGAGTCCTCGATGCATTTCCATGGTGAGCTACTGGAAGAGGTTCAGTCACATGGACTTCTAGGCTTCACCATTAGTCATGACCTCTCCTGGGATGACCTTCATCGCAGGCCTGGTGTTGGCTTAACGGTTAAGGTGGCAAGCTTGAGATATTAAGGTCCTGAGTTTGAATCCATGTCGCACCGTTGAATGAACACCAGGTGGTTTGACTCAGCCTTCTGAGGTCGGCAAAATGAGCATCAGCATCAGCTTACTGATAATGGGGCGGCATTGCCGCATCACCCAGAAAGTATTGCAGCAAAGCGATGCAAGTGATGAGTTTAAAATGACGTCAAAACAAACAACGAATCATGCCCTTTCTTACAATGTATAATACCCGGGTAGCTTATGAAAGGTTGCTTCTAATTGGTAAAGAAAAGCCGATGACAAAAAAGCAATTATGGCCTACTAACTAGTAAATCCAGGACTTTATGGATTACAGATAAGGGAATTTTTTGCAACAGAGCCATTGTTCGATCAACCTCTGACTGACACTGACACTGACACACACACACACACACACACACACACACACACACACACACACACACACACACACACACACACACACACACACACACACACACACACACACGACCTTGGGAGTGTCTCCACCACTAATCAACTGTAAACAACAAGCAAAGCCGATACAACATAATGCAACCTTTCGCGCCAATGTCCCACTCTCCCCGTCCGTCACGCGTCACCAGCACATCACATCCGGATGCTCCAACATCCCCTTTCAACCTCAGCATTTTAATCAGTTCGTTTGTCAAAACAAATATTTGTTATATATTTTCGAAAAATTACTTCCCTTCCCTGGAACCATTAATCACTGGATTCTGGGTTCGAATCCCGGTCGATCGCTGAATTAACACCAGGGGGATTGACTCAGCCTGTCATTTTCATCTGCCATCATCAAAAAGGGGACCACAGTGCCCAAAAAAGGCAAACCCCCGCTCTGTGGGGAAAAATGGCCTGTAAAGGTTTTTTTTTTTTTTTTTTTCCCCACGAAAAATTACCAGTAGCAATCCGAACAATCATAACAAGGCGTCAAAAAAACGAGTCAAAAACGAGGATTGAAAATAATTCCGTTTTGAGGTTTAACAACCGAACCGAAAAAACAATAAAACCTCCATCCAAAGCGGCAACAACACACCGCGACACCTCAGCATTTTTACCAGTTCCTTTATCAAAACAAATATTTGTTATATATTAGAAAATATAACAGTAATAATACGAGGAATCATATTCATTAATTTTATCGTAATTTCTTGTGAAGAAAAAAGGTACCACACCCTCGACAATTCTGTTGAAGACGCTGAAGTGGTCATAGAAGAAAAAGAAGAAGACAACGGCGGTATTTGGGAAAGCAGTGGATAATTTATTTATAAAGACAACATGGCGTAATAGTGATAATGTTGTAAATACTATAGTATTATTATATTTTATATTTCTCTTCTGGTGTAATTTAAATTATTTCATTAAAGTCCGAGCGTTAGTACATTATGGCATACTTTCATTAAGGGTGTGGATTACGTTTGTTTAGCGAGGATGTAATTCCATCTGCTCGCTCTTGTTTATCTACAACTGAAACTCACACAGAAAAATCTGTTGCGTGTGCATACTGCATTGTAATAAATATGAAATGGGAATATTAAAAGACCGCTCAAGATAACGAATATTGAATCCTTCTTCTCACCTCTGATGTGTGCATGGTGCTGGTGGTCATGGCTCAGCTGCTGATCTGGGTGAGCGTTGGAACCGCGGCTGTTTGCCTGAGTCGGGCGTTTCTCTCCTGGCTCAGGGGCGATCGCAAGCCTCAGCTGGGAGCCTCGGGATCCGAAAGGACGATGCTGGGGCGGACGGTGCTGGTTACCGGAGCGAACTCGGGCATCGGACGAGGCACTGTTGTGGGACTGGCTCGGCTTGGAGCGCGGGTGTTACTGGCCTGCAGGTCCTGAGGGTGAAATTGAAAACCACATCAGGGTTGAGGGTATCGAGGGAGGGACAAAGTGCTTCCCTTGTATATGATTATGGGATCGTTTCTCTGTATGCAGCTTTTGCGTGGGGACTGAAAACTCGTTTCTCGGTTTATACTGGACGAAATCAGCTGCAAATTTCAGAAGTAAATGCTTTGTACATCGAGGTAATATGTTCCAAATTTCAGAAGTAAATGTTTTGTACGTCGAGGTAATATGTTCCAAATTTCAGAAGTAAATGCTTTCACCCCATACTTCCTTGTTTTAAAATCTCAAAAAAAAAAAACCAAAAAATATATTTTCCTTCTCTGTTCTTATCCGTTTGTTCGTTCTTATTTGTTCGTTCGTTCTTCGACCACGTTGTTCGTGATCATGTGATCACGTTGTTAAAAAATGTTTCATCTCTCCCCTGAAGAACTTTATTTTGTCATATTCTATAACACCTTTTTCTTCTTCTTCTATAAAAGGATGCTTTCGACTTGCTCACCAAATCTATTCATTCCAAAAAAAAATTCCATCTCTTACAGTGCATCTTTCATACATTCCCTAAACTCTCCAGCACTCCACCCATCCTTCAGCGTCCTCAAATGTATTTTTGACTCGAATGTCTCAAGAAACTCATTTTGCAATAAATGTTCGTTTCCCATTAATCGTACACTTTTCAAAATCCAATCTCACCCCTTCCCTCCAAATCTTCCCCATCACCCATCTCTTTCAAATCTGCCCCCTTGCCCCTCCCCCCCAAATCTTCCCCATCACCCATCCCTTTCAAATCTCCCCCCCTGCCCCTTCACTCCTAAACTCCCCCCACACCCCTCCCCTCCGAGACTCTCCCTCACTCCTCCCCTCCTAGACTCCCCTCTCACCCCTCCTCCTCAAAGCGTCCTCCCCGCTTCTTCCCCCTTCCAACTTTCACTTTCTTCTCCCTCAACCTTCTGCCTCACTCTTCCCCTCCTCAAATAACACCTCACTGCGCCTCACCCAATCACCATCAAACCTTTTGTCTGCCCCATTCTTCCCTTTCTCCAAGCTATTCTGTAATCTCTGACACACCTTCAACAGCTCTCCCTACCTCTTCCACATCTTACCCTACCGCTCCCCCCCCCCCCCCCCTGTTCTGTATCGGATGCTCCCCCTTCCTTTTCCTTAACAGTATGGACCTCAAACATCCGGGGCCTTCGCTCAAACTTAACTGATCTCTCCATACAGGTTGCTTCTGACAAACCAGACGTGATCTGCTTCACAGAAACTTTCCTCCTTCATGATGTCTCTGATTCCTTGGTATCTTTCCCAGGTTACTCCCTCCTCTGGTATGATAGCCCTGAGCCTCGTCCTGGAGGGAGGGGGGGGGGGGGGGGGGGTTGCTATCTTTATAAAAAAAAACTCTTCCTCACTCGCCCTGCACTGCCCTCTCTCCACCTCACCCCCAGGATTACCTTTGGCTACGGCTTCCCCTTCGCTCCCACCTTTTGTTCATATGTGTTGTACCGTCCACCAAACAGTGATGACTCCATCGACATCTCGCTGTCTGATAATATGGACCAACTTCTATCTACCCATCCCAACTCTCTCTTCCTCATATGTGGTGATTTCAATTGTCACCATGCCAGTTGGCTGGGTGTTGGTACCTCTCTCACCAGCCATGGCTCTTCAGCAAAGGACTTCTGTGACTCACTGGGACCGACACAATCTGTCAATTTCCCGACCCGGATCTCAGTCAACGGAGCATCTTCTCTTCTGGACTTGGTTATGACTAACTTCCCTGAAAATGTCTGCTGCTCTTCTTCTGCTCCAATCGGCTCATCTGATCATGTGCTTGTTAAAGTGGACATCTCTCTGACCATTCTCAGAGAGCCTCCTCAGCGTCGACGAGTCTGGCATTTCACTCAGGCCAACTGGCTTGGTCTTCAAGCAGCCATCAATCATCTGGACTGGTCTCCCATCTCTACCGCCTCTGACATCAACTCATCCTGGGAATTCTTCCAAAGTAAATAGCTCTCTCTCATGCACAGATTTATCCCATCTCGTCTTCAGTTGTCATACCCTTCCTCCCGTCCATGGTACACGGAATCTTGTGGTGAGGCTATTGCCCAGAAACAACTTGCTTTCGTCTCCTGGAAAGCAAATCCAACGGAAGGAAATCTCATTTCCTTTCACAAAGCCCGAAACAAGTGTGTGTCCACCCTCAGGAGAGCCAGGAAACAATATCTCTCTGTTCTCAGGACCGAACTCTCTTATCTGTCTCCCTCTTCCAAATCCTGGTGGCATCTGGTCAAATCTGTTTCTGGTGTTTGTTCCCCCTCCATCCCCTCCCTCACCTCAAATGGCCACACGGCTGACTCCGCACGTGAAAAAGCTGAATGCCTCAACTCTGTGTTTGCCTCTAAATCTTGTGTCCCAAACCCATCCCTCTCTGTACCCACCGTACCCAGTCGTACCCAGCTGCTCCTGGACTCTGTGTCCTTTCCTCCTGACAAGGTGGAAAAGTTTCTGTCAACCCTCGACTCTGATTCTGCAACTGGACCTGACAGCATCAGCCCACGGGTCCTAAAATCATGTTCTTCCGCTCTTTCACTCCCTCTCTCTGTTCTCTTCACCCTCTCTTTTGCTCAAGGTCATCTTCCATCTGCTTGGAAATCTGCCAACATCACCGCTTTGCACAAAAAAGGTGCAAAAACAGATCCCAGCAACTACAGACCAATCAGCCTTCTCCCAATTATCAGCAAAGTCATGGAATCCATCATTGCTTCAGATATGAAATCTTTCCTCTTCTCCAATGGTTTGATCTCTGATCATCAATTTGGTTTCAGACCTGGACACTCCACTCTGGACATGCTGCTTCTGCTTTCTCAACAATGGATGGAGGTCCTCAATGCCAAACAGGAAATTAGAGCAGTCTCCCTTGACATATCACGTGCCTTCGATACGGTCTGGCACCCCGCTCTGCTCACCAAACTCTCCTCTTTTGGTATCCATGGAAATCTCCATGCATGGCTGGCGGACTTCCTCTCTAGTCGTAATCAACGTGTGGCCCTGAATGGGTTTCTCTCATCTCCTCTTCCTGTTCAGGCTGGAGTTCCCCAAGGCAGTGTTCTGGGCCCTGTGCTTTTTCTGGTCTTCATCAATGATCTCTCTGACTCTCTTGAAAATCCTCTCTATCTCTTTGCTGACGACTCTACTCTCTGTCGCTCCATTCTTCATCCCTCAGATCGGCAGTCTGCAGCCTCCTCACTCTCTGCAGACCTTGACAAAATCACAGACTGGGCAAACAAGTGGAACATGTCTTTCAATCCTGACAAATCTCACACTCTTACGATGTCTCTCCGAAAAGACCGACTGGACAACCCTCCCATCCACTTTCTGAATAATCCTCTCCAAGAAGTTCTGTCACTCAAGCTTTTGGGTCTCACTATCTGCCATGATCTTTCCTGGGAAAACCACATTTCAAATCTGGCATCCAAAGCCAGTCGCCGACGACTGGGCATCCTCCGTCGTGCGAAGTTCTTCCTTGGCACACCTGAGCTCCTCACCACATACAAGGCTTTCATCTGCAGCTCAATGGAATACTGCTCTCCCCTCTGGACTGGTGCTCCTGCCTCACACCTAGCTCGCCTTCACGCTGTTGAAACCAAAGCATTCAGAATCATTGGAATCTCCCGCGATGAAGCTAACTCCAAGGGCCTCTCACTCACTCACTCACTGCAGGCAGGTTGGTGGTCTTTCCATCTTCTACCGACTCCTCTCTGGCCTTGCCCCCTCCAGCTCTCTCTGGGCTCTGTCCCGCAAATATTCCTACAGGTCACACAAGATCTGCCTGCAACCCTCTTATGGTTAAACTGCCAAAATAAAGACTCTCTGCTCACCTTCACTCCTTCATACCTCTTTTCTCCCGCCTCTGGAACAAACTCCCTCACTCTCTTCAATCCCACTCCACCCTCCCAAGTGTTTAAAACAGCTGTTCACCACCATCTCTTATCTTCCCCCATCCAAAACCTTGATCTTTTCTACCCCAGCTAATTTCACCCCAATCCACTTTTTTGAAATACCAACTTCTGTCCAGGAAGTCCTTGGTGTCCTTGTGTTTTATACTTCTCCCTCCCCCCCCCCCTTCCCATGCCTCCTCCCCCCGGGCCCTCTCCCTTCCATACATCTCCCTGCTCTCGGATGTTGTGTTTGTGTGCTTCCCCTTCTCTCCCCATCTTGTCTTCCGCTCCCTCTGTTTGGGTATTTTGTTTGTCTGGTTGATTTGTTTGTGCAGTAAATGTTAGCTCTTTCACGAGCCTCGATTCAGTATACAAAAAAAAAATTAAAAAAGTAGAGTAAATGCTTTGTACATCGAGGTAATATGTTCCAAATTTCAGAAGTAAATGTTTTGTACATCGAGGTAATATGTTCCAAATTTCAGAAGTAAATGTTTTGTACGTCGAGGTAATATGTTCCAAATTTCAGAAGTAAATGCTTTGTACATCGAGGTAATATGTTCCAAATTTCAGAAGTAAATGTTTTGTACATCGAGGTAATATGTTCCAAATTTCAGAAGTAAATGTTTTGTACGTCGAGGTAATATGTTCCAAATTTCAGAAGTAAATGCTTTGTACGTCGAGGTAATATGTTCCAAATTTCAGAAGTAAATGTTTTGTACGTCGAGGTAATATGTTCCAAATTTCAGAAGTAAATGTTTTGTACGTCGAGGTAATATGTTCCAAATTTCAGAAGTAAATTTTTGTACGTCGAGGTAATATGTTCCAAATTTCAGAAGTAAATGTTTTGTACGTCGAGGTAATGTGTTCCAAATTTCAGAAGTAAATTTTTGTACGTCGAGGTAATATGTTCCAAATTTCAGAAGTAAATGTTTTGTACGTCAAGGTAATATGTTCCAAATTTCAGAAGTAAATTGTACATCGAGGTAATATGTTCCAAATTTCAGAAGTAAATTGTACATCGAGGTAATATGTTCCAAATTTCAGAAGTAAATTGTACATCGAGGTAATATGTTCCAAATTTCAGCAACGTCTGTTTCTGCATTCTTGAGTTTCACGTTTGTGTCTGTCTGTACGTCCGTCCGCCCAAAATGTGTTGGCGTTCGTATCTCAAGGACTATACATTAAAACTAGCTGAATCTTGGAATATGCATCGGCCAATAGGTCTAGTTAATGGCTTTCGAAACAAATTCAAAATCTGCGCTCATTAAGGGTGTTTACGGGGTTTTTTTGACCCCCCAAATAGGTATTTGCTCTCTTCCCTGAAACTACACACATTATGTTGCTGAAACTTGGCCACAAGCTTCATGGCTGATGCCTAAGGAAGGTTTATTGACCGCATCAAAATCTGTGCTCAATAAGGAGGTCTGGGGGGGGGGGGGGGGGGTTGGGGTGGGGGAGGTGGGGTTTGACCCCCACAATAGGTATTTGCTCTCTTCTCCAAAACTACACACACAATTTTGATGAAACTCGTCTACAAGCTTCATATCTGATGCCTAACGAAGGTTTATTGACCGCATCAAAATCTGAGCACATTAAAGAGGTTTACGAGGAAGAGAGGGGTTGACCCCTCCCCCCCCCCCCCAAGAAAAATAGGTATTTGCTCCCTTCTCTGAAACTACACACACAATTTTAATGAAACTTGATCACAACCTTCATCGCCCGTGATTTACCAAAGTTTGTTCACGGCATTAAAAATATATGGGTCTGAGGGAGTCTGTGGGAGGTTTGAGTGACTTGCTCCTGATCCAGGTGAGCTTCAGGACCCGCAGTCCTATTTTTGCGTGCCATAGGGGCGATTCCCAAAAAGTTGGACATCGACATCGAAAATTTTCGACTCCGGTAGTAATTCAAGGAAAAAATACCAGGGGCATATAAAAGGCCCCATTATATGGTATGTGCCATGTGGCAGACTATATGAAAGAAGGGATATTGTTGGGGAAAATGCCAGGGGCATAGAAAATGCCCCTTTATATATGAAGGTATGTGCCATGTGGCAAAGTAGAGGAAAGAAGGGACATTCCATAGCTTGTAGAAAATGCCAAACAATAGAAAAGAAGGGATATTCAAAAAAATCTCGTGTGCATGCTGTACTACCCTTGTATTTTGTGCAGTCCCATAAGCTATGGAATGTCCCTTCTTTTCTATACTTTGCCACATGGCACATGCTATATAAAGGGGACTTTTCTATGTCCCTGGCATTTTCCCCAAGAATTAAGTAGGTGGACCGGGTTTTCATTTCGGGTTGGGTTATGACAACAGGCTAGCATGAGCCTTTAGTAGTTTAGAGGTTCCCTTTCAGGTGGAAAATGCCATGTGGCCGTGTCGGTCATTCCTGGCTTATTCTTCTTCCTTATCCTATAAAGTGCAGAGTTGACTCATCTATCTATAATTCCAGTAATCTCTGTGTGTTTGTTTGTACGTTTGTACGTTTGTACGTTTGTACGTTTGTACGTTTGTTTGTTTGTCTGTGACCGCTGTTTCTCGACAACCACGGGTCCGATATACTTTTAACTTGCCAGGTATATTGCTGGGGACCCGAGGATGTGCCTTTTCAAGGTTTCATATTAATCGGACAATTACTTACCGAGCTATGTCCAAAAAACGATTCAACCAATCAGAGAGCAGCGAACTATCGCGTGTGCCGAACGTGGCGGACACACTCTGCCTCGGATGGCACATTTGAGAGCGTATTCATTTATTTCACGTTTGCAAACTATGTTGGCGCTATGTTGGCGTTAAACTATGTTTTAAAACTAATTAAAACCCCGGGGGGATTGTCACTGTACTCGCAAGCCGTTCGCCGTTCGCTTTGGCGTTGCGAATGGACCAAAACATTTCATGCACCAAACCATTTCATGTAAAGCGTTCGCCGTTCGCTTTGGCGTTGCGAATGTACCAAAACATTTCATGCACCAAACCATTTCATGTAAATAGAGGGGGGGATATAATTTTAGATATAGATATAGTACGGGCATGCCCTAGTTAAAGTCAATTGAAGGAAGAGTGCAGAGCGACATACCACATCCCAGCAGTTTGTCGGTCCTTTGGCACCACAAGATTGCTCCAAGGGGTGACTGTCATAAGCCCTATGGGTTCATTTCATGTGAAGGATTTAGCCAGGGTACCGGCACACATGGCCTGCTCTTTGCGAAAAACACCAACATGCCTTATCGTTTGTCCAATTCAACATTTATACGGTAACTTGTCATAACGAAACACAAGCAGACAGACCTACTGTTCATGTAACCCATGGAGAAACAGGAGTTCCACGTATTAAAATGTACAGACAGAATGTGATATGAATCTGTAACGTTCAAAACAACGACCCAGACTGTCGTGGTACCAAGGAGTCACATTTACCTTTGAGCATGGCACGACACCACTTGCGACCCACTCCACAAGAGGATAACCCCTCGAAGCAAACATGACCAACTTGCTCTTGTTCTTATTCTTGCAGAGATAAAGATGCAGCAAACCAGGCCATTGAGGAGATTCGACGAGACGTGCCCGACGCCAAGCTCGTCTTTAAACGACTTGACCTCGCTTCGATCGCTTCCATCCGCACGTTCTGCAACGAGGTGGTTGACGAGGAACCCAGGCTGGACGTCTTGGTGAATAACGCCGGCGTGTTTCGCTGCCCTTATGCCAAGACCGAAGGAGGCTTCGAGGTGCAGTTTGGCGTTAACCATCTCGGCCACTTCTTGCTCACCAACCTGTTGCTGGACCTGCTCAAGCGCTCTGCGCCAAGCCGTATCGTAGTGGTCTCGTCTTCGCTCTACAAACGTGGACGCATCAACTTTGAGGACCTCAACAGCGAGAAGGACTATGATCCAGGATTTGCATACGCGCAGAGCAAACTGGCAAACCTGATGTTTTGCCGGGAGCTCTTCAAGAGACTTGAAGGGACCGAGGTCACGGTCAACGCCTTGCACCCAGGAATGGTGCGCACAAACCTCGGTCGGCACGTAAACATCCCCCTGCTGGCACGTCCCCTCTTCCACCTTGTTTCCTGGTCTTTGTTCCGTACACCAGAGGAGGGAGCTAGGACTGTGATATATTTGGCCAGCTCACCTGAAGTGCAAGGTCTCAGTGGGCGGTACTTTGGAGACTGTAAGCAGGAGCAGTTGCTTCCCATCGCCACCGACGATGCAGTGGCATGTAAGCTCTGGGAAGTTAGTGAGAACATGGTTGGAATTGGTGAATGATCTTTTTGTTTGGTGCTTTATTGTTTTGAATGTATGTTTAATCTCCTCATGGTTTGACTTAGAATAACTCATGTCCAGGATTATTACCCTCGCCTGAGGAGAGGGTATTGCATTGAGTCCGTTTGTCTGTGTTTGTCCGCACAGAATAAATATGATTTTCTCTGCAACCATTGGTCCAATTGACAGGAAATTTTCACCATAGGTGCAACTCCACCTGTACAATTATTTTATGATAATTATGACGTCATAGGTCACGTGGTTTGGCCGCTATCTTGGAAAAATCGAAACACTTTGCACCTCCATATCTCAGAAAGTGCTGAATAGAAAAAATTGAGACATGGCTCATTGTAAAGAACTCTCCATGGGGAATAAAATATGTTAATGATGATGTCATAGGTGCCTCCATTATGACGTCATAATTTGACAAGTATAAAACTTCATCCGATCAAGATGAAATTTCTTGAGCATAATCTCGGAATAAATTGGTTTAGAAAACGAATAATGATGTCATCGGTCACGTGGTTCGGCCACCATATTTGTTTTAACACAGCCGTAAAAACCACGAAAAATACATCCTGGTGAGGATTTGCAATCTCTATTGCTCTTTCTTGTTAGAGTTTGTATTCTAGTTGTTTATTTGATTATTGCGCTGGCAGGATGACATGGAGGTACGCACACTGTGTAGCCCGAGTTGGAATCCCGACCCAGCTATAAACTGTCATCCCAGTTTCATGTGATTCAACAATATGTGTGCCGTCCCTTAGATCCTGGCTGCCCGCATTAGTCAGTGATGTTAAAGATCGTGTGGTCCTTCGCGAAGATTACGTGAGCCTTCCAAATTCCTGCCCCAACTAATTGGTCAAACGTCAGGCCTGGCCAGTCGGTACGTGAAAGACTTCGGCCAAGCCAACCCCACAAGTGGGAATAATTGTGGCTGTTAAGGAAGAAGACCGTTTATTTTGTATTAAAAGGAAGGAACAAGATTTTTTTTTAAACAACAAATCCTTTGTCAAAGTGGTTTCTTGATAACATCTTGAACCTTCAAGTGATGCATCGTGGAGATAAAGTTATCAAGCGTGCTCCACGAGGGTTTCTTTTCACATCCAAAGTCAATGTGGAATAAAACGAAGAGTTTATCTCCACGAGCAAGTGCCGTCGGCATCCCTTTTCAGATAGGAAGCTCATCTCCGGTCTTGAAGAGAGCCCGACTGAGCTGCTGGCATGCTAGTTTGGGTGTGCTACCTCGTGAAGCAGCATCGTGTTTATCATTGTGTCCTTGGTGCTTCATATGGTTTATTGTGACCATGACGGTCAAATTTCATTTTAGGGCTGCTTCTCGGAGTCTGATCAGACAGGCCATAATGCTGCACAGGATTCCCAGGTTCAAAATCCCATATGCTGATGTCTCTTAATGTGAAGCACAAGCTCTCCACAGTTCTTGGGTTATTGGAAAAAAAGGCCTCGGCTGTAGCATGAAAGAAAAATGAAATGGATAATAAGGATGCACTGCTTGTTTTGAGGGCTCTATTAGGATTTCACATTTCGCACCGTAGGGTCCAAAACGGCCTGGTTTTCAAAAGTACAACAAAGAATGACCAATATAGTATAAATCTCACTTTGTAGAAACTGATCGCATTGAGATCTTGAATATTACACTCAAGTTAGAGCAATTATTGTATCCCTCAGCAATCAAATAAACTTGTCTAATAAGTGAACTAGATGGATTGTAAAATTTCAAGATTATTTTCAGCCGAGGCCGAGCCTGTTTATTCTTGGGACGTGAAACCCCCTGCACACCAAAATTATCCAGTTTTGTTGTTGAAAGTTACGTGTCAATTGC
The DNA here is from genome assembly GCF_964187855.1 of Myxine glutinosa. NCBI lineage: Eukaryota > Metazoa > Chordata > Myxini > Myxiniformes > Myxinidae > Myxine > Myxine glutinosa. The sequence continues at coordinate 357,694,209 of NC_136261.1, read as the reverse complement.
TCAAGTGGTTGCGGAGAAAACGAATTTAAAAGCGAACTAGAAAGCATCTAAAAATGCAAAGGCCGTCCACGTCCGCTCCGTATGCTAAACATGATGAAAACAGCAAAAAAAAAAATTTTATGAATTTTAGGCAACCTTGACCTTTTGACCTCAAAAGCAATAAATAGGCTTCAGTGACCCAATATACAAAACCTACTCAAATTTTAAGTCAATCGGATGGATTTGTTTTTTTTACCTTGAACTTGACAGAACACAGGTTACACTTTAATTGGGTCATATTGGGTCACTGACTATTTTATGCAACTTTGACCTTTTGATTTAAAAAAAAAGCGTATTGGCTTCTAGCTTTTGATTCGTGAACCAATTCAGTGACCCAATATGCAAATTCTTAACATTTCAGGTCAATTGGATGAAAATTGACGATTTTAGGTGACGCTGACCTTTGATCTTTTGATCGAATTATTAATTTGATTTCTCCATATTCTCATAATAAATCTTTGTTGAGATTTTGATGACAAAAGGTCAAATGGTGAAAAAGTTATGGCCCGGACAGACATAGAAGTAATTGCAAAACCCCGTATCCCACTGCGCAGCAGAGGACGGGCTAATAAAGGTGAAAAAGTGAATGCGGAAGAAAGAACAAGTGAGGACAAAAGTTTCTGATCTATTCCTGAAAACACCCTGCAACCCATGCCTGCAGAACATGGATTTTTTTGGAAAGCTGGCCACATTTTCTATCCAATCAGAATGTAACTGTATGAAGCTAGCTTTTACCGTTGCACACATTTGTTATATACAGGGTGTCCACAAAGTCGCACATCATAGGCAAAACATTTATTTGTAAGGTTGGCTACATCAGTTGTTCGAAATGTGTCCCACCAATCTCAAAACATGTTACAGGGTGTCCACAAAGTCGCGTCTTGGTGTACCCACTTTAGATGTTCTTGGTGTACAAATAGTAAGCGGAAAAGCAGGTTTCTCTGAATGTTCTTCAACATATCCAGGCAAATTGTTGAATTAAATAATTTAATTTCCTATGATAAATAATCAAATAATTTCCTATGATGCACGACTTTGTGGACACCCTGTAGTCAAGTTAGTTGTGGGATGGCTTTGAAGGCCATAAAATACAAGTTGATGTTGGGAAAGGAGATGCACAAGCACATCTATCTACACTCGCCACGAGAGATGGTTCGAGCCCAATCCAAACAGAAAATGGGAAAAGGCAGGAATTCCGAATCAATTTTCCAGGAATTCCTGGGGAAATGTTTACTGGTAGTAGAGTCAATATACCACGTAACCCCAAAATAATTGCAAAAAAAACGTTTTATGACATTTTCTTGTAGTATTTGATGTGGAGAACAACATATCAAAAGTTGGACAATTTCTGCGCACGGGAAAGTCTCCAAAAATGACGTCAAAAAACAAAATGGCCGCCGGCAGAAAAACGTCAAAAATCTGACCGATAACCATAAAAAAATTCAAATTGCAAATCTGATGTTTGAACAAATGTTCTTTTCACCAATGTTTTTCAAATAACAGTACTTTCTGGAATGAATGTCGCATTTGCAATGATGTTACGACGTCATCTATGACGTCATCAGCGACCTAATCAAGGGAACACTCCAGTATTACTCACTACCGATGTCATAATGTGTAATATCCAACATTACGGCTTCTCAGATGCCGTCTTGTTCATCATCCTCTTCCGTCACTGGTTCATTTGTCATATTGTCACAATTGCCATCTTGGCAATGCCCACATGCACTGGTGCATTCGAGCCCATGCTTTCTGCAGGTACACCTTAGGGTTTTGCACCCTCCTGAACAGTTGCAGTGAATCATCTGAAGAAGTACATCTGGAGCAGGGCTTTTGTCTGTCATCACTGGAGTGAGTTTTCCCCCTTCTACCCTCCATCCCCATTCGGACGGCTCCATTTCATCACTGCGGCCAATCCACTCCATAACCTGGTAATACGCCCGCAGGGAGTGAAATTTACATGCTGAGGATGTTGGGGGCAGTCTTTCAGGCATGACAAAAGCCTTAGCTCTCGCAACTTTCTTGCAGAGCATATTGTACCTGATAGATGCCAGGGAGTCATTCTGATTTGCATTGAACAGTGCCACCATTGCCCTGCAGCCACTGGTTTCCACAGCATCCTGACTTTGCTTTGGTGAGCAGAACACTTTCGAAGAGTCTTTCATTTCCTTTTCTTTCTTGATGATTCTTTGGAACCCCGATTTCTTTCCGATCCCAAATACTCTGGACGTTGTCGCATCCGGTGAACGCATGAATGAACAATACATCACTACAGACTGCTTCTCCAAGTATTTTCTTAAGGACCTTGATAGTATAGACATTTGATTTTACCTTGTCCGAGCGGAAATAGAGTTCAGTGCAGTTTGTTGTCTCAGCGTAGTAGAGCAACAGTAGGAGGAGATCGGTGTCTTCTCCAACGAGTGTGGTAGACTTGAAAGCAGACTTTGTGACGGCTGCTTTTGCGATCTCAACATCGGCATCTCCTTCAGCTTGGATCACCTCGGAGCCCCTCTGTCGCAATCGTTCCATGATGAGCTGGATAATTGCCTGCTTGTTTGCTTCATTTGACAAGAAATCCTCCTTTTTTCCAAACAATGTTGTCGCCCCTGTAATGTTCACCTTGTTCGCATTCTTATTTCTACTTCTATGCTAATGAGCACAGTCTTTTATGCTTGGCCCAGTTCCATAACCATCAAACACTACAGTGGCTTTGGCATAGTGTTTGACTGTGAATGAGGCGTAGTTATCTGCAATTGAACTGTAGGTGCACCCCGCCATCCATTTTAAGCGGTGCAAAAGCGATCCCCCATCTAGAACATAGTGATCTGTCCCTGGGACCGTCTGTGTGACAGCATTGTCAACTGGAAGCCAGACTGGAACTTCTGATGAACATCAGGATTTTCATCGTCCAATGCGTGCATCTTCTGGAGATAGAGACGAGCTGACTTCAGATAATTGGGATGGCCAGCGGCTGCAAATAACGGCAAGCAAGCTGAGATGGCACGGAGATGCATCTCCCATCTTCGATCATCTTCGATCAGCTGCAACAAGTGCCCGAGCAATTCCTACCATGCGCTGGTAGTTGATCCACAGTGCGCTGGTTTTGGAGGTCCCTGCCAGTTCATTCCTTTTGAGTGTCAAAGTTTTGTCAATCTGGCAAATGCAATCTGATTGCAACAATGACTCCAAGTCATTTTCACCAGTCTCCATCAGCGTGTAAAGTTTCTCTAGTTCCTTCACCTGGTCCTGAAAACCAGGGTCATCCTCCATTATTTTAGCCACAATGTGACATGTAAGACACTGATCCACCAGCAGGTGCCCACGAAATGCTCGCTGCACTGCTTTTCCGCTCATCATGTGTACAATGGCATTTTCACCGTACACCGTATCCAGGATCTCCTTAAGTCCACTGCCATCCATCAAAGTTCCGATTGCTCCCAACAAATTCATGAAAGTATGGAAGCTCCCAAGCAGTAACACCACATTCCTGATTGGGCTATCATCTGGAACAGCATTCACTATCTCAGAAGCCTTCCAAAACAGCGGTTGGTCGAAGGTAATAATGGTTGGCATGTTGTGTTTTGACACAAGTTTGCATAGGTAATCTAGGGTGGACAGTATACAGGTTTTGTCCCCTGGATTCATGTCAATCATTGGGAGAAACTGTACGGACGACTTCCCTGGATGCTCACACTCCTTGTGTAGTAAATGCATCATGCCTTGCCAACTAGGCGTACTCTTGTTGAAGCGAAAGGACATTTCCCAGAAGATGTCAACTGTGCGGTCACAGGCAGACGAGAAGGGGAGGGGCTGAAATTCAACATTGCGTTTGATCTGCTTTGCATAGCGGTAATCTATAATATCAATCTTTGTCAGTTCGACAAGCTTCATCAGCAATTTTCTGTCTCGAAATGATTTGACTAGCTTGCTTCCCTGGTGTGATGGCAGCTATCATGCCCATTGCCCATCCCATGGAAGGTACCCTTTCCATCCAAGGTTATAATGTTATGATCAACATTGTCTCCAGCAAATAGCAAGGACGTATCGAGAATGTTAATGTCACTTCCCAATACATCCGAAGAACGTGAACAAGCCGCATTCACTTCAAACCTTTGCACTTCTGGGTAAGATGAAGAAAACCCCAAGGTTGAAAGACTATCTATCAAGAACCGTGACCTATACAAATGGTGCATTTGCACTACGAGACCAAGCTGTAATGGTGCAATTACAGCCCTTGGACGCACTGCTTGAATAACTGCTTGCCCAATACCAGCAACCTTCATGGACGTATCCTTCCCAACGAACAGATGCTGCAGCAAGAATCGCAAACTTGCTGGGACATAATCCAATGCAGGCGCAAGTTTCAGTTCTGCACGAGTTGAATATTGTTGCGGATATGAGGACTGTATTTTTTTGATTGTGTGCTGTATTATTATTATTATTGTTATTCTGCGCCCCCCTACCTCCGGAGCTGTGTAAAGGTGAAAGGGCATCCCATAATTAGTCCACAAGCATACACGTCAGCCAAATAATAGAATACCCCTGTTTGATAGTTATCTCTTATTCTGTGTTTTAGGGTAAGGCTGTGTCTCCCATTAATTGAAGTACTCCATTGCACCAGTGAAAGAGAATAGATCCCCTTTCATTCCCATCCCCAAAATCTCCATTTCCTTTTACATCCCCTTTCGTCATTGCCAAGCCTCGATTCCTAATTACCTCCCCTCCAATAACCGCCATTGACCACGAGGCAGGGTCGGAGAAGAAAGGCGTGTCTCCACCTCGTCATAGAGGGGAAGAGGGGCGTGCCCGCCCGTCGTCATCAAGGGCGGAGCGAGAGGGTCGCGTGACCAACCAGGGCCGAGGTGAGCACACCGATGGGCGTGTCAGGAAGGCCGGCGGCTTGATCGCTGGAGGCGCTATAAAAGGCGCGCACTCAAGAAGCAAGTGAGAGAGTCGTGAGGAGTCAGTCAGTGGAGTCGGTGGTCAGTTGGTTGCGTTGGTTGCGGTGAGGAGTCGGTGGTGGTGGTCAGTTGGTGGCGTTGGTTGTGGTGAGGAGTCGGTGGTAAAAAGTGAGTGGACCAAGAAAGAGTTGAGGGTTTGGACCAGACGAGTCGGACAAGGCCTGGCAAAGCACGCGACGTCCACAGCAGCCACAACAGCAGCTTGGGGGCCTGAACGGCGGTTTGGAGCAGGGCCGTGAAGGAACGGCGGCTGCTAAACGCGCCGGTTGTGCTGCAGGACCCCCTTGGACCTTCCTCTCCCTCCAGCCATCCACCTCCTGCCATTCCATCCTTCTTGTGTACGTGTGTTTGTTCTGTGTGTCTTGTCCCTGGGTATTAATTAAGCCTGTATAAGTTAATAATTGCACTGTGTCTCTGATTCTTCTGTATATTATTTTATTATCTTTCCTTCTCCTTGGTTACTTTGAGCATGTAAATAGTAGGAATAAATTTAGTAGTATTTCCAACCTTTTTGTCTTCTTCTTCTTCTTCTTCTTCACATCCGTGTCGCCTTTGTCTTTTCCCTATTGAATAGCTGCGGTGCGATCCGGCCAACGTTTGGGTGGAATCGGGTTCTAATCGGGGAATAACTGTTCGGTCGCGGAGCCTTCGCTCGGCAAAGTAACATCTAAACCGCGATCAGTAACAATATGTATCCCCAAGTGGCGCAACTGTTGTTTTTATGTCACTTTTGATAAGTTTTGCTGCAGTTTGTAGAATTGCTCGTTTCTGTGCTTCCTCGTCATCTTCCCGAGGTGAATTGTAGTAGTCACGAAGAATCTGGTGGGTTTTTTTCCCGAAAGGTCATAATGTTTTTCACACCCTTGCCCTCAGCCACAAATATAGTCACCATATCGTTCTAAAAGCTTTTCCTTGAGGTACTGATTTCCATATGCCATGGATTTGCAATCAGTCAAGTATACTCCCATTTTAGCAACAAGGTCTGATATCGTTAGCTGCTCTTCATCGTTTTCATTTAGGAATGTGCAGACCTTTTCAAATGCCTTTTCCTGATCACAGTCCTTTGGTCTTCCAATTTTTCGTCTTTTTGCAGAATCGACTGACTGATTTGCAGAATCAAATTTTTAAAATCTTTTTACAACAAGTCCAATTAGATTATAACGTAATTACCCCAATCATCATTAATAAGTGGTGGTGGTCTTAATCTGGTATACAACAACAACATGCATTTTAAAGGCCATTTTCCCTGCTAGAGCGGGGGTTAGCCTTGCGGTCCCCATGACAATCTTCTCCATTTTGCCCTATTTTCTGCATCTCTCCTTGTTAACCCCCTTGCCCGCATTTCTTCTTCCACCATCTTTAGCCAAGTCTTTCTCGGTCTTCCCCGTCCTCTACTTCCTTCTACATTCATTTCCATCACTCTTCTCAACCAGTCACTTTCATCCTTCCTCAACACATGACCAAACCATCTCAACCTGTTCCTCTTCACAGCATCAATCACAGGCAATATTCCCATCATCTTTCGCAATTCATCATTTGTCTTCCTCTCTCTCAACGATACTCCACACATCCGTCGAACCATTCGCATTTCCACCCTTTCCAACCTTCGTTGCTGCTCTACGTTCATTACCCATGTCTCGCTCCCATAAATCATAACACTTCTCACACATGCAGCATACACCTTTCCCTTCAGCTTCAACGACATTCCCCTCATCATCAGCACGCCACTCAATTCCCAAAACTTCTTCCATGCACATCTCACTATTATGTCCCAGCAATCTGGTATGTTCCATCTTAATAGTCAAGTGAAAACGGGGGCAGATTTGGGCCATTTTTTAATGTCAGAAATTTTTACTTTCCCATGCTCCATTTCTGTCCAACTTTTAATATGTTGTTCACTATGCCTTAAAGTACAAGAAATAACCATAACACGCTTTTTTGCAATTTTTTGGGGGTCGGGGTATTTTGGCGCTATATTGACTATACTATGGGAAAAACACTAGCTTAGGGATCCATTTGTTGGAAAGTTTTTCTCAGTTCAAGCTTGATAAAATTAGGCTTCCACCATCTCGATCATACGACGTGGCATGTCAGCATTGTGCCACAATAGATAACGTGGAAGGTAATGAGCTCTAAACTATTATCCTGAACTTTGTGTTGTCAGTGTAGTCCGTCTTCATGTCATTCGCACGAGGGCCTCGGTCGACATTCCATAACATGGTCAAGGATTACGAGTTTGGATTACTAGTTCACAACATGGTCCTTGACCAACATGGTCAAGGATTAGTGGACAACCAACATGGTCAAGGATTAGTGGACAACCAACATGGTCAAGGATTAGTGGACACCTATTACTAGTTTAATGATAGCAAACAACCCCCAAAAAAGATTTCTGCTTTTACAGTCTTAGATGTCAGAAGTGATATGGACGTAACAACTCATATTCCAAAAATGTGCTCGGATGGAAGAGTGGGGAACTTTCAGGATAATAGTTGCAGTTTTGTAGGTCCATTTTTTTTTTTTGGCGAGGAAGTGGTGGTGGTGGTTCGTGTGTAGCTTGTGGCTGCTAGTTTCATTATTTACTGGGAGTGCAGCTGTGCTGCAGATACTGATTTTGCTGACCTCAGAAGGATGACAGGCTGAGTCAACCCACCTGGTGTTAATTCAACAGGAATGACAGGGGCTCAAACTCAGTACCCTAAAATCCCAAGCCAGTCACCTTAACTGTTAGACCAGTCCACGAGGGCGAGAGACTGATACGCCACACCAGTACTCCAGCAGTATATATAGGAATCTGTGTTGTGAAGAACAACTTGGGATTGGGAAGTTTGCAAGGCAGATACATAACTTTGGTACAAGGATTGGCTTTGATCAGTGGGTCTCACATTGAGGAACTTGTGAAGTTGAGCAATTGCCTCTTTTTCGAGGGCTTCCACTTTCCGATGAGCTGTCTCCCCTGGGTTTGAATCTCAGCTTTAAACTGTCATCCTGATGTTTCACAGGCAGTGCAAGGCATCAACCTTTGCCCTCACTTAGATTGATGTAAAAACTGGTGCCCCATCTGTCAATATTAGTTGGTAGATGTTAAAGATGCCATGGTGTCCTTCGCGAAAGGTAGGCAAGAAGAGAAGTGTGTCATGAACAAATTATAAATTCCTGTCCTAACCAACATAGGCCATTACATCAGCAGCACAGCCATCATTTAAGGATGGTACATACTAAAGAAGAAGAAGCCTCCCATAGAGTGCTCCAGCTGTGGTGCACAGTCTGCACGGACTCGTCTTCTTCCACACCCAATGAAAAGAAGACAGGTACAGTCTAGCTTCAAAGCTCTAGCTTGCAAGCAAATACACATTGTAGTTTGACAGATATTTTAGGACTTGAAAATGGAAAGCCTGTCCAATGTCGCTTTTCAAAAGTGAAGGCAAGCAAATAAACATTTGTGAAGGCATTTGTGAAGTGAAGGCAAGCAAACAAACAGCAAATAAACATTTGGCAACGTTGCCCAGCAGGCAAGACTGGAGTCCGTCCGATACCAAGAGCGACCTTCATCCGGGACGGTGCAGCCAAGTGCCTTCCTAAGGAGGTGGCATCACGTGCCTCCAGGTCTTCAAGACAGCTGCTCACCATCATATTAGAATGTCCCAAATCCAAAACCATGATCTTCTCTACTGCCGTTATCCCAAATTTCCAGTTCTGCCTTCTGTATCCATCTTGTCCACCCCTGCATCCTCCTCTACCACTCTTTCCTTATTTTTTCCAAGTCTCCATCTATTTTTCCCCTCACTCCTGTCTGTCTGTCTGTTGTCTGTCCGTTTGTGAACAAAATATCTCAAAAAGTTGAGGACGGATTCGGACGAAATTTCGCAGAGAGGTAGCGTATGTGTTAAGGTCGAAATGATTAGATTTTGGTGAAGATTCGGATCCAGATCCGGCTAGTAGACTTTTTAAAGTGATTCTTCACCATTGAGTGATAAGGCCAACCAGGCAGAGATATGCTCTCTACTGAGTGCTGTTCTAGTTCCTTTTGTTCTGGTGCATCCTGATCCATTCAGTATTCTAGCTCTTCCATGAGCCTCGACTTGGTATACAGGAAAACCCAGAAAACCATAGTTTTGGGTCAATGATGAAAATTACCTGCACGTACGAGTTCCTGCTTCATTCAGACAAGTGGACGAGTCATTTTAGAGCAAGGCAGAAGCTCCAGGCAAAATATTGCTTTTAATAAGTGCATCATGAACTGAGGATTTTAAAATATATACATCAAATAAAATTACTGTTCTTCCTGCAGTACAAATGTCTCATATTTTACACTTCGCAGGTCTGCATGTGACATGGCTTAAGAAACATGCTGGATGAAAATAAAAAATAAACTAATTTTTCAGGCAAATCGATTGTCATAAAGCCAGGAGTAGTAAGATGAAAACATAACAGAACTTTTTTTTTGAAAGAATCCTAAAAACTGCAATGCTTTGCAAAAGAGTAAAATTAAATTAAATACACGCTTCCCTCAATCCCGGCGGCGATGGGGGCAGGAACAGTCAAATGACTTCCAGCGATCGACGGTCGTTTAAATGCACAACGCGTTGGACCATGCGATCCGATACGCAAATCACAGTAGTACGGGCACCACGAAAAATGGAAGGCAACGGTGCAAGCGTTTCAACTTCAGTAGCTGTGTGTGCATGTATCGTGCAGGCGGGCATTTCCCAAACGTGGTAGGGGTGCCGTTGTTTCGCTACAACGAGGAAACCTTTTTGCCGTTTTCTCTTGGCAGCGCAGGACAAGTGCAGCATCACGTAAAAATTAAATAAAAACACACCATGCGAACGGAACATGCACCGCGAGACTCAAATTTAGACATGGAGCCGAGCTAGAAACCGACATGATTGGTGGAATGGGTATGACCTTTCCCTGGTGTAGGAGCTGCTCACGTTCTTGTTTTTCGTGCTATTTGAAGCGGTACGGAAGCTAGATCTTGCGTTCTGCCACACAGCCACTTTCAAGTGAAGCGAGTTCAAGTTTAAAATAAAAAAAAATAACCACCTTTAGAGGCCATTTTTCCCCGCAAAGCAGGGGTTGGCCTTTTTCGGGAACCGTGGTTGTTGTTGTTTTTTGGTCCCCTTTTTGAAGCGATGTTTTACGGCCGGATGCCCTTCCTGACCTGACGCCAACCATTTTTGCCGCCTTTAACGACAAACAGGGAATTACCAGTGAACTGGTACTCAATTAGCCGACCTCGGAAGGATGACAGGCTGAGTCAACCCCCCTGGCGTTAATTCAGCGATCGACCGGGATTCGAACCCAGGATCCTAGGATCCTAAGCCGGCACCCTAGCCGCTAGCCCAACACCAGGGTTCAAGTTTCAAGACGACAAATAGATCGGATTATTAACATATTGCAATTAAGGTCATTAACGAGATAAATTCCATCAGCGATGCCGAGTCGTCGAGGAAACGGTTTTTTTTGTTGAACGAAACCTTGTTCAGCAGAAGTTGTGTATTTTTTATTTATTTATTTTTTAACATGGAAAAGCTTGTATGTAATTATAGGACAGTGTCAGGAAACATTGGACAAATCAGGGATTTCAAGCTTTTTCAACATCAGTTTTTTGATTTGAACAACAGCATATGGAATTTGAACCTGGGATCCCAAGCAGCAAGAGCTACGTGCTCGGGCGGGAGCGAACAAACAGGCCAACCCAAAGAGTATGCCGTACAGTCAAAGCCATAAAAACAGCAAATTAATTTATTAATACACTGTAATGTAATTCTCCAAAATGTAATTTAATGATTTTAAAATCGCAAGGACCGATCGATGGCTTTTCCCAAAATGATGTGACCGGTTGGCCTGTTTGGTATTCCAATCAGAGCACCTGCCTTGTGATGCCGCAACGTCAGATCAAAATTCCATTGAGCGCGTAATTTGTCCAATACCTGGTTTCTGTTAGTCCACAAACATGCTGATCAACTCTGGGATATCCAAGTCCCTCCATGAGCTTCAAAACCGGAAGTAGCGAGTTTGAGAAGACGATAAACAGATACACTTAGACATTTGTCCTACTTTATCAAGTCGGTAGTTGTGCGATTGAGTATCCAGCCATAACAGCAGTAATTTCAGTTAGAGATGCAGGCCTTTAAAGGAACTCTAGAGTGACTTGGTAGAGTTAAAAAGAAGAGGTATACTGTGTGTGTGTCTATATATATATTACAGGTTTAGTTGTCAAATGCAATATTTTCTATCGCCTCTTTCTCCAATTGGAATAAATTCCAATCAATCAGTCTTTTTGTAACACTTCGTCTTTCGTTATTAACCACCAACATGCCTGTTTCCACAACCATTTGGAGGAATGAAGTCGTTCTACTCTTCTCTCGTGTTCTGAGCAGGAGTGGAGCTGCTTAGGGATGCGGCGTCTTCAGGTATTTGGCTCACAACGAGTTGAGATGTGAGTGTAACAGTACCAGATTCTTGACTGTCATTGGCGGGTGACTGTCTGGCAGTGCGTGTTGACCCGTCGATTTGACCTTGTGGGCTCGTCCCGGTCAGGAGAGCTTCCTGCCTCTCAGTCGTCTCTTCTCGATCCGGATCACCATCGGGATTAGTCAGAGTATGCTGGGAGCTGGAAATGGCTTTCGTCGTTGCCCCCACTGAATCCGGTCCCTGGCCTGCGTCGGATACAGCCGGACACTCAAAGTGCACGCAGTGAAAGACCTACGATTGCAGGAAGAGGGATTACAGTAAAACAATAAAAGTCTTGCACGGAATGGATTAGACGTGTCAATGACTTTCTCAAGCACAAAACATGTGTACCAGAAAGTAATGTCCTTTTTTGTCCCGCGTCGCACTGCGGAGCGAAAGGGGGACTATGGTTTTCCCCTCCGTCCGTGTGTGCATCCGTCCGTGCGTCCGTCCGTGCATGCGTCCGTCCGTGCGTGCGCGAAGGACAGAATTCTAATTTGGTGTGTGGATGCAACCCACGTCAAAATCCAAGATGGCCGCCGCCATGTATATCTGAACCTTGTGAGCGGAATATCTTGAAAAATAAGCGAACTACTAACGTCTAATCTGGTGTGTGGGTGTATCTAGGCATAAGGAAGAACGCTATTGAAAATTGGGTCGCCACGTCAAAATCCAAGATGGCCGCCACCATATATATATGTCTGAACCTTGTGAGCAGAATATCTTGAAAAATAAACGAACTACTAACTTCTAATCTGGTGTGTGGGTGTATCTACGCATAAGGAAGAACGCTATTGAAAATTGGGTCGCCACATCAAAATCCAAGATGGCCGCCTTGCGTCTTCCACTTTGTCAACTCACATCACTTCACCGACGGGGGACCAAGGCGTAACGCTTGTTAAACTCTGTTTTTTCTCTTTGAAAAACGCCATTACTTTCCGGTGTTACACCTGATAAGCAGAATCGATTTTATTTCAGACCGCACAAAATTAGAATTCAAAACACATCAATAAAATAAAAATATAAAATAAAATAAAAATATATAAAATAAAAAAATAAAAGAAAATAATAAATGTAAAAAAAAAAAAAAAAATTTTTATAAATAAATAGAAATAGAAATATATAAAAATACAAATAAATAAATAAATAATTGTTTTTTACTCTAGCAGCAAGAACCAAAACTGCAGCAACTTGTAAACCTCAGCATTTGAGCAGCCGAGACAGGTTGCAGCCTGTAGGTGGGATTACATTCAGGATTGCTTGCACAACTAGCCAGTGGGAATTTAAGCAAAGCCAGAGCACCGGCACACAATGGCTTGCTGCACGAGATAAGATTCTCCACAGCAATAAAAGTCCGTGCGACGCAAGCAGCCACGTGCGATAAAACTCATCCACGCATGCACAAACCCACCTCATTAGCAGTGTTGTGTGTTCCGACGATGCGAATGAACGACACCACACACCTAACAAACGTGATCCTTTGCCAAGACCTGCCATGGAACAACAGAAGAAGCACGGCAAGCCATTCAATCACCTTCACACACTAAACACTTGGCGGTGGTGGTTTGTATGCAGCCCGTGGCTGGTTGGCTGTATCATTTTCTGGGGGCACTGCTGTGCCACTGATGCAATGCACCCCGACTCCAACCCCCCATTACCAATCAAACTGGTACTCATTTTGCCGACCTCAGACCCACCTGGTGTTGATTCAATTGCATTACAGAAACTCCCACTCAGAACCCGAAGATCTCAAGCCAGCCACCTTAACCATTAAGCCAACACCAGGCTTAACACCATTGGTGAATTCCCAATTGTAGTGCACCGCATTTAAGGCATTGGGAGATGGAGGGACTAAAGTTCAAAATATCCCAAAATTTGTGAGTCATAAGATCGGATCCTTTCTGCAATTTTCTTTACTTTACATCCTTTGATGACTACAACTTGTTGAACTTCCAAGTAATTTCTGGAGAAGCAGCTGTGTCTCGTCAGCATGGTTCCTCAATTGGCTGTGAAAAATCACATGATACTTCCCAAAAAAACAAACAAACATCAGCACAAGATTAAGAAGACAACTTCACTAAATGGTCTTCAGCATCCCAATCCTAACAACCACCGCTACCGATCTCCCTCCTTACTTGCAAGTCATGTTTGTCCTATCGGCCACACGCGTCCACTGCTGCAGGTTGGTGGACACCTCTACGTAATACTTGTAACTGCGGTCATCACAATCCCACAGCAGAAGTCTGAGACGTCAGGAAAACGAGGTGAAAGAGGCAGGAAATCAATTTCACCTTCAATGCTGATGCAAGTATAAGGATAATAATAAAAAAGGTTCTTTTGAGGTCACGTCTTGTAAGGGGACACAGTAGCTGCCATCTTGTGATCAACAAACCTAATGGAGGAGACGAGGAACGGCTGAGCAAGCTGCACCACGATAGATCCGCTGCCGAGCTGATGGCACGTGTAACCGCAGTCCCAGTCGTAGTTGTTGGTGTCACCGTTGAGGAGCGCATTGCGACGCCGGCTCACGCCCTCGATAACACTCGCACTCGCCGCCACGGTCGCAACATTCTCAGGCGGCACTGCGCAGCACAAAGAGACACATCGAACATCAAATGAAAAACAGGAAACTAGCCGATGTAGCCAACCAACTGAATGGTTCCGATTCGGGTGTACGTATGTACCTAGCAGTCCACCTTCCAGTACGAACGATTTGCTGGAGTACATGCTCTCGAGCGCAACCAGGTGAAATACCTTGTTGACGGTGTTGTACGTGCCCATTACGCGGATGTACCTGCACGTCAGAAAGAGACGCAGAAAGGCAGGTGTCACATACAAACAACCCTCAAGCCACTGTATCTGATCTCAAAAAAACCCATTTGCCTGATGCTATGAAGCCAGTCGCACGTAATTAGTTGCAAGGCCTCAATAATCGCTTGCAAACAACATTTAGATCGCAAGGAATCCCACTTTATGGTCTGTACACAATATTGTTACTCCTTTTTTGTCCCCCGTCGCACAGCGTAGCGAAAGGGGGACTATGGCTTCCCCCTCCGTCCGTGTGTCCGTCCGTGCGTGCGTGCGTAAGCGAAGGACCGCATTCAAATTTGGTGTGTGGGTGCAACCCACGTCAAAATCCAAGATGGCCGCCGCCATGTATGTCTGATGCCATGTATGTCTGAACCTTGTGAGATGAATATCTTGAAAAATAAGCGAAGTACCAACTTCTAATCTGGTGTGTGGGTGTATCTCGGCATAAGGAAGAACGCTATTTAAAATTGGGTCGCCACGTCAAAATCCAAGATGGCCACCACCATATATATGTCTGAACCTTGTGAGCGAAATATCTTGAAAAATAAGCGAAGTACCAACTTCTAATCTGGCGTGTGGGTGTATCTCGGCATAAGGAAGATCGCTATTGAAAATTGGGGCGCCACGTCAAAATCCAAGATGGCCGCCGCCATGTATGTCTGAACCTTGTGAGATGAATATCTTGAAAAATAAGCGGAGTACCAACTTCTAATTTGGTGTGTAGGTGTATCTCGGCATAAGGAAGATCGCTATTGAAAATTGGGGCGCCACGTCAAAATCCAAGATGGCCGCCTCCATGTATGTCTGAACCTTGTGAGCGAAATATCATATCATAGCATGTTTTCTGCGTCTTCCACTTTGTCAACTCAAATCACTTCACCGACGGGGGACCTAGGCGTAACGCTTGTTCACCTGGGATTCCCCGATTCGCCCAAAATTAATCATTGAGCATGTTCTTCCGGAGAATGAATTTCCAAGTGGACGGATTAATGATCCTCCTCACACGGCCAGGCACATAAGGCTGCCGAGGCAGTTTCATTGGCTGGGAGGGGGGGGGGGGGGGGCAACAATCCTAGACGGGTTGCCACTCCGACACAGGATATTCAAGTGGCTCTCTTTCCCAGCAAGCTGGTACTCATTTTGCCGACCTCAGACATCCTGAATTAACCCACCTGGTGTTATTTTGGCATGGCCGGGGCTTGAACTCTGCATTTTAAGATCTCGAACCGACAGCCTCAACCATCAAGCCATCATCAGCTATGTAATTTCCAAGTAAAAGCAAGTGATTCACTTGGTCCTGCAATTGGTGAACCCCAAGCAACTGCAATCCCCACAACCACACTCTTTTTCCCTCACCAGTGCAAGTTCTCTGTGAAAGAACCAACGTGGCCCAAATTCAAGTCAAAACCGCCTAACTGATCAAATGTCAAACACGTGGGCCTTTAGAACTATTGCATATTCAAATGGGGGAGGTGATGAGACTTCCTGATCAACAAAATATATTGTTATGCTTATGGGGGAGGATAGAGATTACCTTGGAGGAGATAGAACTGTGTAGGAATAGCATGCACCATGTGCGAGTAGGAATCCAATCTCGATATAAGGAAGTATAGGGTTTTTTTTAGCTTAAGGATTGTGTTTGAATGTGCACCATACGAGGGTCGTGCTTGTGATAAGATAGAGAGGGATTAAAGTTAAAGAAATGTGTGTAGAACCTCGTGTCGACTTCCACCGGGCTTGCCGGGTGACATCTCTATTGAATAATGTTCACACAAGCCTAACTAGAACAGCACTCTGTAGAGCCCACACCTCCGCCAGGCTGAACAGTTTCTTTTGTATCCCAATGATAGGCCGGAGCTGGATTCTGACCTGAACCAAAATCTAATCGGCTTGTTCTTGTCACCAAACCAACTCATCCACCAAGTTTCGTCATAACTTTTTTAAATATCATGTTATATAATCGCTTTTCACCTGATCTCTCAATGATGAAGAATCACTTAAAAATTAAATAACTCTCGTAACTGAATCCATTTTCAGATCTTCTCCAAAATCGAATCCATTAGTCCTTGTCACACACACATGTACACCAACTTTCATCCAAATCCATCCATAACTTTTTGAGATATCTTGTAAACAAACAAACAGACAGGGGTGAAAACATAACCTCCATCCACCTTTGGTGGCGGAGGTAAAAAGCGAGGCAGAAAGCCATCACATTGTGAGAGACAAGGAGAGAGGGGGCGGAGCTATCATCGTCGCCTGGACGGGGGTGGAGCTCAAGGGTTGTCAAGGGAGACAAGGGAGGAGCCAGGGCAGTAAGTTCTCAGGAGAATTAGGTGGGAGGGATCAGGGTGTTGTAGAGCTCGCTGGGTCTGTGGAGAGGCTGAGGAGAAGTGGGAGGAGGCAGTACGAGCGGGAACAGCATGAGGAGCTCTCAGAGAGTGAAAAAAGGCAGTTTTGTGAGAGGAAAACGGTGGTGCTCGTGGTGTTTGTGAAGAGAATTGGGGAGATCTGAAGAGAATTGGAAGGAGATTTAAGGAGGTCATCCTGCTCGCCTGCCTTGGTCCTTGAGCCGTCTTAGTCCTCCCCCCATTGCCGATGGTTCGTCCTGCTGTCCTATCACCATGCCCGTCGTCCTGCTCATCTCAACACCAGCTCCGTGCCCATCCTCCCACTACCACACCAAGAGATAAGTCGCCCGGTATTGTGTCCCTCACCCCATCTGCGCTTGTGGCTGAGAGTGAGGCGCCTTAGTTTTAATTAATAGGATTTATTTCACCCTTGTTTAGCTAATTAATTGTATATAGTTAAAATGGATTTTATTGTCCCTGCTTGTTCGGTTGTTCGGGAATAAACCCGTTTGGTGCATTAAAAAGCTTTAAGGTTCTCGTGATTCTCCTCACCCGCGCGCGCGAGTTTACATCAAAATAATTCGGAACGCCTCCACAGGAATCAAGACCGTTTGGTACATTGCGGGATTTTGACCTCCCGCCACAACGTGCTCGACACGAGTTGAGCCGTTGATGCTACAATACCAACTCAGCAGCGTTTGTCTTTAGAATAAGGTACGTCGTTACCAATCCCTCCTCGGTACTTATCAAGTACATTGTTGAAGCGGATTCATGGACACGTGCAGTCAGCTGTGCAAACCCAACGTCAGCACAATAATTACAGTCCGGAGATCAGAGGTTGAAATCAGTGCGAATATGCAAGAGGTTTGCCCTCACGAACCTGCACACACGTGCTGGGAAGAAGAGGTTTTGCCAAGATCGGCAGAGGTGCTGCGTGTGGTCTACTACCCTGATCCAATCCTGTTGATCAATCGACAGCTCCACATAGTATGAATAGGACCTGGGGGAAGACACTTAGCTATTTTACTCGAGGCAAACGATGCTTTCATAAAAATAAATCACCATTTTCTTTTTCACAGAATCAAGATAAAACCAAACGAAATTCCTTAAAGTGTGCACGTGAAGTTCGAAGATTTTCTTTCAAACATTGTTTTGTACAGACTACTTATATTAAACCATCCGAATTGACTTCTTATTCGTATAACTGCTCGCAAGAAAGCATGTCCACTGCAATTGTACGAAACCATCCGACCTTGCGTCGCGGTCCCACAGCAGAAGACGTATGTGGTTGATGACGCATGGGCTGCCCAATTGCACCACAATTCCCAGGCCATCATCCTGGTCAATGGAGTGGCGTGAGAAACCATGGTCCAGGTCGTATGACTGCGTGTCACCGTCCAACAGAGTGGTCATGAGCTCCCCTTGCACGACCTGTCCTCCGTGCCTCGGGGTTGCGACGTTTTCATCTTTAACTGCAACGGCGTGAAGAATTTAAAGAAAACTTTCAGATAAAAAAAATCACAAACAGCAATGGTGTGAGCAACGAGGAGTCACGTACATAGCATGCCGCGATGGTTTAGCTCCGACGTGCACCGCTGGGTCTGATCTTGGATTGCATCGAGGATCACATCCGGAGAAACGAGCCCCAGGGGCCGCACCACGTTCAGCAGGTCAGGGAGGCTCATGAGATGAAGGCGCACGGAGCTAATCACCATGCTCGCATCCTCGTCGGGATTAGCACGGCTCCAGTTAATCACGGCCATGAAGATGTCACGCTCAGGAGAGTAGAAAGAGTCTCGACTCAAAATGCTCAGGATTGCACTCTGTGGGGTTCATCAGAAAAAAAACACAATGAGGATTATTAAAATGAAAGTCACCCCATTTAAAAAATCAAGTCCTTCAAAGTATTGCATTTCCCCAAAAATGAAGTGTTGGAAAGATTATTGAGGAAAAAAGTGCAGGTGGAGCTTCTCTGGCACTGCTTTAGGCCAACAACGTTGACCGCTATGCCTTCCACAAACTATACATGTCCCCTTTCCATTAACACCATTTTACCAAGAGAAAGGAAGAGTAAGTGAGCTGCACTCACTTTGTGAGCCATACTCACCAAGGAAAGGGAAGAGAATCCCTCGCTGCTGAGCACAGCGGTTGCGTTCCTGTCAATATATTGCACGCAGTCATCTCGCAGCCGGCTCAGCGAGTATAGCCGTGCCGCATCGTACACAGTGCACACGCTCTGCACTCCTAGAGTTGCACACAAGAACTCCGACAGTGCCTGCTCTAGTTCATTGAGTCCGAGGCGGTGAGCCAGGCCCAGCAAGTCGAGCAGCGATTCCTCTCCGATGCTGGGCAGGGACAAGCGACCCGTGTAGACGTAGCGTAGAAGAAGAGCAAAGGCCTCGGCCGTGGCGTCCTGCATGTGGACTTCAGCCTGCGGAACGCTCTCCTTCATGCCCCCATAGAGCATCGCTCTGCCAGATATTGAAAGAATAGTGCATGGGCTTCCTGTTCATGCATAACGCATAAAGAACAGCGGATAAGCTCTCATATTTTAACAAATTGTGCATTTTTTGAGAAAAGCATGAAATTTCTAGCGTAGTTAGTATATACCATAAGGTTTATTTTCAGATGTGGAGGGAAGTCAGATTTGACCTCTGAGGACCGTGAGAGGTCAAATCCAAAATGGCCACCAGTCCACCGGGTCTAATGTTCAAACGCGCTTATAGGTGTCATTTCCAACTAAATTGGGGATGCCCATTCATTTGGTGATACTTTTGAGATCGCCAGAACTCAAGGACATGCATTTAGGTCACGGTCAAGGTCAAATTACGTTCAATATCTATTTTTATGATACTGCAGTTGGAACTGCTATTGGAAAAAGTTCATTTGAACTTTTAAAACTTTATTTTTTCAGGTACAGGGATAGGTACAGAACACCCAAAGAGCAGAAATGATGAAAAAAAAGTTTACACTGCAAGGAATGATGCAATAACCTCTGAAGAAATAACTGTAGCTAACCAAGTATGTCCACAAAAGCTTACATTAAATCAAGTGCAATGATGAAAATTGGTAATGATCTAAATCTAACAGTCTCCAGAACAGAAGCACAGTGCAGTGCACTTGAGTGCAGCTTTGGCACACTTGCAGCGTCCAGTGCACCCTTTCTTGCAGCCACAGTCGATCAATTCATGGCACGATTTTGATGCTTCAGGAAGAGTGGTCCAAAGAGGCTGCCACCCAGTTGTCTCCTTTGTCCAGCCCCGGTCAGGTGGGTCTGGCATCTCTGGATCCATGACCAATGCCTGGTTTCAACAGTTGGCCTGGTAGCAAGTGCGCTTGATGTGCTGCTCGAGTGTTGCCTGGGTTGGAGGAATGTTCTCTAGAGTTCTACACTTCTGTGTGAAGAGCTGTTTCCTGGCATCATTCACTTCCGTGCTCTCACTGGTTCTATCGTACATCAGCACCACAAATCGCTCTAGCAGTAACATTGAGTCTTCACTGACCTCACTTGGCATGCCTAGGAGTTCATTGAAAGCATCATTCACCTCCGGGCATCCACAATTTAGTTGGAAATGACACCTACAATGTTTTTCTACACTATTTGGTTCCAAAATTAAGCGCGTTTGAACATTAGACTCGGTTGACTGGCGGCCATTTTGGATTTGACCTCTCACGGTTCTCAGGTCAAATCTGACTTCCCTCCACATCTGAAAATAAACCTTATGGTATGCACTAACTATGTTAAAAATTTCATGCTTTTCTCATAAAATGCACAATTTTGTGTTTATCTGCTGCACTAATATGGTGAGAGTGTGTATGGACCGAGAGCATGTTGGCCAACTTGGTGAATAGGCATCTTTAGTAGCAGGATGCTGGGAGGGGGTCACTTTGACCTTATGTCAAGTCACAGATTTGTTTTTGTGCAAAACAACAGATTTGTGCAACTAGTGTTTTGTTACTTGCAAAATCGAATATGTTTCAAGTATATTGGTCGGTTGCGTTTGTTTGTCACTCGCCTGCAGATCACAACTCGAAACCTATCGTCAGGAAACTTCACCAAGCTGTAGAGGTCGTCACAATTGGGAAGCCTATTGATTGAGGTCAAAGGTCATCTGGAGGTCAAATTTCTAAAATCACCTTTTTTCATCCGATTGACTTGAAAATTGAATAGCATTTGTATATTGAGTCACTAAGTTGGGAAACAATCTATTTTTGAGGTCAGTCAACTCAAGGTCAAACTTCCCAAATCATCAATTTTCATCTGAAAAATCATAAATTTTAATCCGATTGACCCGAGCTTTGATAAAAATCGTCATTTTTAATCGTAATGAAATGGACAAATTGATGTATCCTTGACAACGTCGTCCCTCCCTAAAATAACAGCTAGTACTGGAGGTGCAGAGACGAACGTACTCCATGATCGATGCGTCAAACGATCAGAAGGAAGATATTATGGAGAGAGCATTTGGAGATCATGTCGCTGCCAGAATGCTGAACATGCCCTCGATAATATCCAGACCAGCAATGCCCTCTTCAACACGCAGAACAAAACCTTGAGGGAATAATTGCTTCAGTTGTCGTTTAATGTGTTTTCTATCAGCATCTACGAATATGTTAATCTCAATGTTGATGGATGCGTCTGAACTAAATGTTTTACATACATTATACGAGAACGGCACTCAGTAAAGCACATACTTCCGCCAGGTTGAACGGTTTATGTTTTGTATCCGACCGAAAGGCCGAATCTGCATCCGGATCAAAATCCTACCAAAATCTAATTGGCTTGTTCTTGTCCCCCAACCAAGTCATCCACAACCTTTTGAAATCGCAGTTGTATTAATCGCGCTGTGAAAGACAGCCGTGCCGGGCCAGAGACGCGCGAATTTCCTTCCGCCTGCCTGCTTTGCCAATACACGCGCTGCGAGGATTCCTCCCGCCTGCCTGCCTGCCTTCGTCGGGGGACGTGCGGTGACCGCCAGAGGGCCACGCCGGGTGAGCTGTTCCTGGACGACCAAAGCCGGCGCGTTCAGCGCATGAACAATTCCTCCTTCATCCCCTGTGAGTGTGAATGGGCCCATTGTCTGGGCGGATAAGTAAGACTGTTTAAGACTGCCCTGTGTCTCTGCTTCTCCTACCAATAATTGTAAATAATAATTAAACCTGTTATTTCTTTGATTCGATCGCTTTTGTCTCTCCATCATTGACTAAGCATGGTACGAATTATATCGCTCTGATCGGGTTCCAATACCAAGGTAATAGCACGGATCACGTGGTACGCAATCCGCTCGGGTGTACTCAAATTACGCGTGGTTCGTGCGAGACTTGATCCCCGCTTCCGCGGCGGCGTGGGTACTTAGGTACGTGCGAACATTGTCCCGAAACCCTGTCCCGCGTCTGACCGGAAGTGGCGACTCAGTCTCGTGGTTGCGAAGACCCAAGGAGAACAAGGTGCTTAATCTCCCCTTGGTAAGGGAACGGGGGTCGCGCAAAACCGTAACAATATAAATAAATTAAATATATATATATATATATATATAAATACATACATACATACATGGGGGGAGTGAGGAAGTCGACGAACAAGCTCCTGAAAGATGATGCCGGGGAGCTTTTCAACATAAAAGATGGGGTACTGCCTGTTCCCCAAAAGAAATGGGGAATCTTCGGCAGTGGGAATCACAACCCCATTGCTTCCAGACTTTTATCACAATATAAACTGAACTGTATAATTATATTGTGGAGGCCTTATTGTTTTTATTTACTTTCTTCCTTGTGGAAACTAGAAGACGAAACATCCAGTTTGTTCAATTATCTTCAGATCGTCATTACATGGAAGGGAGCCGTCGTCAAATCCCGCAATGAATGATTCGTGGATAACTTGTTTTTGTTACAATTTCAATTAAAAACATTCCATTTGATTGTTTTGCTGACCTGGAAAGTTTAGTTTTGTAATCTTACGTCGATGGGATTCAACGAGATAGCGGCCACGTAATCCGTTCATGGAACGCTGCCGAATTGCATAATCGTTACGGAGACGTCCATTCTTATCACATCGCACGTGAACACCAGACCAACCCATCCCACAAAATGACCCTGATAGCAAATGTCTATCAAGACCCATTATCATTGGATGATTAAATGAGAAACTCATTGGTTGAAAGAAATACGAGCTGCTCATGTATCAATCATCGGAGCGCACTAGCTGCCATTGTTACACTGAGACTCGTCGGCAAGCCTCAAGTTTGGCACAATAATTGGCATCAAATTGGTCATTCTGCTCACAGTCAACAATCCAGTTACAATGATTGCGAAAATAGTTTTTTTTTTGTTTTTTTAAAGTTTTTTTTTTTCCATCTCTTTCACCTCCCAGAATCGTATTAAAACATGATCAATGTAAACTCGACACAAATGTCACGACAATGACGCACCGAAAATACTCGCATCGCGACGCAAGCACAATGCGGTGGGCCGGGAAGGGTCGTCCTTCCACCACAAACGTGACATCAGTGTGTTCCTGGCCTTGCTGCAACGCGCCCAGGTCTCTCGAGAGAAGCCGCACGTGATCCACCTCGCCGGAAGACGAGTAACCATGCAGCTGATGGCTGTCGCTCATTGCAAGCACGTACTCCCCACAACCTACATACCACGCCACATCAGATCATGTTGCATGAACATACGCAAGCAACGACGGGGACGTAGATATCGTTGAAAAACAACAATTATACAAGCACAAAGGTATACCACACTAAAATACGCAATTTGGTGTCTGTCTGTCTGTCTGCATGTCTGTGGCCGATACATTTGGTTGTTACTGATCCAATCTCAACCAAACTCGCCAGGAGGACCAAGGATCATTGTAGATCATTGTAGATCCAGGAGGACCAAGGACAAAGGATCATTTTTGTAGCAAGACAAGGTTGTAGCTATTTGGTTTGCCTTCACCCCCTCCCGGGGGTTCCAAAGGTGGGGCAGGCACAAGTTCTCTATGTAAATTTGTGTACCATGTGGCGCCACCTCCGGTTAGTGGCGAGAAAGGATATTACGAGTGATGCTTCAGAACCCTTAAATTGGATTACGAGAAAGAAGAAGAACCCCTTCCGCTTATTTTCCCACTTGCTTAGCCGATGTTGGTTCAGAATCAGACTCGACTGACAAAAAAAATTCCAGAGGAATTCCCGAGTTTTATTGACTTCATCCACCTTGGAAAAATGCCATGTCATTACACGGTATCATGGCGTATTTCTCAGGCTGCCCGCTTCCAATAACAAAAGTAACTGGAATGGCACTCGGTAGAGCGTATACCTTTGCCAGGCTGAACAGTTTACATTTGGTCTCCCAATGATGGGCCGGACCTGGATTTGGAGTTGAACCAAAGTCGGATTGGCTTGTTCTTGCCGCATAACCAACTCTATCCACCTAGTTTGGTCAGAAGTCGTCCACAACTTTTTGAGATATCGTGCCATGTATCGTTTTTGGCCCAATCTCGGAATGGTGAAGAATCACTTGAAAACATTCACGATTGTGGCTCTGGATCCGGATCTTCACCAAAATCGAATCGATTCATGCTCGTCACACGCACAACCTGCCCCCCAAGTTTCGTCCCAAACCGTCCACAACCTTTTGAGATATCTTGCTGACAGACGGACAAACAGAGAGCCAGGGGTGAAAAAATAACCTCGGTCCACCGTTGGTGGTGGAGTTAACAATGGCGGCGCTTCAAATCTGAGCTGCAATAAAACTTGAAACTACCGAGGATTAATATACGTTTTCTTACAACTCACACTTCCGCGATAAATAGGAAACTTGGCCGGGGCTTTTGGCCCAAGTCTTTCACGGGCAGGATAATTGGCCTGGCGTCCGATTAAAGGTGTACGAATTTGTAATTGGCTCAAGGTGCCAGCGAGAGCTCACCTGCACTTTGCGAGAGACACCGCAAGATCTTCAGCATCCACCGACGAGCAGTGCTGGCAGACGGTACACCCAGTCCAACGTCCTTCTGATGGAGGGCGCCCACATCGATCCCTCGCCCTGCATGTAAAACACCAGTGACACATTACAGCTGTGTCTGGATGATCTTGTTGTCATATCGCTATAGATGTTTCTTTAGAAGGTATGTCAAGGGCAGAATGAGCCCAAGGGCAGCACCTGCGGCATGCGTGCGTCGCATTCTGATGTACCATACTCTGGTACAGAGCGTCGATGCCGCTGAAGCAGCTTCCTGAGCAAGGGTTATACTGGGTGGTTTGCCATTGCCTTCCCAGCAGTAGTTCAGGCAGGAATTTGTAATTTGTTTATGGTTTATGGATGTGTGCAGGGGGCTAACCCGCCAATCTACCCACCCCATCAAAACAGAAGATGAGGAAACCTCACCTTCAATAGATCCGTTTTACCTCCAATGGAACAAAGGACTTGATATTACGGAAAACCCTGGAAAAAAATATAAATAAATAAAGCACGATATCCTCAACAAACAAGGACTTGTCCGTCTTCTCCAGAACCATCTACATATTATGTACGCAACGGATGAAGGGGGCGGGGAGGAGGTAAACTGACACGAGGAAGGAAAAAAATGTGAGGGCATAAGAGTAGAGAAGGGAGTGGGGTGGGGGCAAAGAGATGGCGGATGGGGAGGGGGAGGAGGGGGAGGGGGAGGTAGCGAGGGTAATGGGGGTGGGGGGCTATGGGGGCATGAACCTGCCTGTACTGTAGTCATTGGTTACAAGAGACCGAGCCTCATCAGTTATAAATCCGTTTGTATCAACAATAAAATAACGTTTGAGCACAAAGATTCCCAACACCGTAACACACTAATGAGTAATGTTCATGTGTGTCCAATGAAATCCAACGATGTATTTAGCATCTCCTCCACAACATTTCTTTATGAGCTCGGATTGCCTCATTTTGAATGTACGTGCATACGCACGTATAAACGGCAAAAGGTGGGGAGAGGGGGCAAGTCGGAAGAGGAGAGATGAGGAAAAGGCGATAAAACAATTTAATAAAGGAAGAGAACCTCAGCCTCAGGAGGGAATGACGATGCGACCCGAACTCCATCAAGCGAATCGACAATACAGAACTGTTAGAGATTGCAACGATAATGATTTAACGGATGGGATTGAAGGAACGAACATACCGAATGCCTCAGTTTCAGAAGATTCAACCGCGTCTTATTTCTTCCTCATTCCTCCCTCATTCATTGATCACAATTATACTGCCGAGATCCTTTACAATTAAGCAGTTTGGTATTTCAAACCTGTGTAAGAGACTATGATGAACCTGTCATTAGATATATAAAAAAAACTTATATAGTTTTATAAAATAGGAAGGAAATATGAGTACATCTAGCATTTCGGTAATAGCAATACACCGCCCCAGATAGTGGAATAACTTTACACTCTTCTTGTCGCATCATTTTCAAATCACCTTTATAACAACTAATAAACAATATAGTCGTGCTTTGCATGATCCAGTTGATAACCATTTGCGCATTTTGTGAAATCACCCTCGACCGAGTAAAAAGGTAACCATCCGAGCAATTTTAAAATATTTAATACACCTCAAGATGCTCAGAGACGCATCCAAAATATATGAAGATGGAGGCCAAAAACACTCGAGGAGCGAATTTAAATAAGGACTTCCTGTCTTCCCTGCAGATCTGAACGCGTGTTGATGCTATCTAATAATGCATAGCAGTTCAAAAGCGCTAAAAAGACCATTTACAGTCGTGTAACGTCCACACAGTTTGAACGCAAATAATATTGCGAACCCGGAAGTCGGCGATTCAGTTCAATCTCGGGGCGACGTCATGTATGGAAAATGCTACTTCGCAGTAAGTCGATTTCCCTGTTATTTAAACGGATTTTGTGATCGTCTCGTCTCATCTCGTTTATTTGGCACCGTCTCTGATGAGAATTTGTTCGTCGGTGATGAATGACGCCACCAACGGGATGATTGATCCTCCCGCAGGCGGGTAGCACTGGGTAGTACCTCGAGCTGATGACTATGGAGCTGCAATGGAGATCCTGCGTTCCTCACACCAGGAAGCGGGACACGAGATGTCAGATACACAAGTGCAGGATCGTGTTTGTCCTAATCGCCATCCTGTGCGTTTGGCTGGTGTTGGTCTACATGAACATGTTGGACAATAACTGGAAAGTTAAGTACTCCAACGTCAGCACAATGAAATACTTCCGACCATTGTCTCGGTCTGGCAACGTGTCTCGATCAATGGCCACTCAAGGACCCAAGTGGACCTTGTTCCACCTCGAAAAGTTCCAGAAATGGATCAAATACTTCACTACCGGTGCCGTACCGGCCGCTCCCAACAAGACGGTAGATCTTCTGAAACGGATTTTGCAGCACAACGGGCAAAGGCCATTGCTCAACGTGGATAGGTTCCCCGGTACGCGTCCGATATATTCCGTGATCATCGTGGTCCAAGTACATAGCAGAGTGCAGCACCTGGGCTTGCTCATCGAGTCGCTCCGCCAAGTCCGAGGCATCCAAGAAGCCCTGCTGGTTTTCAGCCACGACCTGGTTATGGAGGAGATGGACCACCTGGTGCGACAGGTGGACTTCTGCCGAGCAATGCAGATATATTTCCCGTTCAGTCGGCAAATCTTTCCCGAAGAGTTCCCGGGGCATGACCCCGAGGACTGCGAGCGAGACTCGTCTCGATCCACCGCGCTCCGGCTGCAGTGCAACAACGCGGCATATGCCGATCGCTACGGGCACTACCGCGAGGCAAAGTACACTCAAACCAAGCACCATTGGTGGTGGAAGTTGATTTTTGTGTATCGGTATGTCCTGGGTTCTGATTGGAGCCATTCCATTGTGTCTAACACTACACCAGTATTGCTTCTGGAAGAAGACCATTACTTGTTCCCAGACGCTCTGCACGTGCTACACGCCATGGCGAGCCTCAACAAAAGCCAACGTTTGAATTGTGACATTTTGTGCCTCGGCACGTATGACCTCGTCCAGGACTTTGCCGGCCGGTCCGCTGAGACCGAGACGGCGTCGTGGCACGCCACGCAGCACAACATGGCAATGGTTCTGACTCCCGTTGTCTTGAGCAGAATGTTGTCCTGTGCAGATGCCTTCTGCTCCCACGATGACTACAACTGGGATTGGAGTCTGCAGGTGATTTCTGAGTCCTGCCTGAAGGGACACTTCAAAGTAATGATGGCCCGAGCTCCGAGGGCGCACCACACGGGCTCGTGCGGAATGCATCACCGTGGTGGCGCCTGCAGTCCTGAGCCTCAACGTGCACGGCTCACCAACCTTCTCAAGTCTGTCTCGCACTCCCTTTTTCCAGCGGAGATGAGAGTGACGCTGCAGTCGCAGAAAATTGGCGGCAAAGTAGCCTCCATCATCAACGGTGGATGGGCCGACGTTCGTGACGTGGAGCTGTGCCGCAGTTACAAGCGGCATGTGTGACATCATGTATGTTTCTTTCCATTACCGTTCTCTTCTACCAATTCACGACTTTTAATTGAGCATGCAGGCCTTTTTTAAGTTCTCGATTCAAATATTCCCAGCAAATATTGCAAATTTCATCAATATTTATTTTTAAAAATTGTGCAGTATTTATTTGCAGCAAAGATTCTGGGATCACGGGTTCAAATCTCACAAAATTTTTCCATTGTCTACTAATGTCTTTAATATATAAATAGAAGTACACACAGAAGTCCTCTCGACACTTATAATGCCAACACCCCTTACGCAAACCGACCCCGATTAATAATTTAATTACAGGTGATTCATGTAGCGATTTGAAGGAACATCTTTCAAACCAATTTCATTTATATTGAGGCATGTAGATGCACTTGAGAATACAAAAAGCCCTCTTAAGCTACATGTACAATGTATTATACACAAATCTATCGGATAAAATTGATTTTTCTTTGCAGGTGCCGGTGCCGATGCTGCATTTCATCCTGTTTTTGCTTGTTTGTCACACGTGCTGATGCCAGACCAGTCATGTGTCTTGCACTTGGCTGCGAAAAGGAAGAACGAGTATGAAAAACATTTCACGGGAATCCAAAAGTTGGCAAAAGCAACAAAATTGGTTGGAGTCGGGGAAGATCAACTTTCAAAAGAGAAGGCACCACCAACTACTAAAGCTGCCCAGCAGGTGGAGTTCAGTTCTGACATCTTGGCCACTGACTGGTCTTCATCTGGGATTGCAGGTATGGTTTGCCAAGTAGTAAGTATCCTCCCGTGGAGGGGATGGGAGAGGTGATTGTGTCACCTGACTGCAATGTGGAGATTGTGAGATGAAATATCACTTTCGTTACTGATCTTGAAGGATGGCCTAGAGGTACGCACACTCACTTCTAAGCCCTCCAGCCTGGGTTTGAATCTCGACTCAGCTATAAACTGTCATCCCAGTCTTTCACAGGTAGGACGATTCATCATTGTGTGTATCGTCCCTCAAATGGACGTTAAACTTGGCGTCCCGTCTACCGACATTAGTTGGGCGTTAAAGATACTACAGTGGCTTTTGCAAAGAGTAGGCAAGCTATCGCTGGCACCCTGTCCGAATTCTAAATTCCTACTCTATCGTATAGAAGGCATTACATCAGCAGCACACCTGCACCCCCCCACCCCACCCCCCCCCCCCCCCCACCAATGATGCTCCCCAGCAGCCTTGTGCTGCATACGAAAAGAAGATCCCCTAACTGGAAGATACCCTCCTCCCCTTTCCCTCCCAACTCCCCTGACTAGGAAGTTACTCAACTCCTGGCATAGGTTGCACCATTGCTGATGAAGTCAATGTGGTGATCAAAACTGTCAGACATGAGCTTTGCCTACTGGGAAGCTTTGTTTGGTAGTGGAGGTGGTGGTCTTAACTTTTGAAAAGCAACATTGCACTACAGAACCTTTCCAACCTGAAAACCCAAAATATCTGAGACTAAACGTTTATTTCCTTGTGAGCTCGAGCTTGTCACCATACCGTACCTGTCCTCTATATGTTTCTTGGAAGGGTAATAAACCTTGAAGCAAAACCCACCACTGGAAAAGCTGCCCTGGAACGGCAGAAATTTCATCGGCATGAAAACCCGCAACTACGAGTTGAACCTTACCTCTTGTTATCCTGGCCTTTTGGCCAGGAATTAGGCATGGTCAGTATTTTTTCCAATACAATGTGAAAGTAAAATTGTCAAAATGAAACTTTAAAAGGGCCACTGACACGGGAAAGGACCCGTCCTCCCCTAGTTTATGCGATAAAATGAATGGGTGAGCTTTTCATTGTATTTCAACCCAAAATTGGTGAGAATTTTGAAAAGTAATGTAATCCAACATTGCAAACGGACGCACACTCAACTCTTCCTGTATGGGTAAACTGTCGGAATGGCGATAGAGCAACGTCGCTGGATTTGTTTGTGAACAATTCAACTTTTGACTTGGATGAGACAAACTGTCGGAGAAGGGAACTAAATTATGGTTAGTGTGGGGGCGGGAACGTTTTCTTTATCGGAGTACAATAAAGTATCTTCAGCTAAGTGGGTGGGACGTCGGCTCGAGAAGCGCTACGATGGACGTGGGGTGCATGCGTGCAGCTTTGGGGGTCAATTTGACAGCACCGGCTTCTGAAAAGGGCACCCAATCCATAATGGGGGAACACAGGAGCAAACTACAATTGAGGGTTGCAATTGATTGCAAAAAAATAACATAAAAGGTGGAAATGATGTCCTTTGTGCTGAAGATCAAATGGAAGGGAAATAATAAAATGCGTAACACTAAATTCCACGGAGTTTCAGTAACAAACGACAGATGGTGGAACGGGGAGCAACAAAATCGAGGCCAAATGTTGAGGGACAACATAGATCCCTGAAATAACCAAGCCTCCTTGTGGATTGACCCCACCCCTCGCGAAATGGACCTTCACTAATTAAATGGAGCCCCCAACCTCGCCTTCTCCGCATGAGATGAACCCCCATACTTTCAGAGCCCAATGCTGCACAATTATGTTGAACAATTCCACTTTAACAGAGTTCTGTAATAACTCGGTTGCATTTCGAAGGAATTGTGGTCATGACACGTCATCCCTTTTGTCGCAGTCAATTGCTCAATGTGAGGAATATAAACCCAAAAACCTTCATCCGATGACAGTTTCCAGCTTCTTCTTCGTTACGCCGTTAGCCGACGGGTGGAGCACTAGACTGGTGGGCCAAGGAATTGCCTGGGTGTGTCACAGCATACAGTTTGGCAGGTGTAACGGGTATCATCAATGTTATTTAGAATCCTCAAACGTTAAACCCACATTAGGTAAGATTGTGTCAGTGGCCCTTTTAAAATTGAACTATGTACTTACTAAGTTATGAAAGTCATTTTATTATCTTACCAAGTTATGAAAGTCATTATACCATGAAAGCCATTTCACAGTGAGCCCTGTAATAGTGAAGAATTTAAAGTGCCATTAATCATGTGAAGTATTTCCAAAGCCTTTCAAATAGCAACTCCAGCGGAGAAAGAGGAATGCATCCAAAAAGGGACCGCTCCATCCCAGGAGCGAGGAGCCGAGAGTGCGTTACCGGATTGATGCAGATGCAGTCGTTGTGGGTGATGTTGAAGGGGTCGTACGTATCAGCGAACATGATCACGTCCGGCAGGGGATAGATAGACAGGGCGTAGTCATAAGCCCAGTGCACAGGGCTCACGGACAGGGGCAGCGGCGTCAGGTGAACTTGGCTGAGTATCGTCCGTACAAACTGCAAACAAACACGATAGGTGGATGTTGCTGACAATGGTATTTTTGGAGGGGAGAGGCGGCGGGGGGAGGGTGGGGTGTTTGACCTGCCAGCTACGGAGCAAACAAAACAAAGCCCAATCAGACTCCGAAGGATCACTTGGCACCCCCACTCGATTACAATGGCAACTCAACGCCACAAAGGAGTTTGTGAAACAGCTTGCACTTGGTTTGTTTAAACGTTTGTGTCGATTGCAAAGATGTCTAATTCGTTACTTTGTGTGCTCATCGTTTCACGAGAAAGCTCAGATGTATTATTCCCTTCTCTTGCGTTACTGGAACCTTTTTGCAGTGCCGAAGTGATGCTTAGCATACTAACCTCTTCGAAAGCACTCTGATGTTATCATGCTGGTGGAAAGTGAAGTGGAGTGGTCAAACTTTTCATTCCGGCATATCTCTCACCACATTTCCCCTTCCTGCTATTTTGTTTGTGCAAGTTGTGGCGCACTTAACATCCATTAAGTTATTCTGAGATTTGGTTGATGTGCATTGGATTTGTGCTTTGCGAGTGATGTACATCGTCATTGTTTTTGATTCGTGCAATAAAATTTAAATTTGAAGTGTGCTTCTTTTTTTTCTAGCCATCCAGTAAACTTTTAAAGATTTGCTTCACAAATAATAAAAACGACCTTTCCACAAAGTAGTTACAATAACAACCAATCACGATGTATATATACAGTGCCTATAGAAAGTCTACACCCCCTTTCAAAATTTCACCTTTTGTTGCCTTATAGTCAGGAATTAAATTATATTAAATCAGACTTTTTCCACCTTTTATTTACACATCGTAACCCACAACTTCTACAAGTGAAAGAAATTCTACAAATTTCAGAAAATTAATTAAAAATACAAAACTAGAATATCTTGGTTGGATAAGTGTCCACCCCCCTGAGTTAATACTTGATGGAAGCACCTTTGACAGCAATTACAGCTGTGAGTCTGTTGGGATAGGTCTCTACCAACTTTGCACACCTTGATTGGGCAATGTTTGCCCATTCTTATGCACAAAACTTTTCAAGCTCAATAAAGTTGTGTGGGGAGCGTTGATGGACAGCAATCTTCAAGTCATGCCACAGATTTTTGATTGAATTTAGGTTGGAGATTTAACTGGGCCACTCAAGGACATTTATCTTTTTGTTCCTTAACCACTCCAGTGTAGCTTTGGCTGTGTGCGTCTGGTCATTGTTCGCGACTTCCATACCAATTTCAGCTTCCTTGCAGAGGGCTGCAGGTTTTCCTCGAGGATGTTTCTGTATTTTGCTCCGTCCATTATCTCTTCTTTCCTGACAAGTGTCCCTGCTGATGAGAAACATCCCCATAACATGATGCTGCCACCACCTTGCTTCACAGTAGGGATGGTGTTCTTTGGGTGATGTGCTCTGTTGGGTTTGCGCCAAACGTAACATTTTGCATTTTGGACAAAACGTTTCATCTTGGTTTCGTCAGATGACAAAACGTTTTGCCACATGGCTCCAGAATCTCCGGAGTGTTTTTTTTTTGGATACCTCAAACGGGCCTCAAGTGGGCTTTTTTTGAGTAGTGGCTTCCACCCTACCATACAGGCCAGACTTGTGGATTGCTTGGGATATTGTTGTCACATGCACACAGTGACCAGTCTTTGCCATAAATGCCTGTTGCTCTTTCAAAGTTGCCATTGGCCTCTTGGGTGGCCTCTCTGATCAGTCTCCTCCTTGCTTGGTCATCCAGTTTGGAGGGACGGCCTTATCTAGGCAGGGTCTTGGTGGTACAATACACCTTCCATTTTAGTGATTGTCTTGACTGTGCTTCATGGGATATTCAAGGCCTTCGAAATATTTTATACCCATCCCCTCACCTGTGCCTTTCCATAACTTTATCCCGGAGATCTTTTGAAAGCTCCTTGGTGCTCATGGTTAAGTCTTTGCTGTGAAATGCACGACCCAGCAGAGGAAATCTACAGGAACAGCTGATTTTATTCTGAAATAATCAGAATCACTACAATTTAACACAGGTGGAGGCCAATTAACTTGGTGTGTGATTTTGAAGGTGATTGCTTACACCTGAGATAATTTAAAATTGCTATTATGAGGGGGTTGGACACTTATCCAACCCAGATATTCTAGTTTTGTATTTTTAATTAATTTTCTGAAATTGGAAGAATTTGCTTTTTATTTGGAAGTTGTGGATTACGATATGTAAATAAAGGTGGAAAATGTCTAATCTAATGTAATTTAATTCCAGGCTATAAGGCAACAAAAGGTGAAAATTTTGAAAAGGGGTGCAGACTTTCTATGGGCACTGTATATGCACACAAGCCGTACGCACGAGATTGCTTCATGTATGTACATCAGGTTATTTTTTTATTGTCAGCACCGAACGCAGCATTACCTCCGCCAAAATAAAGGGATGCGTTTACTGATATTGAACTGAAACTTAGTCGGGGACATGTATTGCAAAGCAATTCTCCCTCGTTTCAATAAATTTTAAACTCATGATTGAAATAAAAGTATTCGTTTGTGGACCTGCCTCCAATGGCTCCAGGGCATGGGATTAGAATCAGGGTCGTGCATTTAAACACCATATCCATTGATGAAAGCATTCATAGCATGCAACAAAAGCTATGGGTGAAATATTTATGTTTCATTTGAGTGATTTATCAAAAGCATTTGTTTACAAGGATGCACCTGCAAGAAAAGAGCTGTTCCAACATCGAAAAATGCCTCCTACGTTTAAACTGAATATGGGCTAGGAGAATAGCCGAGACTAGAGGTACGCACGCTCGCCTCAAGTTGTCTCGCATGGTTTGGAATCCCGACGCCGCTATAAACTGTCATCCTGATGATTCATCAATGTGTGTGCCGTCTCTCGGATGGACGTTAAACTGGTGCCTCCGTCTGGCAGCATTAGTTGGACGTTTAAGATCCTGTGGAGTCCTTCACAAAGAGCAGCCCAGCTATCACCCCGGCACCCTGAACAAGATCCAAATTCCTGCACACTCGGCCGAGTATCCTGCAGTGGAGTGTCGACCGTCCAGAAAGAAACTGCTCGGGCAGAAGCGATGCTTTATACAGAGCATGAGGCATTAATTAATGAATCTGAATATGACATTCTGCTGTGCATCAAGCAAGGAAGCAGCATGTACCATATTTTAAGTCTTTGGTACAACTCGGCCGGGGTTTGAACCACTGACCTCAAACTCAGAACGGCCACTCTCACCATTACGCCATCGAGCCTGATACTACTTTGCGATGCACTGACCCGCCCGTTTTCAGATTGCACGAGGACGCTTTCCACAAGAATTGCACATTGAGCACGCACCGGATGCTCTGCCAGTTATAGTGTACGAGACTGCAGACAAGGAATTTTCGATATGTTTCAGCACAAACAGCGGCAGAACAAGTGAAAATGCTAATCTACGTATAGAATAATGTCGGCACGCACATGGTTTGGGATGCTCATCTTGTCGCTGGGAAACTGGATGCAATTTCTGCACATCTTGCTCACAAGGTTTTCTCGAAACACCACGATTTCCTGTGTGCAGTACTGGATTCTGCAGGAGAAAGAGGTTTGTCCTGAGTTCGGAATAAAAAGGCTGTCACGTTATGGGTTCAAAAGATAGTACAAAAAAAATGAAATAAATAATAATAATTTTTAAAAAATCACCACCAATGGTACACGTCACAGTGTTGACAAAACCCATCCCACTTGTGCAGACGAACCTGCTGGGGTTGGTGGCAAAGACGGCTGATGGCACTTGCTGTGTGAACTCTGTGGTGATAAAATCTGCAAGAGGAGGCCTGTGGGGATAGTTTAGGATCACATTCATGCATATATAAGATTTATTACAAGCGTTTCATCCTTCCTCTTCATTTGTATGTAGCACAAAGCTGTGGGGTAGCATCATTGGCTAAGGGCGTGGCTGTGCCGCTGATGCAGTGCCATCTGCTGGTCAGGGCAGGAATTTGTAATTTGTTCATGGTGCGGGCGATAGCTCACCTACTCTTCAGGAAAGACACCGTGGGATCTTTAATGACCATTAATTAAAAGCGGTAGACGGGTTAGGGTGCCGGTTTAAAACGTGTTGGTGTTAAACGTTTAAAACGTTTAAAGAATTAAAACCAGAACCCTGGTGTTGGGCTAGCGGTTAGGGTGCCGGTTTAGGATCCTAGGATCCTGGGTTCGAAACCCAGTCGATCGCTGAATTAACGCCAGGGGGGTTGACTCAGCCTGTCATCCTTCCGAGGTCGGCAAATTGAGCACCAGTTCACTGGTAATTCCGTTCGTCGTTAAAGGCGGCAAAAAGGGTTGGCGTCAGGAAGGGCATCCGGCCGTAAAACATTGCTTCAAAAAGGGGACCAAAAAACAACAACAACCACGGTGCCCGAAAAAGGCCAACCCCCGCTTGCGGGGAAAAATGGCCTCTAAAGGTGGTTATAGACGGAATGCCCAGTTTAACGTCCATCCGAGGGACCGCGCACACATTGATGCCTCACCCTGCCTGTGAAACCCCAGGACGACAGTTTGTAGCTGGGTTGGGATTCAAACCCAGGCAAGTGTGCGTACCGCAAGGCCATCCTGTCAACCCTGTTTCATTACAATGGTATTTTAGTCAATTCTGAAATGAAGATTTGTAATATTAAGTTGAGGTTTTCATACTCTGAGGAAAATTAATGCAAAGTCTGTGAAGATCTCATAACTTTCAGTATTATAAGCTAATTATTGTCGTGCAATTGGGGAGTCATTTTGCTCCGAGTAGTTGCGTTTGACTTTGAGTCGTCTTATCTGGGTTCGATTGCCGACCCGACCACAAAGAGTGAGACCGGTGCTTGCATCCCACAGTGTCTTTCACAAAGAGAAGGCAGTTGGTGTCGTCACACAGGGTGTCGTCACCCTGAAAAACTGCAAATCCCTGCCGTAATCTTCAGGGCCACTGAACCAGAACCTCAGTAACGAAGCAACTAGCGAGCCGTATATCAGTCCCGGTGCAATATGTGTTCGCCAACAGTGATGACATTGCCTTGATGGCTTTATCTATCGGAAAAGAAAATGCATCGTAATGAGAAATCCTGAGCACTGCACATATCTACCTTGGCAGAATGGTTCCGGGTCCTGGGTCATCTGGTCCAGGAACGAACACAAATCGGCTCCTGCAAAGACAAGCGATTCATAATAATGACAGTGCAACTTAAAGCAAGTAAACGTGTGATGGTTGCGGTACGTTGTCCGCATACAACAAGCGTTCTTGCGAGACAGCATGGTGATGTGGCAATGAAGATAGACGTCGATGCAAATGTAATTTCCCTCCCTGGGTGGTGATGCTGCAGAATTACCATTACATGATGCTCACTGTGAATACTCACCTGTGCAGTATATCGGGAAACTCAGAAATAATGGTTCCCAGAGTTTTGAAGGATTCTGAGAAAAGAATAAATTCTGTTAAACAATGACCACAACTCCGAGCAGAATATGTTCTGTGGCTAGCCAGGCCAGATGTTCGACTAAAGGTGGCAGGAATTTTTACTTTATCCAGGGTGCCGGTGATAACTCGCCAACTCTTCGCGAAAGGACGCCATAGGATGTTTAATGCCCACCAACAACCGGTGCTGGCAGACAGGTACTGATACGCACGTCAAGGTTATCTTGCCTGCCCCAGGATATGCTCTCCACAGTGTTGGTCGATATTTTGACAAGAATATAATTTGACGAGAATGGATCGATGGATATTCCTCCATCTGCATTAGATGTCAACCCAGTGTTACAATTGATCTCAAATAAAGGTCACATGAGGGGACACGAGCAGGAGAAAGATAAGAGATAAGTAGAAGAGATACGTCTAGAGAGGGGTAACTCGAGTTTGACGCAATCCTGACAATTTTACAGGTAGAACGTTTCGTGACCAGGGCTGGGTAGCCAAGGGAATATTTGGCAGACGTCTGTCTGATCTGGACCGGATTGAAAACTGAAAGAACTGAACTGGACTCAAAGGTCTGTCTGATCAAGCATGATGTTTATTGGTTTCTTGCTTTTCTCAGTACAAATATGCACAGACTACAGGCCTTGCAAAGTGTCTGCAGATTCCCATGGATTGGATTTATCCTTCGAAGCAAAAGAAGGAATGTTGCTTTTTGCTATTGGCTCAACACAAGCTTCCTTTCACCAAGGATGAGATGATGGATAGTGGAGCAGGAGGCACGAGTAAATCAATTTGTGAAAAAATAAAAATATATCGTTGTGCAAATATAAACCAGGAATTAGAGGGTTGCTTTTGAGAAACAAAAAATGAGGTTGTGCAAGCAAAGTGTCATGCTTCGTTGGAGGGGGTGTACAAATTAGGACCGTGTTCGTTCATGTAGGTTCGAGCATTTTCTGAAACCATCGACCCATTAGTGAAGTTGGCCTCGTCTTATGTATGCCATGAGAGGCGGTATAGTTGATATAGACATTAGACAAGAAAGTGCAATTCGTAAGCGTCTTCTCTGTGAGCCTTGCAAGGCATCCATGCGAGGTGAGGACGGGATGGGGCCAGAAGGGATTTTGGACGTGTCTACATCCCGTGTGTGGCTTTTGAAACCTCGAGAGGCACCATGACACCAGCCGGCCCGCATGAGGTCACCGCGGCGGCAACTGCGTGCCACACGATTGATAGAGCCTGTCAGACGAGGGAACACTCGGGCACGGGAAGTGATACAAGTGGCTATGCATTGGGGTGGGGAGATTCACTTGAACAGTTGTGTTTGAACAATGGGCTCCTCTCCTCCTCCGCCTTTCTTCTTCTTCTTCTTCCTCCTCCTTCTTCCTCCTCCTCCTCCTCATCATCCTTCCTCCTCCTCCTCCTCCTCATCCTTCCTCCCCCTCCTTATTCCTCCTCCTCCTCCTCCCCCTCCTCCTCCTCCTCCCCCTCCTCCTCCTCCTCCTCCTCCTCCTCCTCCTCCTCCTCCTCCTCTTCTTCTTCTTCCTCCTCCTCCTCCATCTCTATCCAAAGGGTTTTGTGGAAATTCACTAAACTTGGTAGTTGTGATTATCACATGGCAGGAAGGTGCTACCATTTTTGGCCATGCGCCCCCTGAGGCCTTGGGGCGGGGTCAAAAGGTCAACTACCCAAAAATGCAATTAAGGCACATTTCAAAACATTTTCTAATGAAACTTTGTATATTGTCGTTCTGTTAAGACCAGCCTTGAATGAATAGCCGAACTGCTTTAACTCCTGAGGCAGCACCCAAATATGGCGGTTATCGCGCGTGCGAGATCGTAACAATGCGAGTTTACCTGAACGAAACCCCCCCCCCCCCTCCCACCCCCCACAAAAAAACTACATGGGTTTATTCCCAAACCCACAAACACTACAGTAAATTCAACAATCAAATAGTTTCATGAATATAAATCGCAAACGGAAATAAAGGTTGAAGTAAAACTAAAATTCTATTTTGAGGGACCCTCTACTCAGTCACAAAAACACACAGGGGAAAAGATAATAAAAATAAAATGTTCCTTTTTTGTGTATACACATAGCTGTCTCCAAAGGGTCTTTTTGTAACAGTGGTAGCAATGGTCAGGTCCAATGCCTCCGTGCCGGAGCGCCCCAAAATGTCACCGGCCGACGACAGCGAGAGCACACAGAGCCTCAAAGCGAGCTGTGAAGATGGCCCTCTTTCGCTCTCTCCGTCCCTCCCACGAACAGCATGGCCTTCAGTCCATCAGGAGCCAAAACCTTCTTCAACAGCCGCCACCAGAGCAGAGAGCTCCTTGCTCTCAAAAGCACGCACCAAAAACTACCTCAGCACAAGCACACAACCCAAAAAGATGGCGCAACCTTCTTTCCTGAGCAGAGAGAGACCGACTCCTCTTCTTCCTCTCTAGAGCCAATCAGGCCGTTTCCCTCACTGTTCGCCACGTCCACGGTCCAATCACGTCCCTCAGGGCGTGACCTGATGGCCTTTCTGACTGCCCCCCTGATTCTCCGCCTCCCGTGGGTGGGGCTTTCGCCTATTCGGTCCATTGGGGCGGTGCTTAGTCCGACCGGCTCTTCCTTAGCTTCTGTCGGCGGTAAATGTAATTTAGAGGAAGTGCATGGCCGGCTACGGCAGCAAAACGTAAAGGGAAAGTTAGAGGGAAAGCACGCACTGGGAAAATTATCCTTAAACCATACCACTAATTAGCACTGCTTCACCCCCTCACCCCCACCCCCCATGTGAAGAACATTTAAACAATCTTAAGTTAGTGTCCCTACTTATTACATCGAGATTTCTTCTACGCGTCATACAGTCCATGCTATTAATTATACAATCCTATTACATTATCCTATATTAATTATAATTAATTATACAATCCTATATGAATTATACTCTCCTACGGTATCCTTTCACCTACCTCTCCCCCCTCCCCCCCTCCCCCCCCCCCCCTCCCAATAAACGTAACAATATGCAATCAACATTGGGGGTCACATGAAATGTGTAAGGGGTTGTTTGGATTTGACCACTGGTTCATGCCCCAGGGGGTGGGGATTTATGGTTACAATGGTCAAAATAGAAGATGTTTTTAACTCTAAATTTAATATTGCATCATTCCTGGTTGAATGTTTTGCCATCTTTCAACTTTGCTTTTGGTGGGAAGCGTGTGGATTTGCAATGGTGCACCATCGACTTTCCTCTAGTTATTATTCATTTGTATCCTCCATATTTTCTTCAGAACTCTCTGTACGTGTCATCTTGTCCTGTCTTTTTCAATAAACCTGTTATTTGTTAAGAGTACCAGCACCTGATTACTGTCCCTGAACTACCACCTCCTCATTCGCACACAAAATGTTTTGGCCTGGTTTTTTGTATCAATCCCTGGAGGAGATATAAATTTGTTACAAAGATTTAATTTAAAGAGATCTAACTTTAAAGAGATCAGGCTAACCCCCGCTCTAGCAGGGAAAATGGCCTTAAAATGCATGCTGTTGTGTTGTTGTATTTAATGTAAAGAGACTGGCGGGATTTAAATCGAACGAGGGAAGCTACGCTATCCGCTTGGACGTGATCGATTTCCTTCAATTCGGCCATTTGTAAAGCAGATTGCTTCGGTGCAGCGGGTCCACATTAGCAGACCCCGTCAAAGCCTCAATTTGTATGTAGAGGTGGTGTACAAATATAAAAGAGGAATTATATTGGTGCTTTTGGGAAACAAAAACAAATGTGTAGGTATCGTGTCATGTTTCGTAAAATAAGAGCTTTTCTCACCCCTTAGAATTTTTATGTAGTTTGGTCCATATGGCTTGGAGGAAAAGTTACCGCAGAGGATAAAGCAGGTTGGAGGTTCAGGCGAATAAC
This sequence comes from Myxine glutinosa, assembly GCF_964187855.1. NCBI lineage: Eukaryota > Metazoa > Chordata > Myxini > Myxiniformes > Myxinidae > Myxine > Myxine glutinosa. The sequence continues at coordinate 357,653,546 of NC_136261.1, read as the reverse complement.
CTGCAGAGCAGAAAAGACAGCGATCAAACAGTTAATCAGCCAGGTACCGTATCAGGAGTCACCTTGGCACGACTACAAACGCAAGTACCTGGAAGTTGACAATGGAACATGAAGTGAATATTTCCCTCTCTCATAAAAAAAATAATAGGGAAAAACGAGAACGGCACGTCGACCGATATGCCTCTGTCCACATTACATCATTATACGTACTTGTACCAAGTTTGATTCAAATCACTTCAGCTGTTCTCAAGTATCACATTTTTACCTGACATGCCCTCTGACCTTCGACCTTCAATGCAGAAATCTAATCAGTTCACCATTTCATCATAATATATCCTTATACCAAATTTGGTCAAAATCCCATCACTTGTTCACAAATTAGCACAGCAACAGAACTTTTACCAAAACACCACTTCTGACCTTTGACCTCTTGACCCAGAAATTTAATCAGTAAATCTTTGCATCATAATACATACTTGTACCAAGTTTGACGTAAATCCCTTCAGCCGTTCTCAAGTTATTGCATTAACAAAAACCTATCATGGACAGATGGGCGACTGTCGGCAGAAACATTTAAAAAATAGATTCAAATAAATGGAAAATTCACAAGCATTTTCTCTTGGTGAGAAAATGTGTTGTGTGTTGAAAAGGAAGGAAAAGCCAAAGAAAGAGCTCAGCGATGTGATTTTGAGAAAAGCAGTGGCATTCAAGGACTTTCTGTACCGGTGAATATGATCCGCAGCTTCTCCAAAACATCAAAACGATCAAGCCAAACGTCTGATAAAAGCACGAACATGACATCGTCCCGCTGCTCCTCGAGGTGCGCCAGCTTGTCCGACGCCTTGACACTCAAAGCAGACGGGCCGCCAAAAAAATTCTCGCACCCAAAGTGCGCCCTGTGGAATGCCATTTAAACAAGGGCCGGTCTTATACCCATGGATAATACATGAACCAGAGGAGGAAAACAACGAAAGAATGATTAATATAATAATTATGATAATAATCTTTGTTGTCCCATATCCAGAGAAATTCTTCTTTTGTGACACCGTAAGTTTAACCATCATAAAAACACAAAACATCAAAAAGAATAAGAAAATAAGGCAAAAATATGGAATATGGACTAAACAGCAAAATGGTTAGGAATTTGAATTTAGCACTTGAATTGCACATGGTACAAATAAATGACTTTTTGAAAATGTTCTTCTTCATCCTACCAACACGAAAGTGTCTCCCTGATGGCAGTTTTTCAAAAAGTCCGTTCAAGAAGTGACCTTCATCGGTACACCCCTGCCCGACTTCCTTTTCAATGCTCGCAAGTACAGAGACTCCATACTGGTTGAAGGACCACACACTTTAAATGCCAGTGTAATGACCTTTCTCAATCGTGACTTATTCCGCACATTAAGATAACGGTACCAGGAAATCAAATTAAATGACAAAACACTGATCAGGAAGGAATTTGTCAACATCCACATCACACGTGAGCTAATGCCAAATTAACTCGACTTCCTGAGAAGATACAATCTTTGCATTGATTTCTTGTACACAGCATCAGTATTTTCATCAAAAGTTAGCTTGTTATCAATAATAGTGCCCAGGTATTTAAATTTGTTAACAATTTCCACCACATCACCATTTATGGTCACAGGCTCATGACTGTGACCTTTCCAAACGTCCAAAATCATCTCTTTAGTTTTACACACATTAAGAGCAAGACAAAAGTCCCCACACCACTTATTCAATATGGCAATCTCATCGAGGTACAATACCAAGGGTGATTGATCGGAAAGACAGCCAAGATTGGCGATATCGTCCACGTACTTAATAAAGTTACACACTTCTTTGAGGGCCACACATCCATTGGTGTACAAACTGAACAGTAGAGGTGACAATACAATAAATGCAACAACAGTACAATATAGGTCCCAAATAAAATCAGTTGTTCAAAGTCTATCGCTGCGCATCGAAAGAGCGTTGACCAAGGGTTGGCGTCAGGAAGGGCATCCGGCCATAAAAACATTGCCTCAAACAGGGAACCATGATCGTCATGGGGCCCGCAAGGCTAACCCCCGCTCCAGCAGGGAAAAATGGCCTTAAAACGATCATTCATTCATTCATTCATTCAAAGAAAGCAGAAAATATCTTCAACGTGTATAGGAAATTTCAATTAAATAAACAAACGCATCAGTTACCTGGAAATTCATAATTAGCTGTATTCCATTGTTTTTTTGGCTTTTTCTTATGCTACAGTGTCTTAATGCGATTGTCGATACATGATTCATGTATAAATAAATATTGTTGCGGATATGAGGACTGTATTTTTTTTTATTGTGTGCTTTATTATTATTATTGTTTATTCTGCGCCTCCTGCCTCCGGAGTTGTGTAAAGATAAAAAGGGCGTCTCGGTAGTTATTCCATGAAACACCACATTGCAGGACCCGATAAAACCCTTGTTCAGTAGCTTATATCTTATTATGTGTTTTAGAGTAAGGCCTTGTCTTCCATTAAAATGACACTCCATTGCACCGAGTAAAAGAGATAGATTCCCTTCATTCCCATTCCCAAAAACCTCCATTTCCCCTTTCGTAATGGCCAAGCCTCAATTTGGCAATTACATCCCCTCCAAAGCCGCCATTGACCACGAGGCAGGGTTGGGGAAGAAAGGCGGGTCTCCACCTCGTCATAGAGGGGAGGAGTAAGTCGGCCCCGCTCATCCAACCCAGAACGAGGGGTTTGGCTTGAGAGGGCGGAGAGAGAATGCTTGGGGGAGGTTCGCAAAGGGTGAAGGGCGGGGCCTATATAACCCGCCGTGGGGACGCTCCCCAAAAAAAGGAGGAGACAGGCAGATGAGTCCAAGAGAGTTGCAAAAAGGTCCAAGGCTGAGCTGAGCTGCGTGGTGAGGTGCAAAGGAAAGAGCTGGGTCGTCAGAGCAGAGCTGAGTTGTGAGGTCCAAAAGCAGAGGTCATCCAGGGAAGCGCAAAAGCCTGCTATTCGTCACCTTGCTCGCCAGCGGCAGCGTCTACAGCAGCAGCAGCAACAACGCTCGCCAGCCGCTTAGGGGCCTGGACGGCAGTTCGGAGCAGGGCCGCGAAGGAACGGCGGCTGCAGAACGTGCGGATCGTGCTGCCGGACCCAGTGGACTTTCCTCTCCTTCCAGTCAATCCACTCTGCAATTCTCCGCGTGAGTCTGTGTCTTCGTTTGTTCTGTCCTGGGTATTAAGTAAGCCTGTTAGATAAGCTAGTAATTTGCACTGTGTCGCCTGCGTCTCATGTCCCCTATAAATAATCGTGACTGTTCTTCTTGCATGTGTATGTGTACATAATAAACCCCGTTACTCTTCTGTACGTCTTCTTCTTCCTCTTTGCATTCGGTCGCTTTAGAGTTTTCCAGATTGAGTATCTGTGGCGCGATACGGCCAACGTTTGGGTGAATCGGGTGAATCGGGTTTAGTCGGGGAACAACTGTTCGGCCGCGGTTACACCACCGCTCGGTAAAAAATAACATCTAATCCGCGGACCGTAACAATATATATAAATAAGTAAATATAAATAAGTAAATATAAATAAATATAAATAAATAAATAAATAACTATAATATTGTTACGGATCTCAGACGGCACTCCCCTTAGCAAGGGGGGGTTAATCCCCTTGGCCTGTTAAGCTGGCCGTCTCTGGTCCTGGTACTTGTAACGCTCTTCTGCGGGCTGGAATTGATCAGGGTTATTGGTCAAGGTGTTCTCCCGAATACCTTTACCAACCCCTCCACAAAACAGGGAGACAAGTACCGCTCGAACCACGGACAAGATGGTATTTGCCGAGCGGTTTAGCAATCCGCGGCTCGAGCCGTTATCAAGAGACTAAACCCGATTCCGAGCATTGGCCGAATCGTGCCACAGGTACTCAATTGAAAGAAGGGACTAAAGCGATCGGATGAGAGGAAGCCAAAGAACCAACAAGGGTAAAGGAACAACACAGGTTTATTTCTATACTAAAAGAGGAAACGAAAGAAGGGCATTTACAAGGAGGAAAAAGCAGATACACAGGGCAAGCCTTAAAACAGTCTTACTTGTCAACGCCCAGACAGAACAAACACAGACTTACACGAAAGGGGAATAGCAGGCAGGAATCACTGGAAGAAGGAGAAGGTCCAGGTGGGACAACAGGGCTGGAAGGTTCGGCAGGGCACAGCAAGGAGGTCCGCTCCAGGTCCACGCTCCGGGCTGGCAGCGAACAGCCAACGGCAGCTCCACGTACTCGGTTTCACACGGTAGGGGCTTTCCGAAGCAGCTCCGCGCAGCTTCGTCTCTCTCGTGCCTTCTCACCGACTCTCTTATTCAGGTTGCACCTTCTCACCCAGCTCGTACCTTTTTCTCTCTCTCCTTCTTCGGAACCCCCTCACTCAACTGGCCAAGCAGTCCCTTGCAGCCGCTTTTATTGCTGTGTTGGAAATCAAGCCGCTGGCTCTGATAACATGCCTACCGGTTGGCTCACCACGGTGCTGGTTGGCCGGTAAGGGCTTGCTGACTGCACCTCCGATGACGAGCTGACGTGCCACACCTTGTTCTGGTGGCTCCTCCCCCTTCTTTCTCGGCTTGACCGCATGGCTAATGGCGGCTGGTGGGGAGTTAGAAAACCAAGGGGCAGCGAACGCTGCCCGACTGTCACTTTGAAGCGTGGGTGAGGCGATTTGGGGAAATTGAAAGGGACCTATCTTATTTGATTAATGCAACGCAGATTCGACTATTGGGAACAGGTCCTTAACTGAAACACACAATAATGAGATAACTACGGAGAGGTCCTATGGTTCGCTATGTGTGGTACGTGGACTAACTAGCGTGCGATCTTTACCAAGCCAATTGATGGGGGTATTTACAGGGGAACACTTATAAGGGAAACATTTACTAGAATTTACTAGTGAAGGTTCTAAAAACCGTAACAATATAAATAAATCCCATATATTTTATGTATATATATATATATATATATATATATATATATATATATATATATATATATATATATATATATTTTATGTATATATATATATATATATATATATATATATATATATATATATATATATATATAATACACAGACGCACACACACAAACACTCACACTCCTCCCATGCTCTTCTAGCCAATGACATCTCCATAAAGCAACCAGGAAACGCTGCACAAGTTAACCCCTTTGCTGTTTCAAACCCCACCTGGGTTCTTCTACAACTACAGGCATTTACAAGCAGTATATATATGAGAATCCCAATACTACACGCCCCCCTCAGTTGCCCACCAGTTTCATCACTTTTTGGCGAATCAGCGACAGAGTAGACAGAAACGCGCACCACCGAGGCTCCAAAGCATGTACCATGTGTAAAGCCAATAGCAGTTGACATATAAATAACAAGACCCAATCACATCTCTCACCCTTAATTGGAGTGCGATAGGGCTAAAAACGATATAGCATGATATTTCAAAAAGTTATGGACGGTTTATGACAAAACTTGGTGGACGAGTTGGTTAGGTGACAAGAACAAGCCGATTAGATTTTGGTTCAGGTTCGAATCCAGATCCTGCCTATCAGTGGGATACAAAACATAAACTGTTCAGCCTGATGGAAGTATGCGCTCTACTGGGTGCCATTCTAGTTTCTACAGTGACTTGATGTATATTCTTGCCTAAGCTTGAATTGATGGGCTGAACTCGAGCATATGAGCTTTTGATAGTTTCAAATTATTTCAGTGTCTCTTATGCACGACTGATGTTTGGTGAGGCGAGATGTTTATGCAAAATGTTAAGTATAGTAAAAAGTTGGCAAGTGACAATGATGCAGTTAGTCCAAAAGCTGTTTTGAAAGATTGAGAGAGTAAGGGAAGTTTCTCGTTACTTTCAGATAGTGAACTATCTTGGGTGAACGAGCAAATACTAGCGGCTTCTGGATATAGAACTATTTAGTAATCACAAGTAGCTTGTAGAAGGAGGGCCTACGTGAAGATTCTTCATCCGATGATATACAGACTTGGCATTTAATATGGAATATTAATTTTGTGGGGGTGAACTTACTTTTCAAGATGTCTTAGAACCAAAAGTTCATTGGAATTATGTTGAAATTATTCTAGATTTTGTTAATGTGACCTTTAAAAGAAACAAAAACCACATTTGACATTTCGAAACAAATAAATTGATCCTGGAAAGTGATGTAAACTGATATCGAACTCAATTCATGGACAGTATTGTGTTAAACTTCTGTACGTTTTCCTGACGTATCTCTATTTTGCACATTAGCCAAATTTTTTTTTAACAAAAACAAAAGTTAAATTACGACTGGGATTATGGACAGTAAAATTACAGTTCAGTACTTCGTGTAACCCCCACGAGCATTCAGGAGAGCACGTACATGTTGAGGCATGCTGTTCACGAGATTTGCCAAGGTTTGGACAGGAATCGCTTGCCATGCAGTGACAATAGCCTGCTGCAATTCACGCAGAGAGGTCGGCTGCTGGTCCAAGTGGTCGATTTGACACGTTAATTCTGCCCACAAGTTCTCTATCGGATTCATATCTGGGGACATGGCAGGCCACTCCATATGCTCTACACCACGGTCAGCAAGAAAGTGTTGGATCATGCGAGCACGATGAGGCCGTGCATCGTCATCTTGGAAGACAGTTTCCTCGAAAGGCTGCACGAGCAAATGGAAGCAATGTTTCTTCCAGAATGGCGCTGCACTTGAACTGGTTCAGGTTTCCATTCAGAACAACCAGGTCAGTTTTGCCCCCTGCATGAAAAGCAGCCCAAACGGTCACCCCACCACCTCCAGCTTGGACTCTTGGCACTATACAATCTTTGTTGTAGGCTTCATGCACTTGTCTGCGCACTCGGACGCGGCCATCTTGACGATAGACCAGAAATCTAGACTCGTCACTGAAGATCACATGATTCCAGTGTCCTGGCTGCCATCGACGGTGCTCTCTGGCCCAGTGCAATCGGCGCTGGTGGTGTTGTCTGGTCAGGCGTGGCTTTCTCAGGGGACGCCTGGCACGATAGTCTGCTTGAACCAGTCGTTGGTTGACTAGCCTTCTGGATACAGGCACATTTGTCAGTTGCTGCCACTCAGCACTAAGCCGATTAGCTGACTTGGTACGGCCATTGCGGACTAACCGGTGCAGCTGGCGATCATCCCTCCTCGTGGTTCTGCGGACACGTCCTGGCCTCGGTATTGGAGTAGGGACACCCCTCTGAGCATTTCGTTTCAGGATCTTTGACACCTGACCTTGAGTGATGCCATACTGCCGAGCAATAGCATGCTCTTTCATGCTGTAATTTCGTAAAGCCACCACTCCATGACAAACAGCATTGTCGAGTTGACGGACCATCTCCAGAGGAAGCGGCATTAACTTTTGGAGATGTGCAGCAGTTGTTTTCCACTAATACAGAACGCAACAACCCTTGTATACCTGACTGTGAAGCCAATCGTCAAATGCACCTGTCCGTACATTTTGCCACGCCACCTGTGATATAATCCTGTTGTTGACTTCTTGCTGCGACAGACAATCAGTGACATGGTTCTTTAAACAAATAAATCACCAAAGTGTAAAAGAAACTCACCAGATTGATATACTGAGTTAAGAAAGTAAACCCAAGTCAAGGAAAAAAAATATTCCATATTAAATGCCAAGTCTGTAGAAGTAACGATTTAGAGAGAAAGGAGAATCAGGGCCTGTCATCAGTTGCTTTGTTGTGTGCAATGCTGTGGCGGAGCGCTGCGTGCATCGCCTGACAAATGCACGTCAAGAGTACAACCCCCTCCCTGCCAGTTGGACATTCGATCGATTAAAAAAAAAAAAAATTCAGGCTTTTGTGACCGGCACATTTCCTGCGATAAACTCGATAACTGGAACAGCAATCATACCTGGTGATTCTTGAATGTTCAACAGGAGGAAGTCCCATGGCAATTACGTGAAAAATTCCATCATCGTACCGACCTAAAATACAAGAAGCCACAAAAGAAAACAAAATATCGGAGTAAGATAAATCTCACGATAATTGTTAACAGAACTTTCCTTTCACTTAATCAAAATTAGTCAAAATCTGATATAAAGTGTTTCCGCCGTGACACGGAGATAGAAACCGTTGCATAGAATTGGGGGAAAATATCACAAATGATGCGCAGCCTCTTGCACCCACCTTCTGCCAGGATACAGCAGCATTCCGTGAAAAGGCCATGCTGATGCTGGTGCTTGAGAGTGAAGGAAACAGCTAGAAGTGGTGAACACAAGACTCAACATCTACCGTTGTGGATGCAGCATTTGGGCAAATACGGCAAACCAGAATTCATTTTAAACAACTACAGCTACTGCACACAATTGTGGACATCTTCTGTCTCCGTCCTTTCGCTTTCTAGCCTTTCTCTTCACCTTCCGCCCATGCACACCTTCGCTTTCACGTTTCCCACGTCCGATCGCTCCACCGCTGGACCCTCTGCCCCATATACAACGCACCGGCTCCGTCAAGAGACGCATTAGATCCGTGCCGCGAGTGATGTCTCTACATCATGGGGTAAACTCCGGTGCCGCAGCTGTGCAAGGTACAGGAGGGGAGTGAGGACGTAGGGTCCGGTTTCAGTCAGGACGTGGGAGCCAGTAAGGTGTTGTAAGCCACACCAAGAGTAAGGTGTGCAAATGTGTCTGTCTTGTCGCCATCTGTTCATTTATATCTCAGCTCATCTTTGTCAACACTCAGCCCATCATTCTTTGCCAATCACTCATCTTTCCCTTCCACATCGGATGTATGATGCCAGCATAGGTACTGTGGAGTGTTAAGTCATTGATAAGGTTCTGAGGGCAGGTCTGTCACGTTGCGGATACCAGGGAATGCAGACGTGCTGCAATTGTTTTGTGTGTGTGTATGTGTATGTGTGTGTGTGTGTGTGTGTGTGTGTGTGTGTGTGTGTGTGTGTGTGTGTGTGTGTGTGTGTGTGTGTGTGTGTGTGTGTGTGTGAATGATCTGGTGTGTTTTGTTGGTGAGTGGTGAAGGGTATAAAGGTGGGTGTTTGAGTGTTCCACCATGTTTGTTTGGTGCTGTGGATTCTGGATGTGGAGGTGTTGTTGTTGTTGTTCGCACTGGCTGGGGGTGGGGGTATGTATGCATCCAGGTGCAGTTGCTGCATGTGGATGTGTATGTGCCCCTGCTGGCCCACTTTAGCTGACTGTATCGAGGTTGAAGGGCCAAAACGGGATGATGCTGAGGACCTCAACTGAGGACCCGGTCAGTGCGGCACACTTGTGACCAGGTGTGTTTTGAACTTTATATATATATATATATATATATATATATATATATATATATATATATGCCATTTAATGTTTTTCTCTGCCTTTTAATACCTGTTTGGCTTGCCATTGTAAATACTTGCATTTTTCTTATTGCCAGTAAAGGACATTTCTTTAAGAAACCGTTTCATGACTTATTACGTCTGTTCTGATGGCAGCATAAGACTGCTGAGGTGTTTGACCAGCTAGGATTATAAAAGTTCAATCTCAGATGCAGGTATGTGACGTTGGTTCCGCTCGGCTATCTGACTAAGGCCTGTTACGTAACCGCCAGCATGGTTCCCCTTTTGCCTCGCTTAACTCACCGGCGCGGTTTGATGTTGGGCACCTAAATCCGGCTGGAGGTGAGAGTTACAAACGGCGTCCGTGATCTCAAAGACATGCCATCCTGTTGGAGTTATCCAGAGGCGATGTCCCGCCACAAAAACTATCACAATAAAATATAAAAAAATAGACCCGATTGGGCTGACTGTCATCTCTTGAGGTTGTGGTTCAGACCTCTGCTGATTTTTGGGGACCTCCCCTGGGAGTCCACGATCCGAAATCGAAAAGGCCAAGACTGAGCAATCTTGCGAACCATTGAGTCGAAGGTTTTCTGGGTAATCGGTGGGTAAATAAGGGATGAGTAGGGATCTGAACTTTCAGCGGGTAACCACCCCCTGGGAGCCCCCATGATCTTAAAAAAACAAAAAAACAAGTACAGATACATTCAAAGTACACCGCCCCCATGCCAAATAATTAAACATCCTACAGCGCGGCAATACCGCAGTGCAGCTCATAGAGGCTGCATTGGGAGGGAGAGGTGTACACTAATTGATTGATTAATTGTATAATTAAAAGCAATAAAAGATTATCACAAAATATTTTCTTAATCAATTGGCTAATAGCATAACTAAACCACTAGTGCTTCATCTGAAGATGCATCTTTTAGAAATTTAATTAAATAAGTCATTAATAAAAAATTAAATAATTAATTGATTAATCAATAAATAAAATTAATCGATTAATCAATAAATAATTAATCGATTATTTGATTAATCGATAAATCAAAAATATCCTTGATAGCCACATCATTTGGTCACTGTCATGTCCAAATATTAGCTTCCCAGCTCAAAAGGTGCCTGAGATATTGGCCAAATGAGAAAGAAAATAAATAAATGATTAATAATGAAAATAAATAAATAATAATCATTAAAAATTAAATTATTAATCAATTCGGTCACAGAACACATAAACCACCACCATTTCATCAGAATCTGTAACTGATTTTTTTTTTCTTTAGTAATTAATCGAATAATTAAATAATTAATCGATTAATTGATTAATTGATTAACTAATAAATCAAAAATAGCCTTTGCAGCCAAATCACCTGGTCATTGGCATGTCCAAATATCAGCTTCCTAACTCAAAAGGTGCCTGAGTTAATGGTCAGTAGAGAAAGGAAATTTAATTAATTAAATAAGTACTTAATTAATCGCTAATAATTAAATAACTCAATTAATTGATTAATCAAAAAACAAAAAATACCGTTTTTGACAAAGGACTTGCTCACTATTGTGCCGCAAATTTCAGCTTCCTAACTCAGGGGATGGCTGAGATATCGCCTGGACAAACAAACAAGAAAACAAGAAAACAAAAAAGAAAACAACCAGAGTGAAAACTGAGTATTCCCTTTCAGCGTGCGTCACTGCCGAGGCCCCTTCGGTGCCCAGCAATGACGTTTTGCAATGCCTGGAGATGGCATAGGAAAGGAGCGGTGTAAAAAAAAAAAAAAAAAAAAATCGAAGCCCAAGTGATTGCGCGGAATACCGATTTGTAATGAGGTTTCCAGTTTCAGAACAATCAGCCGGGTGATAAGGGAGGAGTAGAAAAAAATAGCAAAAAGTTAACGGACTGATGGACATCCGGGCATGACCCATTTTATAAGTTCATCTTTTTGAGAATCAAGACGAGATTAACTAAAGGCTGTGGACTGGCATCACAGGAAAACCAGACCAAGCATGACGAGCACGAGCAGATTACCCCCTCACAAAATGTTAATAATGAATCATTATGGTGACCGATAGCGACACGGCAATTCTTCTTCGCTTAGATGGACTTCAAGCATAAAATTCAAATCCTTAGGATTGCTGTTTTCAGGTGGATTTAACTCACAAACTATGGGATATAATACAGTCAACAAAGCTAATAAAGCTAATAATAGTCGATAAAGTTAATAATAGATGATGAACCTAATAATAGTCGATAAAGCTAATAATACAGTCGATAAAGCCAATAATACAGTCGATGAAGCTAATAATACAGTCGATAAAGCTAATAATACAGTCGATAAAGCTAATAATAGTCGATAAAGCTAATAATAGTCTTTTTAAGCTAATAATACAGTCAATAAAGCTAATAATACAGTCGATAAAGCTAATAATACAGTCGATAGAGCTAAAAATAGTCAATAAAGTAATGTAAGACACATGCTTGATGTCATTGCTTTTGAATGTACCAAACAATCTATTTATGTGGAGTCTTTTTGCTTTATTAGACGTCGACTTTATTAGATGCCATCAAATATAATCGTGTAAAGCAGGCAAGAATAATTTTAAAGCTGCAGAAGGTTTCTATAAACATTACGACTCGCAAGTATCTTTATGCCTCAAGATACAGGGGTGATCAAACTCACAACAGAAACAAAAGTTATTTCAAGGAAAGTTTCACTATCTCACAAATTCCTCAATTTTAAACAGGCCTCAACATCTGGATATAAAAGCCCTTATAATTAATCGAACTGCCAAATGAGATAGGTAAACACTCAGAAAACAAAAGGATATCACATTTTTCAGGTCGAGCTGCACCGTCCCCGTCGGATCCTCCAAGTAGAACTTCCCCTGAAAGAAGACAAGCATAGAGGCCACGTGAGTCACTGATGGCACAAAATGAAAGCCCAAACCATCAATGAAAGAGGAAGAGAAAAATGTTATCCTTCAGTTCAATAAATGTAATTTCCTAATGGATTATATCGCAAATGCTTCCTTTGCAGTCCAGCAAACAATTCCCCATACTTGAGTACGTGTTTTGCATTTTATTTGTACTAGCAACGGTACCCGCCCTATGGGCGGGGCTTCAATTGGGAGGCCCAAATGAAAAGGTAAAATATCAGATTTTGGTGAAGTTGTTGGTGTGCCTCCGAGACACGTGTGCAGCTGTGTCACGTCCTTGTTCACCAGATCTGTAATTCTCGGACTGCCTCCGAGACTGGTGTGCAGCTGTGTCACGTCCTTGTTCACCAGATCTGTATTCCTCGGACTGCCTCCGAGACTGGTGTGCAGCTGTGTCACGTCCTTGTTCACCAAATCTGTATTCCTCGGACTGCCTCCGAGACTGGTGTGCAGCTGTGTTACGTACTTGTTCCTGCCTCCGATAGTCCTCGTCTAGGCGAGCCTTCTTTCTTGCAACAGCTTCCTTGGACGTTTTCGTTAATGAGGCTTTCCGTTTGGGGGCATTTTACCGGTTTATCTGAAACGGTACCTGCCCAGAAACACGTACCAGAGAAAACAAATCGTTTTGGCAATGGCCTCTCCAATATTCGATGTGTTCACGGTTTGAATTACGTAACGTAAAGTTTGTGACGATATTTTCATTGTGACGATGTTATGACGATGTTTGTGTTCACGGTAGTGTTTGATGTGACGGTGTGAACGTAATTTCGTAATGTTTTTCGTTTCTATTTTCATAATTGTTTAATGTTTCATGAACGTTTAATGAGCGTAAGAATAATGTTTAATGATCATTAAATGAATGAATGAATGAACGAATGTTATGAATAATGCCATGGCGTCGCGTTGGCAGCAGTGACAATATTAAAATGTTTGCCAAGAACTTCAAAGAGAGAAAAGGAACTTTTATCAGCAATGTCGTCTATCCTGAAATTCTAAGCTGAAGAAGAGGTACAAAATCATTCCATTTTTTTTCCTAAAGAAACGCGTACAGTTGATATCACGATTTGAAACACGATGGAATAATATTTACCGATATGAACAGTGATGTGGTTTTTTAAAATTGAAATTCTAAAAATACTGCTTAGATTTTGATGATTTGCGTGTGATATTTAACGGACGTGTATATAAATCGCGCCTCCAAATTGAAGCCCCGCCCTTAGGGCGGGTACCGTTGCTCGTCAAATATAATGGCGATACAACAATTTTTACCACTTTGCTGTGAAGAACGGGAATATAGGGGGAGGAGCGTGTTAATATGTCTGGTTGAAGGCTTTGGGTGGTGAGGGGGCTTGAAGCCAGATTTTAATCTTACAGCTGCCATATCGGTGCTCACCATCACTGCGATGCGAAGCGAAAGACGCCTCAGAGCTGTCACATTCACAATCGCTATGTCGTATGTACTCCCGATACGTGTTTCCTTCATTGTAAAAACTACCAAAACAACAGTTAAAAGGATTTTGAGCCGATAGGTGTTACGGCCTTGGCAAGATCGATGGAGACAGCGATCTGTTAGCATATACACCGCCCAAATAGTTATGTGGAATTCTCTCATGTAGAGATTAAACATCGTTTGAACTTTGGCCGAGGTCATTATTTACTTTTAATGATATTTATATACGAATGATGTTTAATGACGTTTATATTGGTTTTGGGTCGTCCTTTCCGCATATCTCGTGGGATTGTGAGTTGGAGACACGGCCGTGATGGCGGGGAGGGGGTGGAATTCTCTCAAGCAGGGATTCAACCCATGTCCTTATAAAAGGTCTTTGTCCGAGGTCACCGAGTCCGATCGGTGCAGCCGTGCAGCGATTGGTGCAGCCGTTCGTGCGGCACCCGGGAAAACAACATCATCACAATGAAAACATCGTCACAATGAACATTATGCGAACGCGATTGTTATGCGAGAGGCCAAAGCTGAAAATGGAAAAACTAAATAGCCTATTTTACTCCTGGAGATCGCAGGATTACCCACCCAAAATATCGTTGCGATTGGTTCAGCAGTTTTTGCAGTACCTTCAAATGGACAGACAGACGGACGGACATTTGGTGAATTATAGTAAGATAAAAGCTCCTCCAAGAACAAGTTTCCTTTATGATGTTACGTAACTGTTTATTCTCAATTGCAAGCAAGGGAAAAGCAGGGTCAAGGGACAAAATAGAGGGGGACTTGGAGAAATTAGGGCAAAGGAAGGACATAGGAGGTGAATAAGATGGATACAGCCACAAACTCCCAATCGCAGAAGTGAAAGGAAAAACTGGAAACCCGGAATGAGGTGGGCTTAAAAAAAGTTAACGGGGGTAAAAAAAAAAGAAGAAAAAAAGATGGTCGTGGATGGGGATGTCCTGATATGGTGGTGAGCAGTTATCTTGAGACTCTGAAAGGGAGAGTGACATTGAAGAGAATGTGGAAGTTGGTTTCACAGGTGGGGGGGCTGGGGGGGGGGAGCGGTGGAAGAGGACCGAATGAGTAGAGGTGAGCAGTCATCCAAGAAGGGGTTATTGGCAGACTGGGTGCGCTCTGAAAAGACCTGAAGAGGACAGAACACGGAAAGGGCAGAGGGTGCAAGACCAGAAAGAACGCTGTAGAAGGCAGATAAACCACCGACCAGTCTGCGATGGGAAAGTGATATAGGTCCGTAGTCTCAGCCTCATCACTGGAGATTCCAATTATTTGGAAGCCCTTGGATGCCACGGAGTGAAGGTGAGCAAGGTGCGAGTCAGGAAAACCAGCCCAGAGGGGAGTGCAGTACTGTACTCCATAATCGTGTTAACATCAGGGTGGAGAGAAAAAGAGAAGGTGGATGTAGACAGACAAACAAGAGATGCATGTAACGATGAGGGTTAAGGGAAAACGCAAGGGGTGGACAAGATGGATACAGAGGCAAAATTTTGGGAGGGGTAGGAGTGGTTTGACAGGTGAAGAAAATATCATGGCTTTGGATGGAGGTGGACTGAGATGGTGGTAAACAGCTGTCTTGAAGACCTGGAGAGAAGAATGAGATTGAAGAGAGTGGGGAAGGTGGTTCCACAGGTGGGAAAAAAATGAGGAACAAATGAGTGGAGTGAGCAGTGGTTCTGGATTTAGGCAGTTTCATTAGGAGGGAGTTGCGGGTGGACCACGTGCATCCTGCAGATTCCTGGATGGGACAGAGCACGGATAGAGCAGAAGGTGCAAGACCAGAAATGAGGGTGAAGAAAACAGAGACCACCAACATGTCGGCAATGGCAAAGTGATAGGCTCCAGCCTTGACAGGGAAAGAAGGAAAGGTTCCGTTGAGATCCACACTTTGGCTATGAGTGTCGAGGAAATCCGTAAGCTCCGTGTGGAGTTGGCCTTGGATTCCATAGGCAGACAATTTGGAGAGCAAGGCAGGATGCCAGACTGTATCCTTTGCCTTTTCTCCGAGTTCTTCCTCAATAACATATTCCTATCTCTTCCTTTTAATCAATTCCAATTCCCTCAATTCACCTCACTCTCCATCAAGTATAATATATGTAAATGGGGTCCATTAATGTATCGAGTAAGGGGCTGCGATGAGGATCAGAGCAATTTTTAACCAAATGGCCTTTTCATATGCATTATGTTGCTCGTTTAACTTCCTACTAAAAATATCAGATAGAGAGACAAAGAATTGAGATTTTAAAAAGTATTGTATGCATTGGGTGCAAAAAGAAACAAAAACAGTTAACAGAGGATGGGTATTGGAGACAATTGGATGAGGTCACACTCTGTGGTGTATGAAGGTGAACGGAGGTTATGTTTTCACCCGTTTGTTGGACTGTGAGCAGAATCTCAAAGTAGTGGACAGATTCAGACAAAACTGGTGGGACAGGTTGTGTGTGTGACAAGGAAGAATTTATTCTAGTTTCGTGAAGATTTGAATCTGGATTCAGGTTTGCGAATTTTTAAGTGACTCTTCACTATTGAGAGATGGGGCCAAAAACGACATGTAGCACGATATCTGAAAAAGTTATGGACGAGTTATGACAAAACTTGGTGGATGAGTTGGGTAGGTGACAAGAACAAGCCGGTTAGATATTGGTTCAGCTCTGGTAGCAGATCCGGCCTTTGGGTCGGCTACAAAACGTAAACTATTCAGTCTGGCTCCAACGAGTGCCGTTCTAGTATTAACACATTTTACAGCAAAAGTGAAGATAAACAAAAATGACTGACTCCTTCTCCATTTAGGGACCACACTAGTATTTTTTTAAATTACATACATCGAAGTACATCTTTTCTTTTTTTTTTTCTTTTTTTTTTAAGTACAAGGAGCAGTGAGGTGGCAGATAGTAAAATGTAATGTACAAACATTGGAATAGTGGGGCCACGTTTGGATAAAACAAGTAAAGAAATGAACGAATCGGAAAAGAGCAAGGGGAGGTGACGAAATACAGTCATATGCTAGTGACAGGGTTGGGATAATGGGGGTACAAAAGATCACAGGTTGGGATGGAGGATGGCAGGAGTTTCGTGTTTTATGGCTGGTTTAAGGATCTCCACCCCTCCCCTCCCCCTTCCCCATGTTGAATGAATAATAATAAAAAAATTCACATATTAAATTAAAATGAGATTTCAAAAATAAATTCTGAATCAATTGTAGAATACCAAATGAAAAGCCAGTTCTTAAATATTGATAAGAAAAAAATTACCTCCTTAATCTGAGTGAGCATTCCCAGAAGAATCACTTCCTTCAAATTTGTCGTTGTTCCCAACAAAAATTCCACTGTCCGCAACTGGAAAGAGATCACCATCGATCAGTTTGGTGATGAGAAAATGCGTACATTGCAAATGATGACCAATTGCAGTAGCAAAGACAGTACTTTTAAAATACATTGATTAGCATGCAGTTATACTTTTGGTAATATTGATTAGAAACACAATTACATGTTAAAAAAAAATCGAATTAACAATTATAAATGCACAACCATTGCTAACTGCAGAGATGCCAACACCATTTGCAAGTATTTCAGAAGCAGATCTGGGCTGGCGGTACCTAGAGGTATGCATACTCGCCGCTACGCTGCCTCGCCTGGGTATGAATCTTGACCCAGTTAGCCCGTCTCCTGCTGTAATCACTTCTGTGTGTCAATTTGTCCGGGCCATAACATTTTTACCATTTGGTTTGTCATCAAATTTTTTTTTAAAGCTTTATTATGATAATATGGAGAAGACAAATTAATAATTTGGTCAAAAGGTCAAAGGTCAAGGTTGCGTAAAATCACTAATTTTCACCCGATTGACCTGAAAATTATAGAATTTGCATATTGTGTCACTGAATTGGTTCACCAAAAGCTAGAAGCCGATTGTTTTTTGTTTTTTTTAGATCAAAAGGTCAAAGGTAAAGGTTGCATAAAATCACCAATTTTCATCCGATTGGCCTGACATTTTAAGAATTTGCATATTGGGTCACTGAATTGGTCCACTAATCAAAACCTAGAAGCCGATTTTTTTTTATATCTAAAGCTCAAAGGTCAAGGCTGCACAACATCACCAATTTGAATTTTGTATTTTTTAAAAACCGTTTGTTATTTTTAGCATATGCAAGAAGAAGAAGACGTCTGAATACAAACAGATGCGGATGGGCTTTGCATTTTCAGATGCTTTCTAGTTTGTAAACTGTCATCGTGGTGTTTCACAAGTAGGGCAAGGCATAAATATGTGTGCCGTCCCTCGGATGGACATCAAGACCGAGTGTGCCATCTGCTTGCATTTGTTTGTGGACGTTAAACGGACACGATAATGAAATTTTTAATATATATGTTTAAGACGACGATATCCCTGACCCATTAGCACAAGAAAACATTTTGAGAGAAAAATAAGCTGGATAATCTTTTTTTTTTAAATGGACTATTTTCACTTCTGTCTCTTCACGTGTAGTGGGGCGGCTTAGCCCAAATATTCAAAAGAATTGTGCATTTTGTGATACAAGCACCAAATTTGGCACAAATGTACATTAATATGTTGCGAACATTTTCAGATATTGGGCCACTTGAAATTCCGTAATTTTTTTTTTCAAATTTTTTCAAATTTCGTAATTTCAAATTTTTCGGGTGACACCGTCACAATTTCGGTCTTCGAGGCCGGCCGATAGGCAAAGTGTGACCGGAAGGGACGAGGTTCTCCTGACCACGTGGCCCTCGATCTGGGAAGCGAGAGGCGTTCCATTAGTGGACGCGCCCCTCACGCCCGACTTTTGGGCGGCCCCGGCAGGCCGTTTGTTTTGACGTTCCGTGACAGGCCCCGCACCCCCACCTCCGGGCCGACCGGAAGCTTGTGCTGAGTACATCATACCTGAACAACTCAGTAAGGCAGAACACAGCAGTGCACACGAGGGTGACCCCTTCAGTGCATAAACCAATTAACCTGTCCACTGCAGGGCATATAGAAATGAAGTTATTTTCTGCATATAATAATAATATAAGTTCAGTTCTATATAACAATTTCTGTTATCACCACTACCACTACAACTACCACTACTACAAGCTTTGTCTGGAATTTTGTGGACTAACAGACAAACGGACATACAGACAAGCTGGGATCAAAACATTACCTCCTTCCACCATTGAGTGTAGAGGTAAACATCATGGAAATTATATCATGCCCTAGATTTAATTCATGCTTACCCGTGTATTTGCTTCACTGGTTCACAAGGTCTTTTGCATACATGTAATTCAGACTCTCGTCTTCATTGCTGACCACACAATGTTCGCAACATATTAATGTACATTTGTGCCAAATTTGGTGCTTGTATCACAAAATGCACAATTCTTTTGAATATTTGGGCTAAGCCGCCCCACTATATCGGCCGGCCTCGAAGACCGAAATTGTGACGGTGTCACCCGAAAAATTTGAAATTACGAAATTTGAAAAAATTTGAAAAAAATAATTACGGAATTTCAAGTGGCCCAATATCTGAAAATGTTCGCAACATATTAATGTACATTTGTGCCAAATTTGGTGCTTGTATCACAAAATGCACAACAGGTTTGCTATGCTGCTACACTAGTGACGTCACGGGCACACAACTCATTGACGGACGTGTACGTCTGTTTCATCACAGGCTATTCTAGCGTTCAAGGTTCCTAATGTGCCAAGCTGTTAACTGTTCGAATCGTTGGGAAATTTCCCCATACAACTCGGAAGTGGTTTTTTGCATTCTTGACCCACTAAATGATCGTCAACCATCGTGTGTTTTGTGGTTGAAAAACCTAGGAACAACCTAATTCAACATCAAAAAGTATGTTCATTCAAAATATCGTGTTATTTACGAAGACCACTTCGAGCCGTCGGCGTTCATATTTGATCAACAGGCTCACTACCTGGGAAACAAGCCTCGGAAATTGCTGAGACACGATGTCGTGCCGACACTTCAGCCACAAATCCTACACTGTGTCCCCATGACGACCCTTTACGGTTCAGACATTATGCCCAAATACAAAGACAATAAGACATATTATTTTAACTCTTTTTTCCATATTATCCTTTGCAACTCTGTTGATGTCACGAGTTGCGTCGACAGTCCAATAATTATGCACATACTACTCCTACATTGTATTCAGCGTATATAGTAGAGAGGTAGGTACTGCTACGCCCTGCTCCCACCTACTCCCACACTCCCACACTCCCGGTCGTTCAACTCGACACGTTCTTTTCACGATTTTTGCAATGAACAATTTCTTTCCCATGAAGATATATAATCAAAACGGTTCTTTCACTTTCGCTCCCAGTAAGTTAAGATAAAAAAAAGTCATTGATTGATTGGGATATTATTGCTTTCGGCTTCTCGGTCTTTACCCTCCAGAGCTGTCTGCCTGGCTAACTAGCTAGTATTGTGCCGTTGCCGGCAGAGTGCTAGACACAGGCGAGACACAGGTGAGACTTAAGTGTCGATTTGAAGCCAGGCCAATATGAGCCAAGCTCAGAGCTAGTCCTCAAGTAGTTATCTCCGTCCCGATCTGGAAGTAAACACACGATCATGAAGATTCGCCGGCTTCATAATACTCGTATTTCAATAAAATTGTGATTTTGAGTTTCCACCCGAACGACGCCGCTTTTATCAATCGTAAGGTGGGTGGGGAGTTTCATAAATGTCTCGATACAATTATGATTTTGATTTTTAGATTTGTAAGCGTTTCATATCTGCCCTTTCTCGCCGGCAGATTAGTCTATTGGTTATCACGTTAGATTGGTCAATATGTGTTACATCACGAGTATTTTCAACATTGTAAGAGTATTTTGTTATATTACTGCTACAGTATTAATTTGCGATTGGAATGATGCCGTTTGGAATGAAAATATAGAGAGATTGAGTTTAAACAACAACAACATGCATTTTAAAGGCCATTTTCCTTGCTAGAGCGGGGGTTAGCCTTGCGGTCCCCATGACAATCTTCTCCATTTTGCCCTATTTTCTGCATCTCTCCTTGTTAACCCCCTTGCCCGCATTTCTTCTTCCACCATCTTTAGCCAAGTCTTTCTCGGTCTTCCCCGTCTTCTACTTCCTTCTACATTCATTTCCATCACTCTTCTCAACCAGTCACTTTCATCCTTCCTCAACACATGACCAAACCATCTCAACCTGTTCCTCTTCACAGCATCAATCACAGGCTCTATTCCCATCATCTTTCGCAATTCATCATTTGTCTTCCTCTCTCTCAATGATACTCCGCACATCCGTCGAACCATTTGCATTTCCACCCTTTCCAACCTTCGTTGCTGCTCTACGTTCATTGAGTTTATTGAGATATTGAGTGATATTGAGATACGATATGAGAGGGTGATATGAGAGTGATACGAGAGGGTGATATCGAGTTTAAAGCAGAGTGAGGAAATCCCGTAAGGGTTTCCAACTGTGACATTCGCGGATTCGGCATATTTTATAAACAAATCTTAAATTACATATTTTGAAACAAAATATTTTGTAACGTGAAATTTAAAAGAAATGCGTTTGTGCTAATTTGGCTAGTAAATTGACACAAGGTGCACAATTTTGAGTTCCATGCAAGTGATGTCACGCAAATAGACGGAAGTAGCTCATTTGCATAACGGAAGTGAAAATAGTCCAATTTTAAAACACGATTATCTGGCTTATTCTCCCCAAAAATATTTTTGTGCTGATGGGTCAAGGATATCATCCTCTAAAACATTTCTTCCAAAAAAAATTCATTATTGGGTCCCTTTAAAGATCCCAGTTATTGCTAGCACCATTAGTAAATTATAAATTCCTGCCCTAACCTAACGAGGGCATTGCATCAGCAGCACAGCCACATATTCAACCGATAGTGCTACCCACAGCCTTGTGCTGCATATGAAAAAAAGAACTGTCAAAAAGGGAAAACTTGTAATTAGAAACCAACTTCAGGTGTAATTGACATGTACACCCCATCTCGATAGTTGTGTGTAATAATTTTTCATTTCGTGCAAGGTTCACAATTTTTTGTGTAAGATTTATTTCTCGAAAACGTTATAAGAAATGAAACGTTACGTTTCACTAATGAAAAGGTAGGAGTCGATTAGTTTTTTTTAGATCAAAAGGTCAAGGTTTATTTTTGTATACCAAGTCGAGGCCCGTGTAACTAACACATAGAACATATAAAAAAGTGAGAGGTAGACAAGGGGGAGAGAGAGGGATAGCACAACAACAGTAGGGAACAGGGACATTGGGAGATCTGTGGAAGGGAGAGAGCTGGGGCGGGGTACACGGGATAAACAAGATGGACACTACAAGTACTTTCAGGAAATAAAACGGAATTTGAAGGAGGTAGATTTAGCGTGGAATAACCGAGGTAGAAAAGATCAAAGTTTTGGAGAGGGGAAGATAAGAGATGGTGGTGAACAGCTGTTTTGAAGACCTGGAGGGAGGAGTGGAATTGAAGAGAGTGTGGGAGATTGTTCCAGAGGTGGGAAAAAAGAGGAATGAAAGAGTGACGGTGAGCAGGGAGTCTTGATTTTGGCAGTTTCACCAGAAAAGGGTTGCTGACAGGTCTCGTGCGTCCTGCAGAAATATTGGGGGGAAAGAGCACAGACGGAGCAGGGAGTACAAGGACGGAGAGGAGTCGGTAGAAGATAGAAAGACAGCCAACCTGCCTGCGGTGAGAGAGAATGTTTCAGCGAGCGGGTGTATGTTTAATTGCTCAACCAATTAGGAAACGTTCCGGGCAACAATTTCTGTCATGTGTTTAAAATTAACAATTATACATTTTATTTCAGAAAATATCACACTTTGAATTTTTTTTCATTTATGGAATTCAATGTCTTAAAGACTTAAACCATAGATAAGTCGATTCTGAGTACCAGTTGAGGCCTGCACTTCCAGGAAAAAAAGCATCGACTTGTACACCGAAAAATACAGTACAATAATTGAAATATTCCTAGTATTAAATAAATAAATAAATAACATTGATCACTACTTTTATACATTTTGAATTTTCTGTGATGCTCTCAAATGTTAATTATTCGTAGCCTACCCAAATGCCCTCAACGCCACAAAGTTAAACTCATTTGGAATGTTAGCTTACCCTGTATTTTGTGAATTTAAGTAGTTTACGCAAAAAAAGAGTGGCATGCAAAGATAAAATACAGGATTTTGCAAAAAAAATTTTTTTTAAAGCCCCAAGTGGGCTGACGGTCATCTCTTGAGGTTGTCACTCAGACCTCTGCTGATTTTTTGGAGCCGGGGGCCCTGGGAGCCCCCCACTCACACCCTGATAGGAAATCGAAAAATCAAAGACTGAGCGATCTTGTGGACCATCAAGTACAAGGGCTGTATCAGGTTCCAAAGTAATCGGTTGTCAAATAAAGGACCACGTAGGGATCTGGAGTTTCAGGGGGTTCATACCCACCCCCCCGCCCCCCGAGCCCCCATCATACCAAAATACCCAATTTTGTGTCTGTCTGACTGACTGTTTTTTTTTGACCGTGATACATTCGGTAGTTACTTATGCCATCGCAACAAAACTTGACAAGAGAAGTGAGGGTCACACAATGGAGGTTGTTACCACTTAATTTGCCTCCCTACCCAAGGGGTTCTAAATCCTTGGACAAACACTGTAACCGTAAATAAATAGCTTTTGGTGTTCGTGGGGGCAAGCCTACCAGATGTAAAAAATATTATAAACCACAAACATGTGTGATTACCTTTTTAAACAGTCGCTACTGGTTTCACACTAAACTGAAAGACATTTGGAGGGAACCTGACATCCGTGAGGCAATCTATGCTTATCTCGTCCATCACAGACGAACGGACCTGAGCGTAGATCTACTGTAAGCTATATACCCCACTGAGATTAATAACACGACTGTTCCTGCAGCTTCCGTGAGGAGTGGGTGCACTAATGATCCTAAATCGAAAAATCGAAATCCGAGCGATTATGTGGGCGACTGTCTTGTGTCAAGTTTCAGAACGATCAGCTGAATGATAACGGAGGAATAGCAAAAATAGCAAAAAAGTTAAAGGACAACCGAACAGACAGACATCCGGCCATCAGGACCCATTCTATAAGTTAATCTCTTCGAGAATCGAGATATGACCTAAAAAGTGGACGGTAGGCATTGCTCCCAGTTTTGTGTGCAGCACGAATATCCTCAATAGGCAACTTGCAGTCACACCTGGAATTGGGTCTTTGCCTTATGATTCCCTGTGCTGATAGCGGCCGGAGAGAAGAGCTCGTGCCTTTGCATGCACTGCAAGAGGCAGGGCGGGGGGGAGGGGGGGGGGTTGGGGGGGGGGTGGGGGGGAGGGGGAAACATTGATTAATACAATCGCCTACTTGCAACTAATACCAAGAGCGCCCTGGTTTTGTTCTTCAAATGTTTAAAATGGTTTCAAGACACTGCTGAACGGAGCAAGTGTGCACCTGCTGAATAATGCAGAACCTTTCACGGAAGACCTCTGCCTTGTTCTGCGGAGATCCCAGTAGGTTGGGCTGTGGATGGTGTGTCATAGCTATACTGTGCGGGACAAATGGGGGTTAAAAATTAAAAAGGGTCACAATAAGTAACATTGCATGCACCTTTTAACATCAATATTTTGGCAACCAAAGATAAATAAGGAGCATGTTCCACTGGGAATATGATATTGGTGAATATCCTACACCGCACCATGCAGACTCAGTGCGGTTGTGGGTAGAGTATTTCTCTACCTCTGGGAGGTCACAGTTTTATTCCAACCCTGGCTGAGTCATACCGAAGACTCCCAATGGTATGTGCTGCTTCCTCGTTTGACGTTCAATATTTTAATGATATACCAAACACAAGAAAGCACAGGATGGTGCAAGGAGGGGAGAGAGCTCTCCCTCAAAATACCCCACCAACTGAAGAGAAAGGGCGCTACCACTATATGGTGCTGCCAGCACCCAATGGATTCTGGGAAGTAACTTCCCCCAAGGTCAACGGCTGTGTTTGTCTTAAGTCAAGTCTGGTGTTTTCTTGTGTTTCTGTCTGCATGTCTGTACAAGACAGCTGTTCTATGCCCTTAGAGACTGCAGCAAAAAATAAACAAACAGAAAAAACTGAAATTTAATTCAAGGAAAATATTTCATCCAAATCAGTTTACAGCAATAAATTACAGAAAATTAGCGATATTTACATGGAGAGATACATATTTACATGGAGAGAATTGGGGCCTTCCCACGGTTGTGATTAGCCCATTGATTGGGCAAATAAAGTTCACGCAAGTGTGCCCTGGTTCTTCGAAGACACGCACCGTTGGGTGATTGTACGATGTAA
This sequence comes from Myxine glutinosa, assembly GCF_964187855.1. Lineage (NCBI taxonomy): Eukaryota > Metazoa > Chordata > Myxini > Myxiniformes > Myxinidae > Myxine > Myxine glutinosa. The sequence continues at coordinate 357,628,500 of NC_136261.1, read as the reverse complement.
GAGCGGTTTTGTTGCAGCGTGTCACAACTTTCCCATATTGAACACCGCTCCTTTCCTATGCCATCTCCAGGCATTGCAAAACGTCATTGCCGGGCACCGAAGGGGGCTCGGCAGTGACGCACGCTGAAAGTGAGTACTCAGTTTTCACTCTCGTTGTTTGTTTGTTTGTTTTCTTGTTTGTTTTTTGTTTGTTTGTTGGCTAACCCCCACTCTAGCGGGGAAAATGGCCTTAAAACGATCATTCATTCATTCAATTAAGTACTTATTCAATTAATTAAATTTCCTTTCTCTTCTGGCCATTATCTCAGGCACCTTTTGAGTTAGGAAGCTGATATTTGGACATGCCAATGACCAGGTGATTTGGTTGCAAAGGCTATTTTTGATTTATTAATTAATCAATTAATCGATTAATTCTTTAATTATTCGATTAATGACAAAAAAAATTTTTTTTTTAAGTTACAGATTCTGATGAAATGGTGGTGGTTTATGTGTTCTATGACCGAATTGATTAATAATTTCATTTTTTTATGATTATTTATTTATTTTCATTATTCATCATTTATTTATTTTCTTTCTCATTTGGCCAATATCTCAGGCACCTTTTGAGCTAGGAAGCTAATATTTGGACATGACAGTGACCAAGTGATGTGGCTATCAAGGATATTTTTGATTGTTTGACCAATCATTTCATCGATTAATTATTTATTTATTAATCGATTAATTATTTATTGATTAATCAATTAATTATTTAATTTTTTATTAATGACTTCTTTAATTAAATTTTAAAAAGATACATCTTCGGATGAAGCACTAGTGGTTTAGTTATGCTATTAGCCAATTGATTAAGAAAATATTTTGTGATAATCTTTTATTGATTTTAATTATACAATTAATCAATCAATTATTGTACACCTCTCCCTCCCAATGCAGTCTCTATGAGCTGCACTGCGGTATTGCCGGGCGCCTTGGGCGCCCCGGAAATGCCGCGCTGTGGGATATTTAATTATTTGGCATGGGGGCGGTGTACTTTGAATGTATCTGTACTTGTAAATTTTTTTTTTTTTAATCAAGGCATCATATTAATCTATGAGAACAGGAACATATGTATTCACATAAAAGTTGATGAAATGCTTCAAAACCTTAGGTCGTAGTGTCCTCAAAAATGGTTTCAATCTGCCAGAGGCACTTACGGTAAAAACTTCTTTCTCTCCTGGTTGTAGACAAATCTTGGAATGTCAAAAGCTCCGATGATGTTAAAAACATTCTCTCTGCGCGTATGCAAACAACAAAAGTGAAGAGAAACATGGCGAATCCAGCGCAACGAGTGTCGTTAAAACATACAGTTTTTGTACAAGGGGAAAGTAACAAATTGAGAATAATAAAAATCTCAAATAAAATTGACAATTCACACAATTTGAATGGAAGGAGCATTTGTACAATCTCGCATTGTGGAACGGTTAATGAACCGGACATACGTTTCATCCGTAACTCCAGATGTGCACTCCTTGAAAGCTGCTTCCACTGTTGAAAGTTCAATCACGTTCGAAGATACTGCATAATTTTGTGGCAAGATGGATGAGGTGAGAAGAGTAAAAAATGGTAATAAGCATGTCGATGGGGTAAAACCAAGTCATTCGTTTGTTTGTGCACCATGCTCAACAAAAGCGTCGATTCTGCTAAAGCAGTTTTTTGGTGAGGGTTACAATGCTGGATGGGTCGCTACTCCGACACAATATCCTCGGCTGAAATTTCAGAGATTTGGAACTTAGAGGGTGCCAGCGACAACTTGCCTCCTCTTCTTGAAGGACAGTGTGGGATATTCAACACTCACGAAATCATGCCAGCAGACGAGATGCCTGGCTTAACATCACCATCCAAATAACAGCCCATACAGTCACGTGAAAAAGTAAGTACACCCCATGTAAAGTGTTGACTTTTTCAACACATTTCAACATACAGCTATTTGATCTTCATTTCAACAATACTGATAGATAAAGGTGATATAATATAACAAATATCATGAAACATTTACATTTTGTAGTCCATTGTATAATTTAAATAAACATAAATGCAAATTTCGCATGTGGTAAAAGTAAGTGCACCCCTACATTTATCACTACTTCAAATACCTAAAATTAGAATCAGGTGCACCAGCCCAGGTGCAAATGATTAGGACATCGTTAGAGAGGATCTTGGAGGAACCTGTCTTATTTAAACCTCAGACATTTAGTTTGGTTTGCTCTTTGTTGTTGAAGTGTGCAGCATCACCATGCCTAGATCAAAAGAGCTCTCCGAGGCCTTCAGAAAGAAGGTTATAGATGCCTACGAGTCTGGGAAGGGATTTAAAAAGATCTCCAAACAATTTGAAATCAATCATTCGACTGTCCGGAAGATCATCGACAAGTGGAGAAGATTCCAAACAACTGCCAACTTGTTCAGGCCAGACCGCCCCAGCACGTTCAGCCCGAGAGCAGAGCGCAAGATGCTGAAAGAAGTCTCTAAGAACCCCAGAATGTCATCACAGGACCTACAGGTAGCTCTTGCCACAGTTGATGTCAAAGTGCACGAGTCTTCCATTAGAAAGAGGCTGCACAAATTTTATCTACATGGGAGGTGTGCCAGGAGGAAACCTTTGCTGTCCAGAAAGAACATCAGGGCAAGACTAAAGTTTGCCAATGAACACAGAGGCAAAGACCAGCACTTCTGGAACAATGTGCTCTGGACAGATGAGTCAAAGGTAGGGCTATTTGGCCACAGTACCAGAAGACATGTTTGGCGAAAACCAAAGACAGCATTTGACCACAAGAACCTGATACCAACTGCAAAGCATGGTGGTGGAAATATTATGGTTTGGGGCAGCTTTGCCTAATCAGGGCCTGGGCAGCTCACCATCATAGAATCCACTATGAATTCTTCATTGTACCAGAGGGTGCTTTTTTTTTTTTTTTTTGTGTACTGAATCTAGGCTCGTGAAAGAGCTAACATTTACTTCACAAACAAATCAACCAGACAAACAAAATATATAAAAAGAGGGAGCGGAAAACAAGATGGGGAGGGAAGGGGAAGTACACAAACACAACATTTGAGAGCAGGGAGATGTGTGGAAGGGAGAGGGCTTTGGGGAGGAGGCGTGAGGAGGGGGGGGGGGGGGAGGGAGAAGTATAAAACACAAGGACACCAAGGACTTCCTGGACAGAAGTTGGTATTTCAAAAAAGTGGAATTGGGGTGAAATTAGCGGGGGTAGAAAAGATCAAGGTTTTGGATGGGGGAAGATAAGAGATGGTGGTGAACAGCTGTTTTAAAGACCTGGAGGGTAGAGTGGGATTGAAGAGAGTGAGGGAGTTTGTTCCAGAGGCAGGAGAAAAGAGGAATGAAGGAGTGAAGGTGAGCAGAGAGTCTTGATTTTGGCAGTTTGACCATAGGAGGGTTGCAGGCAGATCTTGTGCGACCTGTAGGAATATTTGCGGGACAGAGCCCAGAGAGAGCTGGGGGGGCAAGGCCAGAGAGGAGTCGGTAGAAGACGGAAAGACCACCAACCTGCCTGTGGTGAGTGAGTGGGAGGCCCTTGGAGTTAGCTTCATCGCGGGAGATTCCAATGATTCTGAACGCTTTGGTTTCAACAGCGTGAAGACGGGCTAGGTGTGAGGCAGGAGCACCAGACCAGAGGGGAGAGCAGTATTCCATAGAGCTGCGGATGAAAGCCTTGTATGTGGTGAGGAGCTCAGGTGTGCCAAGGAAGGACTTCGCACGACGGAGGATGCCCAGTCGGCTTTGGAGGCCAGATTTGAAATGTGGTTTTCCCAAGAAAGATCATGGCAGATAGTGAGACCCAAAAGCTTGAGTGACAGAACTTCTTGGAGAGGATTATTCAGAAAGTGGATGGGAGGGTTGTCCAGTCGGTCTTTTCGGAGAGACATCGTAAGTGTGAGATTTGTCAGGATTGAAAGACATGTTCCACTTGTTTGCCCAGTCTGTGATTTTGTCCAGGTCTGCAGAGAGTGAGGAGGCTGCAGACTGCCGATCTGAGGGATGAAGAATGGAGCGACAGAGAGTAGAGTCATCAGCAAAGATATACAGAGGATTTTCAAGAGAGTCAGAGAGATCATTGATGAAGACCAGAAAAAGCACAGGGCCCAGAACACTGCCTTGTGGAACTCCAGCCTGAACAGGAAGAGGAGATGACAGAAACCCATTGATAATGAGGATAATGAGGCCATCTGTCGGAAAGTTGAAGCTCAACCGAAGGTGGACCTTGCAACATGACAATGACCCTAAACATACCAGTAAATCCACCAAGGAACGGCTGAAAAGAAAGAAATGGAGGGTACTGGAATGGCCAAGTCAAAGCCCGGATCCAAATCCCATCGAGATGTTGTGGGGGGATTTGAAACGAGCTGTGCATGCAAGAAACCCCTCAAACATCGCACAGCTGAAAGAATTCTGCATGGAGGAGTGGGCAAAAATTTCTCCCAGTCGATGTCAGAGACTGGTAGACCGTTATAAGAAACGCCTACTTGAGGTTGTTTCTGCCAAAGGGGGCAATACCACCTATTGGAGCCAAGGGTGTACTTACTTTTTCCACATGCGAAATTTGCATTTATGTTTATTTAAATTATACAATGGACTACAAAATGTAAATGTTTCATGATATTAATTATATTATATGACCTTTATCTGTCAATATTGTTGAAATGAAGATCAAATAGCTGTATGTTGAAATATGTTGAAAAAGTCAAAACTTTACATGGGGTGTACTTACTTTTTCACGTGACTGTACATTGATGCCTGACTCCGCAAGTGACATACGAGGATTATAGTTTATTGCTGGGCCGATATCTGAACCGAGGATAGACAGGTGAGAGATGAGTGAACATACCTTTCAGCTATCCTGTCAGGTGCACAAGTCACTCTACATCTAGATCTTCTTCTTCGTCGTCTCCTTCTCCACCCTTTATAAGAGGTGATGTCCAATGGCACCAAACTTCTACCCGCCTTGACCACGATACTCCACCACTCCCCTCAGTCCTCAGCCAAATATCTCCATCCTCCAACCACCACCTTACTGATATACCTCTTCACACAATCTTCCCATCTCAACCGCGGTCTACGTCTTTTTCTCCTACCTTGCTCCCTCAACCTATCCGCTTTCTTTGCCATTCTCTTTTCCCCCATTCGCACCAAATGTCTAGCCCATCTTACGAATCTCCCTGTCAAGCTCATCTGCACACCAATCTCCTCTCTCAGTTCATCCATCCACCTTCTATTCACCCTCTTCACTCCTGCAATCTTCCTGGGCCCAGTTGTTCACGCAAACCGGCAGCCTCTGTTGTTGTCTGTCTGTCATAAAGGTAGGCCGGCGTTACACAAGACATATGAACCTTTCTTTTCATTCTCCTTGAAATCATTCTGTCTGCCATTACTCCCTCCACCTACCATGCATTCGCCCCCACCTGAATCCTCCTCCGCATCTCTGCCTCAGACTTACCATCCTCGGTCACTGTTCCACCCAGATACTCAAACCTATTTCCTTGTCTGATCTCCTTCCTCTCCAACCTGATATCCATTTCCTTTCTCTGCTGCCCGACACACATCACCTCCATCTTCTCCATGCTCATTTTCAGCCCATGTTTCTCAAATGCCTCCTTCCACTCCCCCAGTACTTCCTGCATCTCCCGACCACTCTCCACCACAACAGCCAGATCATCCACATACAACATCCTCCTCAGAATATTTTTCACATTTACCTTCCTGATTAATATTGTTGAGGTTTTGAGATTGTACATACAACATCATTAAAGGTTAAAGGTTTGCCCCCCATAGTTAGTCCACCAGCACCACGTAGGCACATTAGAATTAGTTATGTCATAGTATGTGTAAGAGTAGGCCATTCCCTAGTAACATCTGCGTTGTGTAAAGAATTGAGCTTAGGTCCCTTTCATTTTGCGGCCACCCTCCAATTACATCATGGGCAAACTCGATCCCGCGCCCCATTTGGCATCCCTCAAGTTTGTTACGCTTTGGCTGCCAGCAGCGTTCGCTGCCCTTGGTTTCGCTCGAAACAAGTCGAGTAACCACGAAGGCCTAAGAAGAGGGAGGAGCGCGAGGGTTGAGGTGTGGCCGCGTCAAGCAGCGCGTCAGAGGCGGTGACGGTAAGAGCAACAGCCAACCAGGGCTGAGAGGGCATGGCTTGATAGGGCGTGGTACAGAGCGTCTAGTAAGTTCCAGAGGGTTCACTGGGCAAGGCTATATTAGCCAGCGCACAAAGCCCTTGGACAGGACTGGCTGGAAGAGGACTGGTACGAGGACTGACCCGAGTTATGAGAAGGGAGAGGCAGGCACTCAAATTGCAAGAGAACTGTATTGGGAGGACTGAAGCCAAGCCCTTGTTGGAGCACTCAGAGGACCGGCGTGCACACGACAGTTTCGAGGCCATTGATTGAGAAGCGCATTGTTCGCGTTTATATTGAACTGTCCGCTTATTACATACGCGGCTGAGCCGCAAGTGTAACTGCCAAAGCCAGCCATACCGTTCGCCCTGTAATAATCCCGTGCGCGCCAAACGACACGTGGAGAGCTCCTGCCGTCTGTTCATCTGCTTGCGGTGCGAGTTGGGGACCGGAGAGCGAGCTGCCTGGACGCCATCCCTGGACCATCAACCTGTTCGTCTGCAACCCCGTGTGAGTGTGTCTGTGTGTGAACGGGCCCGTTTGTCTTGGGATAAGTTAAGACTGTTTAAGGCTGCACTGTATTTTCTTCTTCTTCTTATTGTACAAAGTGTAAATAAATCGTGTTATTCCTTTCTTCCAAATTCGACCGTTTCCGTGATTTCCTCCATTGGGTAAGCGTGGCACGATTACGAACCGCTGGGATCGGGTTTTAGTCATTGATAACGGCTCCGGTCACGGGTTCGCTACCGCTCGGCGTTTCCACCAACACCCGTGATTCGGGCGGGGCTTATTTCCTCGTTTCCGGTCAGCGCGAGTAATTAGGTAATAGCGATTAGTCCTACGACCCTACTTCGCGCTGTCCGGGAAGGACGTCATCGGTCCCGGGTCCCGTCGGCTAGTCAAAGACAAGGAGACTAATCCCCCCTTGGTAAGGGGAAAAGGCCGGCGCTAAGATCCGCAACAATATAGTTACCAGCTCCATCACCATGATAAATAGGAGTGGGCTGAGAGCGTTCTCTGCCTCAAACCGATGTTCACATTGAACTCATCAAACATCCCATGACCAAACAATACTCCTCCCTTCGTTCCCTTGTACATCCCTTCCACGAACCACACTTCTGCTTCCAGCAGTCCCATCTCAGTGTCGCCATCACCATCTCTTTTGGGACAGTGACGGGACGCCTTCTCTACATCATATTATTACAGTATTATTATTACATATTATTACAGTATTACAGTATTATTGATTCATGTTGTTTTAATGTCAGCAACAATGCACCGGTTATACAATGGTTTTTTATTCATATTTTCATTCACAAATAATGTGGCAGAATACAAGCTCCAGAATTTGCCATATTTCTGTGAAAAATGTGGCGCACGCACGCACACACGCACGCACACACACACACACACACACACACACACACACACACACACACACACACACACACACACACACGCACGCACGCACGCACGCACGCACGCACACACACACACACACACACACACACACACACACACACACACACACACACACACACACACACACACACACACACCTTGTTCCTCGCCCAGTGGTTTTCCCATCCTAAGCCCAATTGGCCAATTTCAGACAGATGGCCCCATAAGCACCCTTTGCATCCAATGTGGTGGCATTTGGTTGTAGACCATAGATCATGTCCAACTTACGCGGTTGCTTCTTCACAGAGTCCAAAATGCGCTCCAGTGCCCCATCCAGATCCTGCACGCTCAGAGAGCTCAGCGACTGCACCAGGAATCCCACGGTTTCCCTGCCAGAACCATGGCCCAGCCGTTTCAAGGTCAGTGCTGCTACATTACCCACAATTCCTTGCGCGCAGCCGCCACCACGTCATCCCGTCGGACGCGATCGTCTTAGGATCGAGAACATTATGCGTATTTTGCTTTTATTCACAAGAGATAACGAAATCCGGTGTTTGTGAGCGTACGTACTATGTAAACAGTATTCACAAACTACTCACCCTCGGGGCAGCAAACCGTGCATCTTGAAGGCCGTGGATACTCGAGTGTTCATTTTGTTAGTGGTGCCCATGGTTGAGCCTTTTGCCTGGATCTTCCTTGAACTTCACTTTCCCCAAGTTGTATCTCTCGCCAGAAACCGTCTCGCCGATATTGAAGCAGCTCGATTATATATCTTCGAGAAATCACCATTCTTTCTTATACATTATAAGCATCTTCTTCTTCCCTCACACCCACCCCCAGCCCCACGACGAAACGAAATAATAAAACGCCGCTTACTCTCTACAAAACGCATTCCTTATCTTATATGTATTTTCATAAAGTAATCTTATTATCCTTCTGCCAGGATTTTGAAAGTTATTTTAATCAAAAACAATTTCAAACTTTAACTTTACTTTGCCGCCAAACTGACGTATACACTTCCGGTTGTGGTTTTATTTCTGTCCCTATCATTTTTTTCTTATTTGAGGAGATTAAACATAAACATACAAATAAATACGCAGAAGGAAAATAAATAAACCCCGTAGGATTAAATAGGTTGAAAACATCTCCTCAGATAAATAAACTCGATCCAAAGCGAATTGATGACGCGAATGAATTGTTTTAATTAATTTTTCTTCAGAAAATCACAACTGAATTGTTAACAAATTATGAATTGATAATAATTCGGAGTGTCTAGCGGACAAAGTTAATTTTTGTGACAACTTTCCCAGATTTTCGTGGACAATTTTGAGATAGAATATGTAGGCGGGTTTATACACCTCCAAATCTCAAACGGAATGACGATAAACAACAACGAAGTCACAAACGTATTGCCAAAAAGAAGTCAAGAAAATGCACAGTTTATTTTCTGTTTCCTAGGTTTTTGTTATTATGGTCTCCAACGATCGCGTAATATTCATGGAAAGACTGCAAACTAGCAAAGAGGTGTAACAGATGCGGGTTCCAATTTGGGGGTTTAACTACGGGTACGACGGTGAACCAAAATTACACAGCAAACGCGATTAAAATTCATTCGCTTCGGATAACATGAACAGGATTGTTACATCGTCTACCTTTCGGTTGAAGTTACATTGGCTTCTGACGTACCCCCTCAAGTGAGTTGTTGCTTTTGGCGGTCGCGATGGTGTCGTAGCTGATTCATTGGATCTTGGGAATTAGCGAACTGAGAAGTTTTGATACATTCTCGGGTAAAATGCCAGGGACATAGAAAAGCAAAAGGCCCCTTTATATGAGTGTATGTGCCATGTGTGGCAAAGTAGAGAAGAGAAGGGACATTCCATAGCTTGTAGAAAATGTCGAACAATACAAAATAAGGGACATTCTAAAAATCTCGTGTGCATGCCGGACTACCCTTGTGTTCTTAGGAGGAACCAGGTAATGCTCCAGAAAAGTTCAAATAAAGGGGTGCCCTACATCGGGCAAATAAAATACATTTACTTCTTCATGCATCTGTATGAATCAAATTGGCGCCACTTTATATACCCACAATTCTTTGCGCGCCGATTTGATAATCAAGTTTATTATCCATACAAGATAATATTACCCTTTGCAACAAGGCCCATAGCCATACAGCATTGCGAGGCTCATACCGAACCATGAGGACGAGTATGAAGCTGAAAAGTTTCATACAAATACATGGACATGGGATGGAGACAATAATTAAATTGTGTGTTTAATGCTCGGCTCGATGGAAACGGTTGATAAGGGTTAACTGGTTTGGCAAGCTCATTGGTAATGTGATGATTTGTTTGGATATAAAGCTGTTTGCGTAAGTTTGTTTACTGGCTTCTAACCATAAGTTTGTTCACCGGCTTCTAACCGTTAGTTTGTTCACCGGCTTCTAACCGTAAGTTTGTTTACCGGCTTCTAACCATAAGTTTGTTTACCGGCTTCTAACCATAAGTTTGTTTACCGGCTTCTAACCATAAGTTTGTTTACCGGCTTTTAACCGTTAGTTTGTTCACCGGCTTCTAACCGCAAATTTGTTGACCGGCTTCTAACCATAAGTTTGTTTACCGGCTTCTAACCATTAGTTTGTTTACCGGCTTCTAACCATAAGTTTGTTTACCGGCTTCTAACCATAAGTTTGTTCACCGGCTTCTAACCATTAGTTTGTTTACCGGCTTCTAACCGTAAATTTGTTCGCCGGCTTCTAACCGTAAGTTTGTTCACCGGCTTCTAACCGTAAGTTTGTTTACCGGCTTCTAACCATAAGTTTGTTTACCGGCTTCTAACCGTTAGTTTGTTTCCCGGCTTCTAACCGTAAATTTGTTCACCGGCTTCTAACCGTAAGTTTGTTTACCGGCCTCTAACCGTTAGTTTGTTTACCGGCTTCTAACCGTAAGTTTGTTTACCGGCTTCTAACTGTAAGTTTGTTTACCGGCTTCTAACCATAAGTTTGTTCACCGGCTTTTAACCATAAGTTTGTTTACCGGCTTCTAACCCTAAGTTTGTTTACCGGCTTCCAACCGTTAGTTTGTTTACCGGCTTCGAACCGTAAGTTTGTTCACCGGCTTCTAACCGTAAGTTTGTTTACCGGCTTCTAACCGTAAGTTTGTTTACCGGCTTCTAACCGTAAGTTTGTTTACTGGCTTCTAACCGTAAGTTTATTTGCCGACTTCTTACGTAAATTTGTTTACTGATTTCTAACCGTAAGTTTGTTTACCGGCTTCTAACCGTAAGTTTGTTTACCGGCTTCTAACCGTAAGTTTGTTTACCGGCTTCTAACCGTAAGTTTGTTTACCGGCTTCTAACCGTAAGTTTATTTGCCGACTTCTAACCGTAAGTTTGTTTACCGATTTCTAACCGTAAGTTTGTTTACCGGCTTCTAACCGTAAGTTTGTTTACCGGCTTCTAACCGTAAGTTTGTTTACCGGCTTCTAACCGTAAGTTTGTTTACCGGCTTCTAACCGTAAGTTTATTTGCCGACTTCTTACGTAAGTTTGTTTACCGATTTCTAACCGTAAGTTTGTTTACCGGCTTCTAACCGTAAGTTTGTTTACCGGCTTCTAACCGTAAGTTTGTTTACCGGCTTCCAACCGTAGGTTTGTTCACCGGCTTCTAACCGTTAGTTTGTTCACCGCCTTCTAACCGTAAGTTTGTTTACCGGCTTCTAACCGCGAGGGGGGAGTTTTGAAGGGGAGGTGTGAGGGGGAGATCTTACGGGAAGGGGAAAGGGGGAGTTTTGAAGGGGAGGGGTGAGGGGAAGATCTTAAGGGGAGGGGTAAGAGGGAGTTTTGAAGGGTAGGGGAAGGTTGTGATGGAATTGTGGTCGGAAGGAGTGCAGGGAGGGGACATGGAGTGGGACACGAGTGTGTTGTACAACTTTGCATAAAATCGTAATTCTTTGTCCAATTGACCTGAAATTTTATGAATTTAAATATTAGGCCATATAATTGTTTCACCAATGAAAAGCTCGAAGCTGATTATTTTTTAGATCTAAAGCTCCAATGTCAAGGCTGCATAACATCATCTATTTTCATTTTGTACTTTTAAAAAAAAACTGTTTTTGTTATTTTGAGAATATGGAAGAAGAAGAAGACGTCTTAATGCAAACGGTGTGGACGGGCTTTGGATTTTCAGATGTTTGTCGTTAAACTATTGTTGCCACTGAATTTTCTGCAGTAGACAAAACTCAGTTGAGTATTTCCCTCTGCTTTGGTCCTGGGTTTCAGGTATACTTCATCAAATTCTTGCACCTAAGGGAGACTAAACATCTGGGATTCTTGGAATCATTGTTGTTGTAACATCAGTTGGTAGGTTAAATAAATTAATCTCTTTAGCCTCTGGTCCAGCTTTGTGGGCAATGTTGGTGGCTTGTTCTCTCTTTTTGCGCTTCCAATTGCTCGGTGAAAAGCTCATGGCTCTCTAAGAAGTGTAAAGCTTAAAGCACTCTGCGAATATTGGGGAGCTCACAGCAGTACAAATCTTAAATTGTGTTTTAATACTAATACTGCGTTGCGAGGCTCATACAGAACCATGAGGCCATCTGCATTGCAAGGCCTATACTGCTTTGTGAGGTCATACCAAACCATGAGGACATCTGCATTGCAAGGCCCATACTGCTTTGTGAGGTCATACCAAACCATGAGGACATCTGCGTTGCAAGGCCTTTTCTGCTTTGCGAGGTCATACCGAACCATGATTCCATCTGCGTTGCAAGGCCATACTGCATTGTGAGGTTCATACTGAACCTCGAGGCTAGCTGCGTTGCATGGCCCATACTTGAACATGAGTTCTCTCGCAGATCAAAGACAGACGTTACAAGTGATTTGTCACTGCCTGATATCTGCAAGAAATGATTTGTTAGAGAGTATGTCCGCAGCCACTGTGTAACGGATCAGGACTCTTTACACTCAGATCATCATTCTTATGGTGAAAACAGCATTTCACATGCAGAGCAAGACCAAAGAAATGTTGTTCCACCAGACTGAGCAACATCTAACTGGAACACAACGCCCTGAAAACACTGGTAACGGGAATCACACAACCGTGAGCAATGCTCAGTTGTCTAATTTAGGAAAAATGTTTTGTCAATCAGGTTAATCTCGGACGTATACCCCAACTTGAGCCTGATTTATTTCCAGGAAACGCCCTATCCTATCTCCCTCGGACTAAGGCATATGAAACTTTAATAATAATAATAATAATACATTTATTTTATATAGCGCTTTTCAAGAAGCCCAAAGGTGCTTTGACAGAGTACAAAAAATAACTGCAAAAAGACAAAAATCAATAGGTAAATAATCAAAGCAAAAGGAAGGAGAAGGAGAAGGAGAAGAGATAGTCAGGGGTTAAATGCTGTGGGTTAAATGTTGAATGCAGTGTTGAACAGGTGGGTCTTGAGTGATGTTTTGAATGTGGTGAGTGAGGAGGAGTCTCTGATGGTGTGAGGTAGTGAGCTCCAGAGGGTGGGAGCAGCGATGGAGAAGGCCCTGTCCCCCCAGGATCTGAATTTGGTCCGGATGGGGGGGGGGGGGGGTCAGGAGGTTGGTACCAGCAGAGCGGAGGTTGCGGGTGGGAGTGTGTCTGGAGAGGAGGTCAGTCAGGTAGGATGGGGCCAGGTTATGGAGGGCTTTGTAGGTCAAGAGGAGGATTTTGTACTGGAATCTCTGGGGGATGGGGAGCCAGTGAAGCTTGTAAAGGACGGGGGTGATGTGGTCACGGGTCCGGGAATGGGTGAGTAGACGGGCAGCGGAGTTCTGAATGTATTGGAGTTTATTGGTGATTATTGAGGGTGAACCATAGAGGAGGCTGTTGCAGTAGTCCAGACGGGAGGTGATGAAGGCGTGGATGAGGGTTTCTGCAGCCGTGGAGGAGAGGGATGGACGGAGACGGGCGATGTTTTTCAGGTGAAAGCAGGCTGTCTTTGTGATCTGTTTAGTGTATTTGTCGAAGGAGAGGGTTTGGTTAAAGATGATACCAAGATTCCAGATGTGAGGGGAGGTGGATACTGGGAAACCGTCGATGTTGAGGGCAAAGTTATGGGTGGATTTTGTGAGTGTTTTTGGGCCAATGATGATTATTTCAGATTTATCATAGTTAAGTTTGAGGAAGTTGGTTTGAAGCCAGGATTTTATTTCAGTGATGCAGTTTGTCAGGATAGAGTGGGTGGCGGTGGAGATGGACTTGGTGGAGATGAAAAGCTGGATGTCATCGGCGAAGCAGTGGAATTGGAGACCATGACGGCGGATTAAGTGACCAAGGGGGGACAGGTACAGGATGAAGAGGAGGGGGGCCAAGAACTGAACCTTGGGGGACACCTTGGGGGAGGGGAGCAGTGGGGGATTTGCAGTTATTGATGGAGATGAACTGGCGTCTGTCAGAGAGGTATGATTTGATCCAAGAGAGGGCAGTGCCGGTAATGTTAAAGGTGGTTTCAAGTCGGGTGAGGAGGATGGTGTGATTGATGGTGTCAAAGGCGGCGCTGAGGTCGAGGAGGATGAGAATGTTGAGGTTGCCAGCGTCAGAGGAGAGGAGAAGGTCGTTGGTGATTTTGAGGAGAGCAGTTTCAGTACTGTGGTTGGAGCGGAATCCGGATTGGAATGTTTCATACAGGTTATTGGCAGAGAGGTGATGTTTGAGTTGAGTGGCTACAGCGCGTTCCAAAACTTTTGACAGAAAGGGTAGGTTGGAGATGGGTCTGAAGTTATTTAGGGTGTCAGGGTTGAGTCCAGGTTTTTTCAGAATGGGGGTAACAGCAGCAATTTTGAGGGATGGTGGGACGATGCCTGTAGACAGGGAGGAGTTTATTGTTGCAGTGATAAGTGGAGAGAGAGCAGGAAGGGAGGCCTTGACAAAGCTGGAGGGGATGGGGTCAAGAGTGCAGGTGGCAGTTTTCATTCCTATGAGGAGTTCAGAGAGGTCAGTAGGGGAGACTGGGGAAAACTGAGACAGGGGTTGGCAGGATAAGGGGGGGCAGGTGGTTTGAGGGGGAGCGGGTGCGGTGGTGGTTAAGCTGTTGTAGATGTTGTCAATTTTGCATTGGAAGAATGAAAGGAAGGAGATGCAGTTGTCTACTGTGAATGACTGCGTGGTGGTGTTCAGGGGCCTGAGGAGTTTGTTTATTGTAGAGAAGAGTGCTTTTGGGTTTCCAGAGCCAGAGTGGATAATTTGAGAGTAGTAGGCGGAGCGGGCGTGGGAGAGGGCATCTTTGTAGTGTTGTAGGTGGTCCTTGTAGGCTTGGGAGTGAATTGTGAGACCTGTTTTATTGCGGAGTCTTTCAAGTTGGCGAGCACGAGTTTTCATCAGGCAGGGTTCAGGGGTAAACCAGGGAGCAGAATGGGTGAAAGAAACTGTTTTGGTTTTTATAGGCGCAAGCTGGTCAAGGCAGGAGCAGAGAGTGTGGTTGTGGTAGTCAGTGAGGTCAGAAGGGGTGTGGAGGTCAACGAAGGGAGAAGTGGACATTTTTTCAGAGAGGGTGGATGAGAATGAGGTAGGTGAAAGAGCGTTTAGCTTACGGAAGTTGATAGTGCGATAATGCCTTGGTGCTGGGGTGGGGATGTTGATGGTCATAGTGATGGCTAAGTGGTCAGAGAGGGTGAGGTCGGAGCCAGAGAGATGGTGCAAAATTAATCCAGTAGAGCAGACAAGGTCCAGAATGTGACCACGGTTATGGGTAGGAAAGTTGACATGTTGAGTGAGGTTAAAGCAGGTGAGTAAATCAGTGAAGTCAGTGGTTATTGTGGAGTTCATGTGGATATTGAAATCACCGAGGAGGAGGATTGAGGGGGAGAGGGAACAGAGCTGGGTCAGAAAGTAGGAGAAGTCAGACAGGAATGATGGGTGTGGTTTGGGAGGGCGGTAGACAACAGCCATGACTGACTGTGTGTGACCAGAGAGTTTAAAAGCCAGGTGTTCAAATGATGGAGCAGATGAGATGGAGATGAGGCTGGTATTGATGTCCTGTCGGTGTATTACGGCAATTCCACCACCTCGGCCCTCCGAGCGTGGTTTATTGATGTAACAATATCCATTGGGTGTAGTGAGGTTGAGTGCGAAGTAGTCCAGAGGTTGTTGCCAAGTTTCAGTGAGACAGAGAAAGTCCAGTTTATTATCCAGAATGTAGTCGTTCAGGATGAGGCTTTTGTTATTGAGGGACCGGGTATTGAACAAAGTGAACTTCATGTTGGTTTGTACGGTGGGGATGAACTCAGGTGATTTAGCCAGGGTTTGCAGACAGGAGGTGCGATCGTGTGCGTTGCTGTGACCAGGTACGCTGGGACGATGAGTGGGAGTGCGCTGAGCCGACCAGAGTACGGGAATGAAGTGACCTGTTTGTAAGTAAACAAACTTACGACCAGAGCCTCTATGAATATATCTGGGTCGTCGCAGGAGTCCGTGGTATTTGATTGCAGAGATGCATGATGGGGTGGAGTAAGTGCTGAGCAGAAGAAGCCTTGCGGCAGAGTACCTTAGAGCCATGCCAGGCAGGAGCGAAGGGACGAGTACGAGGCCAAGGCCGAAGAGGACGAGCAGGCCTTGCCGCAGCGGCAAACGACCGCAGCCGCTAATCAAGACAGCAAAGGCCGCAGCGGCAAACGACCGCAGCCGCTAATCAAGTCAACAAAGGCCGCAGCGGGAAACGACCGCAGCCACAAGCCAAGACAACAAAGGCCGCAGTGGCAAACAGCCGCAGCCGCAAACCAAGACCGCAGCGGCAAACAGCCGCAGCCGCAAACAACAGCCGCAAACAACGGGAGCGGGCCTGAGGCAACAGTGGAAGAGCCGGGCAGGCGAAGCCAGGAGCAGAGCCGGGACCGAGCAGAGAGCAGACCCAACGGCCAAAAAGCCGCCACGACCACCAGAAAAGCAGACTATGTACAATGACCCAGTCAGAGAAGCGGCGAACAAGTAACGCCAGCGTCCTCTCCAGACCGGACCGGAAGCGGAATCCGATAATAGAAGGAAAGAAAGTCCCACATTGAGAAAATCTATTAGGCCTATCTCTAGAGGTATCTAGGGTGCTGCAAAAGAGGCTGTGGAAGGTTACTTTCTGATCAATACAGCGGAGGCATTTGAGGATGCAAAAATGGTACTTGAACGACGTTACGGGGACGAGTTTCTTGTGGCCAACGCATTCAGAGAGAAGTTGGGCAATTGCCCGAAGATTGCATCACGAGACGGCCCAGCCCTGCGTAACTATTCTTATTTCTTGAGACAGTGTGAAGCGACGGTCTTCAAGTTCTAAACGACAGTCGAGAAAATAGCAAATTGCTCACAAAGCTTCCTGAGTGGTTAACTCTGCGATGGGCAAGAATCGTCTGACTGGAAGGAAGACAAGAAAGAGTTTTGGCCTTTCTCAATGCTTGTCAAGGTTATTGCCAAAGAAGCAGAATAGCTTGTGATGGATCAGTAAATCCAGAAGTCCAGAAAGGCGAGCATTCAAACGTACTGGAAACCAAAGAACGGTCAGTGTTGCGACCTCTCTCTCCACTGAAGTGATACAAAATTGTGAAAACATGCAAGTTGAAAGTGATGGCAAGTTGTGCTTTCTCTGTAAAGGTGAGCATCACATTTATGACAGGCAAAAACCAAAGCAAAACATGGGGGTCAAACACTGATTTAATTATTGGTTCCAACAAAAGGATATATATATATATATATATATATATATATATATATATATATATATATATATAGATATAGATATAAAGAAAAAGGGAAAAAACAGATCAAGCCAACTGCCATACTCCCCCTCTCCCCTCCTCCCCCATGAACAAGAAACCTGTGTGGGCATTAATCCCTACTCAGAGTTGCCCAGTTCGCTCCCAGTATTATGCCTCAAGACAGCAGTCAAATGGCTGGCACAAGAGTGATGGAGGACGGATTGATCAGCAGTCAGCACCATGAGACGCCCCAATGAAGGTAGCCACTGGCATATAGGCACGAGGGTGATGGAAGACACGACCCACACTCCGAGGTCCCTCTCTGGTTTTGTGTTCTCGCTGACCTCCGAGGTCTTTGCTTCAAGGCATTTCGCCCTCAGTGAACTCTCCACCAGAGTCATGCCACTGTACAGAGGTGACCTAGCCTCATTGCGTAGCTCGCCGCTTCTGTGGAATGAGGCGTTCTATGGCCGCCCGTCCTTTGCTGCCTCGTTTTATAGAGCAGTCAATCCATCCTCAACTTTACCTCACCATCCGAGTTGCTATGAATAATGTTCACCTCTCAAAATGTCAGGTTTCAAAACCTCTCAAAGGTTTCACCTGAATCCATCCATAACTGTTTGAGATATCCTGAAACGCCAGGTTTCACCTCTCAAAACATTTTGAGATCAAATTCAAGCTCTTGCCTGGGAAATCCCCTTGTTGTGGCTTTGAATCAAAAGTCCATGGCACTCCTCAAAACGGCAACAACCTCATCCCCCACATCACCATCCTGTTTCTCTTCCTCCCCACAGCCAATCACAGGATTTCAAATCTTGGGTTAAACAAAGTAAGTTAAATGGCACCCAACTGCTGTTCATGGAGATAGCAGACAGATAAGCACATCACATTTTCCTGCAACTCAGTTGAACGTCAGGCTTGACCATCTTGTTCGTTAAAGACCTCTGCCAAAAACTTTTTTCAGAAAACTTCACAAAATATGCTGAGGTTAATTGTGGCCGTTACAGAAGTAGTAGTCGACCAATTTGTGGGTAGTTTGATCTTTATCATTGTGAGTGAATATGATGTCTGAATTTGTAAGGGTTAGGTCCAACATTGATGCTAGTGATGATGCCATCATGCCATCATGCCATCATGCCATCTTAGCGGTTAGGGTGCAGGCTTGGGATCCTAAGATCCTGAGTTTGAATCCCGGTCGATTGCTGAATTAACGCCAGGGGGGTTGACTCAGTCTGTCATCCTTCCGAGGTCGGCAAATTGAGTACCAGCTTGCTGGGATGAATGATGAATGTGTGTACCCCGATTTAGAATAGGTACACCGTATCCCTGCGCATCGCAAGAGGCGACTAAGGTTTGTCGTCAGGAAGGGCATCCGGCCATAAAAACATTGCCACAAAAAGCGAACCATGATTGTCATAGGTCCCGCAAGGCTAACCCCCACTCTAGCGGGGAAAATTGCCTTAAAAACGATCATTCATTCATTCATTCATTCATTCAACAAGGGCATTTGGTAACGTGCTAGCAGGAGTTGCTGCATTATGAAGCAAGATATCCTTCATTGAACTTAAGTTGGTTGTTCACATCTCCAGTCCTGTCAATATACAACATTCCTTGTTAGTTCCTCCTAATATATTGGGGTGGGTGCCAAGGCTTAGAGACCTCGTTTTTAGATCTACATAATAATACTGTACGCGTATTCGTCCATCCGTCCGTGTGTATGTAACGCTCCTTTTCCACCCATTTGTTGGACAACTGGCCTGACGCCACCCACAATTGCAACCTGAAAAATCATATGGCCACCCTTTTGGTGCCATCGGAAGCCAAATACATCATCGGAGCTGTAATATTCACAATTGCTTTGCCCTCCCAATAAGTTTTCCGTTTAATGTAAAACCACCAAGGCGAATGTTAAAAGAATCGTTAAATATGAAAAGGTTGGAGTCAATAGGTGTCATGGACCTTGTTGAGGCCACAGTGCATAAAGGCCTCAGTCATCAGGCCTCTGGTATCAGCCTTTTGGCCAGTGCTATTGAAATATATATGGTTGTATAATCTCGATGTATTATATATGCACATGGGCAGTGGCCATGTTTTTGCTTCAAACACTGGCTTTTGTTATTTTTATTTTCTGGAGCAAGAGAAGAAGCGGTCTGTTGCCTTTACACCACCCAAATAACTATGTGGCATGCTCTTGAGCAAGGGCTTTTACCACAGAGGTTCTGTGGGTCCCTGCTGGTCAAGGATAATATGTTTGTGTTTATAATACTGTACAGTTTAATATGAATGCCTGGTGACAAATTTTGATGTATTAACGAAATAATCTATATATATATATAAAACACAGTTTGTGTGTGTGTGTGTGTGTGTGTGTGTGTGTGTGTGTGTGTGTGTGTGTGTGTGTAATGTTACCGATAGACTCCGAAACGGAGAGGCTCACGTGCTTGATATTTGGCATAGACATGGCCATTGAGCCTGGGACGAACATGGCCGAGACCATATTTGACGAGAGCCATATTTTTTATTCATATTTACCTCAGCGCATTTCAGCGAAGTACCCGCTAATCTCAGCCAGTGACAGAGCAGCTCGCTGATTCGCTCAGAGCGATCACGTGATGTTCCATGCCGTCACACGTTTGCACGTAATTCAGGGCGAAAAGCGATTGCGTTTTTTCACCTTTATGCGATCGTGTTTTGTGTCGATTTTGTGCGATATGAATAAAATTTTAATTCATATTTCGTGTTTACGAATTCGAATACGAAGGATTTCCCCTTTCCCCTTTCGATTTCGAATACGAATCGAATACGAGCTTGAGTCGAGAGGGCGAATGTACGGGTTGGGAATGTACGGGTCTCCCTTCCCCCGCCCGGCAACGCCGGTACTGAAGGGCGTGGGTCACAGGATCGGTGAGTCTCCAAAATCCGCTTCGTGCTCTTCCGAAGATGCAGGACGATGTCGCGATTGTTGTGCTGCTCTCCGACCATGAGAACTGCAACGTCATTGTTGACTGGCCCTCCCCTTCCCTCCCCCTTCCCTCCCCCTTCCCCCTCCCCTCCCCCATCCGTCCTCCCCCTCCCTTCCCCTCCGTCCTCCCCCTCCCTCCACCCTACCCCTTCTCCTTCTCCCCTCCCCCCTCCCATCCCCCCTCCCCTCCCCCTCCCCCTCCCCCCTCCCCCCTCCTTCCCCCTCCACCTCCCCCCTCCACCTCCCCCCTCCCCCTCCCTTTCCCCCTCCCCCCTCCATTTCCCCCTCCCCCCTCCCCCTCCCCCCTCCATTTCCCCTCCCCCTCCCCCTCCCCCCTCCCCGCTCCCCGTTCCCCCTCCCCCTCCCCCTACCCCTCCCCCCTCCCATCCCTCCCACCCCCTCCCCCTCCCATCCCTCACCCTCCCCCTCCCCATCCCCCCTCTTCTCCCCTCTCCCCCTCCCCCTCCCCCTCTTCTCCCCTCCCCCCCCTCTTCTCCCCTCCCCCCCGTGCCCCTCCCCTCCCCCGCCCGGCAATGCCGGGTAGTTCTGCTAGTATAAACTAAATAAATGTCAATATGAACAAATGAGTGGAAAGAAAGAAAGGGGAGGCTCATGCCCAAAATTCACGGCAGTTACCATACCTCTCTGAACTCCCTTCGGTTGACAAAATCTGTTATCCTTTTCTTTTCTGCCGAAGCAGACCGACTCTAGTCCTTATGAAGACTATTCTTCCATAATGGGTTGAATGGGCCTCTTCCTGTTACTACCTTCGTTTGTATATTCGCAATGTTGTTCGCACACGTATGTGGTTGTTCACATACTGATTTTTGTATTCGTTTCGAAATGCTTAACACAATCTTTTGTAACTCCTCCTCATTCACAGTCGGTATTGCCATGATGATTGTCCGAAGATGCCCTGGCCCTTCCAAAGAACGCGGCAAGAGACCTATCCCATCCGGAAGAAGCGGACATGTGGCAGTATCACATGCGGGCTGCATGTTCATTTGGGGGGGCTACTTGGTGAGTGTATTAATTAATTCTGTTGAATAGGTCAGCAGCCCAATTCTGATGGCTTCTTCTTCAAAATTCTTCCCTTGTGCAAAGCTCAGGATGATCTCTTACAAACCCTGGTAGCTGGGATATCATTTTAATTGGCGAAATTGGAATTTTTACCTCGGCCACCAAAGTTGACAGAGGTTATTTTTCACCTCTGTTTGACTGTCTGTTTGTCTGTGAGCAGGATATCTCAAACAGTTATGGATGGATTCAGAAGAAACTTGGTGACAAGTTTCAAGTTGGGTGTGTGACAAGGCCGAATTGATTAGATTTTAATGAAGATCCAGATGTGACAATTTTTAATGTCATTCTTCACCATTGAGAGATATGGCCAAAAACGATAAACAGCATGATATTTCAAAGAGTTATGGATAGATTCTGAGAAAACCTGGTGGATGAGTTGAGAAGGTGACAAGAACAAGCCGATTTAGATTTTGGTTCAGGTACGGATGCAGATCTGGCCTATCAGTGGGATGCAAAACATAAACTGTTCAGCGGGGTGGAGGTATGCCTCTATCGAGTGCCATTCTAGTTTTTAATATAATTATGGTATGCATTGTAGGGCAATAAATTATTGGGTTGATTTCTGGAAAAAGAGTTTTAATGTATTTTTTTATTAAAAAATTTATTTTTTCATGTATTTTTTTCATGTATGTATAAATGTATAAAAATACATTTAAAAAAAGGAAAATTCTGCGGGGCATTTCGATAGCTTATTCAGCATCTGCACCAGTAAGTACAAGAGAACTCCCGAGACGGTGCGGAGTTTCCGCGTTCCTCAATTTGTGACACCGCTAAACTGCAGCCTATAAACTTTTTGGCACAAGTCCTCAAAGATTCTGAGATGACTGCTGTTTAGATTTAAAATACAAATTGAAATGCCAGATGTATAAATGTCATGTCAGATTGCTTGATCGTTAATGTCCTTTTTAAAGAATCGGTACAGTTTGCGGATGATCATTCTTGCTACCTCTTTACAACACAACTTGCTCATATTTTTGTTCATATTTTCATCTATTTTCAAATTATGGATTTTCTTTCAAATTATCGACTTGTATGTACTTATGTTCACCACTTGTATGAAATGATGAATGTGTTTGCTTCCTTCTGCTTGTACTTATCATGTATGGTTACCGGAGGGAGGCATTTAGTCTTGGTGTCCATGGTGTTCCACTTTTTGAGTAACAAATTTCCCATTATTTAATTATTTCATCATTTAATTGATCAATTTCCAATTACTGTACTTAATTTTTTTTTTCAATTTTCAATGACTTTATTTTTCAAATATTTAATTTTTTGCAAATCTAATTTTTTTTTTTTTTTTTTCAAATGATTTGATTTTTCTTCAATTTTCAATTACTTAAATATTTTTTAATTTTCAAATATTGTATTTAATATTTCCATTAATTAATTGATATTTTTAAAATCATTATGAGGCAGATTTTGTCATGCTACCAATTGGCTAATATTACGAGTTGGCTAGCATCACCGATTGCAGCCCTCGACTTCTTATTCTTTTTTTCTTTTTTTTAAACCCATTCACCATATGATGTAAGTTCCGGAAGGTGTTCGATAGTTCAGGGGTGGTGGGGGGTGGGGAGGGGTGGGTATTGATTATTCAAATGAGTGGGATTAACACACGTTAATTGGCTGTAGCGTTATAGTGAGACTTGTTTTTATTTGTTTCCTCAGGCCAATGAAATGATGGATGTTTACCTGCCATCTACTGAAATGTGGATTTACAAAATGGAAACGGGGGAATGGTTTGTAATCTCATCTTCTCTCATGCGTTTGTAGTGAAGGAATTGGGTAACCCTCCAGTCTTCAAATATATCAGCACTCTCATTCATACATGTTCCCTTTCTTCCATTTATTCATTCATGTGTGACGCACATTTTAAGAAATACAAAGGAAAATACTCTTGTGTTATGCTGTATTTTAAAGTGCACATTTTTCCAAGCAATTCACTTTATTAACTTGCAAAATCGAAGAAACCACACACACACAGCAAACTCGAAGATTTTTCAAGTATATTGGTCGGTTGTGTTTGTTATTCTGTCTGTTTATCACTTGCCTACAGGTCACAATTCTAAGCCAATCGTCATGAAACTTCACCAAGTTGTAGAGGTCATCACAATTGAAATGCCTATTGATTTTGAGGTCAAAAGTCATCTGGAGGTCAAATTTCCAACATCATCAATTTTCATCCGATTGACTTGAAAATTGAACAGCAATTGTGCCTCACTGAATTGGGAAACCAACCAAAGTCACTAAATAGGGAAACCAATTATTTTTGAGGTCCGAAGGTCAACTCAAGGTCAAACTTCCAAAATCATAAATTTTCATCTGAAAAATCATAAATTTGCATCTGATTGACTTGACAATTTGAAAGCATTTGCATAGTGCCTCACTGAATTGGGAAACCAACTATTTTTGAGGTCAACTCTAAGTCAAACTTCTAAAATCATCAATTAAAATCTGAAAAATCGTCACTTTTCATCCTATTGACCCGAGCTTTGAACAAGATTGTCATTTTTAATCTTGATAAAACGGACAATTTGATGGATCAATGGCAACCTTTTTTGGGGTGAAAGGGGTGGATTTTGCAAGTATCGTGCCCTGCATGACGTCTTATTATTTTTATTCATCCTGCAGGCAGAAAAAGGTGGTGATTGGTGAATGCCCACTGCCTATGTCCGGCAGTTGTGCTGTGTGTGTGAGCGGAAAATTGTTCATGTTTGGGGGGCATCATGGCAGTGGCAACAGCAATGAGGTGCGTAAGTATGGATGAAGGGTATACGTGTGTTTTGTGTCACTGAGGGTTTGAGGTGTAAGAGTATTGGCAAAATTAGTACCTGTAAACGTTGTGAAGTGTTGGGAGAGTGTTATGTATTGTTCCAGGCATGAGAAATCTCTCTGTTTCCGTGGATTTCTTCTTTATTTATATTTTAGAATGTCTGACTCATGCTCGTGATATTTTGATATGACCTCTCTCATTTTTTTTTTTTTGTTTTTTTTTTTTTTACATCATCTAACCCTTTTAGTGGAGATGCCACTAAGTAAGTTAAACGCCTCCTTAATGATGCCCCAATGCTCCTAGCTATCATATTAGCAAAAATCAAATTTATTGAAAATCCAATTTAATTTATTGAAAATCAGAAATCCAATCAAATCTATAGGATTTTTGCTAATAATAAAAAGCACATAATAACTGGAAAGTTGTACAAACGCAGAACGGCAAAGATTGGCAGGGAAAGTATTCAGGTAATTGGAAGCATGTTGACGCCACACAGATACCTCATGTTAATGCACTAATGCAGCATCGTCATTTATAAACATAAATGGTTGCTTGTAGCGACTTGCATGGGAAAGTAAGGAGGTGAGGGCCCCAGTAGTATCTGTGTCAAAAGGAACCACAAATATCTTGAATCTGTATTGTTATACTTTGGCAGAAAAAAAGCATCATTTTGATTTGCGGATGCCAGATAACAGTTCGGGAGAGAACCACAGGTTTGTCCTGCAAGCCCGTTCCCCTGCCCCCTCAACCTTTATACGATTGTGATCTCCCTCACCTCCCTTATTACTCCTCCCCACACTCTCTGAGATGCACATGTCCCACTGCTCAGTGCATGAAGACTGGTGGGGCTAATTTCTTGGCATCGCGGATCGCACGTGGATAGGCTGTCTGCCCCTCATACAACAACAACAACAACAGGCATTTTAAGGCCATTTTCCCTGCTAGAGCGGGGGTTAGCCTTGCTTGGTTAGCTTGCTTGGTTAGCCATGACAATCTTCTCCATTTTGCCCTATTTTCTGCATCTCTCCTTGTTAACCCCCTTGCCCGCATTTCTTCTTCCACCACCTTTAGCCAAGTCTTTCTTGGTCTTCCCCGTCCTCTACTTCCTTCCACATTAATTTCCATCACTCTTCTCAACCGGTCCTGGTGTTGAACCCTGGTGTTGAACTGGTGTTGAACTGGTTGAACCCTGGTGTTGGGCTAGCGGCTCGGGTGCCGGCTTAGGATCCTAGGATCCTGGGTTCGAATCCCGGTCGATTGCTGAATTAACGCCAGGGGGGTTGACTCAGCCTGTCATCCTTCCGAGGTCGGCTAATTGAGTACCAGTTCACTGGTAATTCCCTGTTTGTCGTTAAAGGCGGCAAAAAGGGTTGGCGTCAGGAAGGGCATCCGGCCGTAAAACATTGCTTCAAAAAGGGGACCAAAAAAAACAACAACAACCATGGTGCCCGAAAAAGGCCAACCCCCGCTTGCGGGGAAAAATGGCCTCTAAAGGTGGTTTTTATACTCTTCTCAACCGGTCACTTTCATCCTTCCTCAACACATGACCAAACCATCTCAACCTGTTCCTCTTCATAGCATCAATCACAGGCTCTATTCCCATCATTTTTCGCAATTCATCATTTGTCTTCCTCTCTCTCAACGATACTCCACACATCCACCGAACCATTCGCATTTCCACCCTTTCCAGCCTTCGTTGCTGCTCTACGTTCATTACCAATGTCTCACTCCCATAAATCATAACACTTCTCACACATGCAGCATACACCTTTCCCTTCAGCTTCAACGACACTCCCCTCCTCATCAGCACGCCACTCAGTTCCCGAAACTTCTTCCATGCACATCTCACTCTTGCAACCGTTGCCGAGTCTGATCCACCTTCTCCATTCAGCATGTCTCCTAGTTAGCAAAATGTTTCGTGATATTGTGATATGGGAATTTCGTGACATGGGTGGAAAGGGAGTGTGTGCCCAAAACAATTGACGAAGTTGAAAGAGAGAGAGAGAGAGTTGAGCGGAGTTTGTGTTTGCTATGTGTCTTGTATAGGGCCTGTTGGGAGTTGTGCCTATGGCAGGTGAATATAGTTTTTTTCGCAGTTCTTTATCACTGCTTATTATTATTTTATTTAAATAATGATTTAAATATGTCTGGTGGTGACTTAACTGTTCAGGCAGTTGGCTTTGGATTTTAGGGTTCTGAGTTTAAACCACAGCTGTGCCAACATAACACCAGAGGGATTGACTCAACCTGTCATGCTTTTCGAGCTCGACAAAATGAGTATCTTGCTTGCTGGGCATAAGAGAGGCCAACAACAAAAGATTTGGGGATAGCAGGCTTACACCACCCACCTCCTCCAACCCAACAAGTGGTGGAAGACGTTTTCTTCCCCACTTTTTGGATATACAAAGAGGCTGAAAGCATGGGAAAACCACGTGGAGTGAGAGCGCAGGGAAGTTCCTCGCAGTCATTCGGCTTCGCCACTGTGGCATCCGGGGCATGGCCTCGCATGGGTGGAATTTTGGAACCACACACACAATTTGCTTAATTTACTTGCTTATGATGCTGCGCATGGAGCCTCATGAGAAACTTGCGGCACTCTCGTCTGTCTTGGGCCCATTGACTCATCATCGCTGGGGTAGTTTCTAGCTCCCTCAGCTCCTTTTCCACCATACAACACCAGGTCTCTGAAAGTGGTCCAACCCTCTGACCTTCCAGCTTCCGATGTATCGCTCGTTTTATGTGATGTTGTTTTCCATACACAGTATATGCCCAATACATTTCCACCTCCTCATTTTAATTTCCTTTGGGATGTTTTACTTTCCATCCTGTTACAGTGACGATAGACCGTAGATACATAAAGTTGTCGAAGTCTCGTATGGCCAAGTCATTGCACATGACAGCATTGTCGTCTGACGCATCTCATGCTCTCCGTTTTGTTGGTGTTGATTTTTCAGTCGTACTTGCAGGACAGAGCATATGGAGGCTATTTACCTTCTCTTGCATACTTTGCTTGGTGTCCGATAGCAATATATGTCATCAGCATAGCTGAGCTCCTCCAGATGGTCACCTTGAGTCAAGTCTATTCCATGACTGGCATATTCTGTAGTCATCCTTCATGCCCAGCCCAATACAAGTAAAGGAATTTGTGGAAACAGCATGTATCCCACCCCAGTCTGATTCCTGTTGTGACTTCAAATTCTTGTGACTTACAGCTCACACTACATTTGTAGCCAGTGTACATGTTCTCTTTAATTTTGATGAACTTTCCAGATTTTCCATAACCTTCCAATATACGTATCCACATTGCATTCCTGTTTATACTGTCAAATACTTTCTCTTAAAGTTGACAAAAGTCATCACAAGACTTGAACTCCATTCATTACATTGTTACCTCTGCCACTGAAGGTGTCAAACTGTCAAATTTTCAGGAATAAATATATACTGGGATTTTCACTATCCCTGTCTTTTGTCTGTCTGTGAACAGGATGTCTCAAAAAGTTGTGGAAGGATTCGGACGAAATTTGGTGGAGAGGTTGAGTGTGTGACGAGGACGGATTGATTCAATTTTGGTGAAGATCCGAATACGGATCCGGGCACAAGAAGTCTTAAAATATCTACAAAAGTGATTCTTCACCATTGAGTGACAGGGCCAAAAACGATATATAGCATACAACAAACAACAACAGGCATTTTAAAGGCCATTTTCCCTGCAAGAGCGGGGGTTAGCCTTGCGGTCCCCATGACAATCTTCTCCATTTTGCCCTATTTTCTGCATCTCCCCTTGTTAACCCCCTGGCCCGCATTTCTTCTTCGACCATCTTTAGCCAAGTCTTTCTCGGTCTTCCCCGTCCTCTACATCCTTCCACATTCATTTCCATCACTCTTCTCAACCAGTCACTTTCATCCTTCCTCAACACATGACCAAACCATCTCAAACTGTTTCTCTTCACAGCATCCATCACAGGCTCTATTCTCATCAACTTTCGCAATTCATCATTTGGCTTCCTCTCTCTCAACGATACTCCGCACATCCACGGAACCATTCGCATTTCCACCCTTTCCAGCCTTCATTGCTGCTCTACGTTCATTACCCATGTCTCGCTCCCATAAATCATAACACTTCTCACACATACAGCATACACTTTTCCCTTCAGCTTCAACGACACTCCCCTCCTCGTCAGCACGCCACTCAGTTCCCGAAACTTCTTCCATGCACATCTCACTCGAGCAACCGTTGCCGAGTCTGATCCACCTTCTCCATTCAGCATGTCTCCTCGGTAACAAAATGTTTTCACACCTTCCAGCTTCACGCCGTCTCCAAGATCCAACCCAACATTTCCTCCATCTGCAGCTCCCTCTGTGCACATCTTACACTTGAATGTAGCTGCCACACTGGTTAATGACCCTCTCAAACCACTACATTTTTGATGAACCCACTCAGCGCACATTGTACATTGAATTGAGTTCACTCCGACACCCTTCCTGCACACAGCACACGGCCACTTCCCAGTTCTTTCCAACTCACCACATGCTTTACCACTTGCCATCACCTTTGTTTTTCCGATATTCACCTTCAGACCTTTCGTCTCCATACATTCCTTCCACTTGTTCATCTTCTCCTTCAGTCCATCCATACTTTCTGCAATCAACACCAGATCATCTGCATACAACAACTCCCACGGTAAACCCTCATTTATGTTCCGAGCCAGCACCTCCATCACAGCTACAAATAGTAGTGGACTTATTACCGACCCCTGATGCACTCCCACCTTCACCTCAAACTCACCACTGTTCCCGTCCTTCATCCTTACAGCTGTGCGCGCTCTTTTTGTACATTTTGTGCTAATGATATATAGCATGATATTACAAAAAGTTGTGGACGAGTTATGATCAAACTTGGTGGATAAGTTGGTGAGGCGGGATGAACAAGCCGATTTTATTTTGGTTCAGGTCCGAATCCAGGTCCGGCCAATCAGTGGGATACAAAACGTAGCCTGCTCAGCCTGGTGGAGGTATGCGCTCTACCGAGTGCCCGTCTAGTTGCATGTGTTTCTTAATGCATTTAACTTGTTCAATTGGATGTATTTGCTTATATTCTTGTGATTACCATGAAAGATTTACTTTTTGCTTCAAACTCAAACATTCTCCTGCTTGATTTTCACGAGTTTGGGAGGTACGTGAGTGCACTATAACAGATACAGTGCCTTCAGAAAGTATTCACACCCTTTGACTTTTTCACATTTTGTTGTGTTACAGCCTGAATTTGAAATGGATACATTAAAAAATGTTGTTGCTGATCTACATATAATACCCCATCATGTCAAAGTGGAATTTGGTTTTTAGAATTCTTTACAAAATAATTAAAAATGAAAATCTGAAATGTCTTGAGTCAATAAGTATTCAACTCCTTTGCAATTTTCGTTTGTTCATCCATTGTCCTTTGGTCATCTATGAGATGTCTCTACAACTTGATTGGAGTCCACCTGTGGTCAATTCAATTAATTGGACATGATTTAGAAAGAAGTACACCTTTCTATATGAGGTCCCGCAGTTAACAGTGCATGACAGAGCAGACAGAAACTCTTCCATAAATTCTAACGAACTGCCCGTAGAACTCTGAGATATAATTGTGTCATTTACAGGGAAACGCCAAAGGTATTTCTACGAAGTATTGACTCGTGGGGGATGGGGGTGGGGGGGGGAGGGAGGGAGTGGGGGATTAATACTTTTGTAAATTAGATTTTTCTGTATTTCATTTTAAAATTATTCTGTAAAGATTTCTAAAAGAAATATTCCGTTTTTACATTATAGGGTATTATGTGTAGATCAGTGGCAAAAAATCTCAATGCAAACCATTTTAAATTCAGGCTGTAACAACAAAATGTGAAAAAAGTCAAGGGGTGTGAATACTTTCTGAAGGCACTGCATATTAGTTGCAGTTAGAGCGTCCGTTATGAGTCTGAGATGGGATTTTAAATGGTACATGGTGCTTTCTTGCTTAACACTCAGCATTTAAAGGATAGAGCATGCACAAACCCCACGGGTTTTTTGGTTTGTTTTTTTGTATACATAATCGAGGCTCGTGAAAGAGCTAACATTTATCACACAAACAAATCAAACAGACAAACAAACAAAGTATATAAAAAGGGGAGCGGTAGACAAGATGGGGAGAGAAGGGGAAGCACATAAACACAACATTTGAGAGCAGGGACATCAGGAATGTGTGGGAGGGAGAGGGCTTGGGGGGAGGCAGCGTGGGAAGGGGGGGGGGGGGAGGATAGGAGAAGTATAAACACAAGGACACCAAGGACTTCCAGGAAAGAAGTTGGTATTTCAAAAAAGTGGATTTGGGGTGAAATTAGCGGGGGTTGGCATCCTTTAGGGTTGAGGGGTTTGCCGTGAGATTTAGCCTCAAAAATACCCCTCTGACTGCGGAGAAAAAGCGCCGGTGCTTGATGGTGCTGCCGTTGTCCAGTGTTGTGTGGTTTGTAACTTCCCACAAGGTCAACGGCGGGGTTCATCCGTTGTCAATACCTGTGTTGACTGTCATGTGTGTGTGGGTGTGAGTGTGTGTGTGTGTGTGCATGCGTGTGTGCGATTTGTGTGTGACAGCCCTCCCATTAGCCTTAGAAACTGTAGATAAGAAAGTACGTTGTGGATGCTTGTTTTTTTTAACTTGTTTTTTATCTTTTATTTTTCCTGAGCCACAAATAGATCTTCATGATGAACCTTGAGCGAGGCATTGATCAGCTGTGTTGGGTCAAGGTATCACCCATATCTGGTCAACCACCCACTTCCAAAGATAAGCTTGGCTGTTGGGTGTATCAAAACAGGTCAGAGCAAATGCTTATTGCAATCTAATACGGACATTCTGTATCGGTTGCCACTCGCTTGTCAGGAAAGGTGCATAACCTGTCACCCCTTTACAGACTCATCTTTTTTGGTGGCTATGGCTACCCCCCTGAAGAACATCACCGCGGCACCTTTGAATTTGATGAAGCGTCTTTCTGGGTGAGGTTCCGCCGAGGTACACAAGAGTTGGCGTCGCGGGCAAACTTTTGATTTTTGATTATTTTTTGTCAGAGATCTACTTTTTATATGCACATTGATGAATCACCCTGCCTGTGAAACACCGATGACAGTTTATAGCTGGGCCAAGATTCGGACCCAGGCTAGACGGCTTAGAGGCAGGTTTGTATACCTCTAGTGATGAGGCCATCCTGCCAGCCCGAATCTGAAGATCAGTGACCAAGACAGAGTCGAAACTTATAATCAGATGTCACACTATTGAAGAAGAGAAAATACTTTATGGTGGCTGCATCGATGGATTGCATGATTGTGATTTAACATTACGTTATCTGTGTTCTATAATTTATTGGTGCGTTATCAACATTGAAGACAAGGTGCAATAAGCAGGCAAGATTGTCCAATATGCCCCCCTCCCTCCTCCATGCTGCAGCCCGTAAATGTTTCCAGAGGTTGGAATAATCACGTGCACGTCTTCGATCCTGAAACCCGACATTGGAGTCAGCCCGTAACAACTGTGAGTGTCCTGTCACTACTCGTTAAGGCCACAGTAGTTGAATGCGAATTGTCAACTTCACACCCGATACCTTGTTTTTATGTAAAACAACTTGAAATACAAATATGGCTGCCATTGATTGTCAAAAGACTCGTGGTAGTGTTTTGTTCATTTTAAAATAAAATTATCATTGCTTTTTCCAGTCAATTATAATTGACAGGGCATGTGAGCATGGTTGGTAGATGGAGCATTCCACAAGATGATGTGACACATTTACAGGGAAACGCTCCAGTTCCGCGAGCAGCGCACGCCTGCACGACGCTGGGAAACTACGGCTACGTCTTTGGAGGGAGATTTCTGGTATGAACCACTGTGCTTTTTCTCTCTTTTCATGAGTGAGGCTCATTGAAGAGAAAAGTTGAATTTAATGTGAGATAGCATGGTAACAATTAGGCACAACTGGCAAAGGGATAAATGAGCAGAAAAGGAAGAGAAAGAGAGAGTGGGGGAAAGGAACACTGAAATCAGCAAGTAAGTTGGTTGGGTTAGGGAGGGTTAATGGGGGTAATAGGATGATGGGTCAGCATGGGGAAGGACACGAGGTGGCGGTGCACACTGTCTGCTCTAAACGATGGGAAAGAACGACATATAGACAGGAAAAGCTAGGAACGAAGGAGGTGAGGTGTGCAGTCAGCCTTGATTTTGGAATTTTAACCAGGAGGGGATTACTGGGAGAACACTGCATCCTGAAGTTTATCGGGAAGGTTGGAGGAGAGAGAGAGAGGAGGGAGGAATGTTGGAGAATTAATCATTGTGCGTTTTGATAGTTTAACAGCTCGGCAAAAGGAGGTCAAAAATAACATGACAATCGAGATAGTTGTGGACTGGGTGCAGGATGGCTGACCTGATGCCTTTACTGCATATTCTGGACTGACAGGATGGCTGTCCAGATGTGCGCACACTCAACTCTAAGCTGTATAGCCTGAGTTTGAATCCCGACGCAGCTATAAACTGTCATTCTGGGATTTCACGGGCGGAGTGATTCATCGATGTGCGTGCCGTCCCTCGGATGGACGTTAAACTTTGTGTCCCATCTGTCAGCATTTGTTGGTGGACGTTAAAGATCCCATGATGTCCTTTGCGAAGAGTAAGTGAGCTGAGGGCCTTTCACTCTCTCATGTCAGGCAGGTTGGTGGTCTTTCTGTCTTCTACTGACT
The DNA here is from genome assembly GCF_964187855.1 of Myxine glutinosa. Classification (NCBI taxonomy): domain Eukaryota; kingdom Metazoa; phylum Chordata; class Myxini; order Myxiniformes; family Myxinidae; genus Myxine; species Myxine glutinosa. The sequence continues at coordinate 357,595,670 of NC_136261.1, read as the reverse complement.
CCCCTCTGGCCCAGCTCCCTCTGCTCTGTCTGTGCTCTGTCCCTCAAATATTCCTTCAGGATGCACAAGATCTGCCAGCAACCCTGTTATGGTGAAACTGCCAAAATCAAGACTCTCTGCTCACCTTCACTCTTTCATTCCTCTTTTCTCCCACCTCTGGAACAAACTCCCTCACTCTCTTCAATCCCACTCCTCCCTCCAGGTCTTCAAAACAGCTTTTCACCACCATCTCTTATCTTTGCCCATCCAAAACCGTGATCTTTTCTACCCCGTTAATCCTCCCTAAATCCACCTCGTTCAAATTCCGATTTTTTTCCTGAACGTCCTTGTAGTGTCCATCTTGTTTATCCCATGAACCCTGCCCCAGCCCTCTTCCTCCCACAGATCTCCTGATGTCCCTGTTCTCTCCTGTTGTTGTGCTTCCCTCTCCCTCCCCCTCGTCTCCCGCTGCCTTTTTATGTTCTATGTGTCTTGCACGAGCCTCGACTTGGTATACAAAAAATATACCATGAACAAATTACAAATTCCTGCTCTAACCAGCAGGGGCACTGCATTTGCGGCATAGCCGCACGCACCCTCAGCCAACGATGCTACCCTGCAGCCTTGTTCTGCATACAAACGAAGGAACGATTTCAAATTCTTGAAGAATGAGTACAATAAATTGTCAACGTGACAATGGAAATTCCATACCGTTGCATTTCTTCCTGACAGCATGATACGGATAGACACATGACAGCATAGCACAAGTATTTCAATCATTAAGTAGCTTGTGTTTAATCAGCCAATGGTAGCAGGTCTTGTTGGATTTGCAAAATGCAACGAAATTAAATGGACTTTGAGGTCACAAAAAAAAAAATCTAATTCGATTTTTCTTTTCGATGAAAAATCCAATAAAATAGGTTGGTCTTGATATTGTTACAGAGGGGCTGTTAAGCTACAGATGATGATAAAAGATCAAGCAATGTGGCAGCGGTTCTCGTTTCCAAACTTGAACATTATTTTGGGAGCAGGCAGCTTCCTTTCGTTTTGACCTGAAAGGCTCCAGTGGCATCAAGTTTCTAATACTACGAGTTCCCTTACAAGGAACTCCAATGCAGGAGGAGACCATTAGACCCATCAAATACCACATTCTTACACAGCCCATCAAAGTCCGCATTCTTTATCCGCCTGTCCACATTCTTACATGTGTACGAGACTTGTCACGTTTTACTTTGGCTGAACATCAAAAATTGAGGTTGGCCTGCATTCTGAACGAGTATGAACAACATAGTTTAACATACTTGTGTAGGTAGATGTGTTTTGAATTCATTTTGAGGGGGGGGGGGGGGGGGGCACTTTTTAATTATTATTTATTCATTTACTTATTTATTCTCTACCCGAGCACCAGGCTCAGGTGTTGGCTTAGCGGTTAGGGTGCCGGCTTGGGATCCTGGGTTCGAATCCCGGTCGTTCGCTGAATTAACGCCAGGGGGGTTGACTCAGCCTGTCATCCTTCCGAGGTCGGAAAATTGAGTACCAGCTTGCTGGGATGAATGATCACGGTGTGTACCCCGATTTAGAATAGGTACACCGTATCCCTGCGCAGGGTAAGAGCGTGACCAAGGGTTGGCGTCAGGAAGGGCATCTGGCCATAAAAACATTGCCTCAAACAGGGAACCATGATTGTCATAGGGCCCGCAAGGCTAACCCCCGCTCTAGCGGGGAAAAATGGCCATAAAACGATCATTCATTCATTCATTCATTCTCTACCTGAGCAAAGACCATGGAAGAGCAAGGTTGAGTTGACATTGGGGGCAGCAGGTCAACAATTGGGCACAATTAGCAAAATAATAAATCGACAGGAAAGGAAGATAAAAGGGGTGGAGAGAAACGCTGAAACCAGCAAATAAGCTAGGGGGTTAGTGAAAAAGAGTTAATTGGGTAAAAAAAAAGATCGTGGGTCAGGATGGGAATGACATGAGGTCGTGGTGCAGTGTCTGTTGAAGTTTAACCAGGAAGGCGTTACTGGAACCACTCATGCATCCTTGAGTGGGAAGGAGGGTCAGAGGGCTGATCGAGCAGTGGGAGCAATATTGGAGAAATAGTTTTTAAAAACCATAGAGACCACCGGCATACCTATGATGTCCTTCGGCTTCATCATGGGAGATTTTAATGTGGAGAGCTTTAGTTTCAACAGAATCCAGGAGAGATGGATATGATGCTTGGGCATCAGCCCATAGGGGAGAACTGTGGAGCTCCCACGTAGGATTTACTTTGACTTTCATTACTGATCATGTGTCGGTTTCAGAATTTACAAATTTACTTCACTCTGTACAAAAGGTGGCATTCTGACAAAATGAAGGACTTGAGTAGGGAGCATAATGAAAAAGAGACATGCTGGTTGGGTTGTATGTCTGTGTGTACAGAATTCAAGAATGGATGATCTTCACTCGCTTAACCTGGACACGTGGGAATGGAGTGGCAAGTGAGTCCAGCAGTGGGTCACAGTTAAGGTGTTCTTAGCCCTCTTGCTCGACATAGCTGTTCCTTCTTTAATCGTATTTTATATGATAAGTGCACAGATCCAGAACTATTCCTATTTCTATCCACAATCTCATATTGGCCCTTAAAATAAAATTCCCAATCCTGTATCACCTGTTCACAAGTGGTTGCTCTGCATAAAAGGCCATCAACTTGCAAAATACTCAATAATGATGAGAATTTTGATTGATGACGTGGAAGAAAAAATACAATTGTCCCTGTTCATTCACGAGAGGTGGCGAGCTTTCACAATTATAATTATTATTATTGTGCAAGTTTCAGATGATCATCGATTATTAGCTCTTGCTAATAATCATTTATTATCTCTTGATTTTTTTTCTTGATTATCTTGATTTATTATCTTGATTGATATTATCTTGTATTTATTATCTTGATTTATTATTAATAACAGATTTATTATCTCTTGCTATCACCAATTTATTAGCTCTCACGATCACCGATTTATTAGCTCTTGCTATCACCGATTTATTAGCTCTTGCTATCACCGATTTATTAGCTCTTGCTATCACCGATTTATTAGCTCTTGCTATCACCGATTTATTAGCTCTTGCTATCACCGATTTATTAGCTCTTGCTATCACCGATTTATTAGCTCTTGCTATCACCCGATTTAATAGCTCTTGCTATCACCGATTTATTAGCTCGAGCTATCACTGATTTATTAGCTCTTGCTATCACCGATTTATTTGCTCTTGCTGTCACTGATTTATTAGCTCTTGCTTTCACCGATTTATCAGCTCTTGCTATCACCGATTTATTATCTCTTGCTATCACTGATTTATTATCTCTTGCTATCACCGATTTATTTGCTCTTGCTGTCACTGATTTATTAGCTCTTGCTTTCACCGATTTATCAGCTCTTGCTATCACTGATTTATTAGCTCTTGCTATCACTGATTTATTATCTCGAGCTACTACTGATTTATTAGCTCATGCTGTCACTGATTTATTAGCTCTTGCTATCACCGATTTATGAGCTCTAGCTATCACTGATTTATTATCTCTAGCTACTACTGATTTATTAGCTCTTGCTGTCACCGATTTATTAGCTCTTGCTATCACCGATTTATTAGCTCTAGCTATCACCGACTTATTAGCTCTTGCTATCACCGACTTATTAGCTCTTGCTATCGCCGACTTATTAGCTCTTGCTATCACTGATTTATTATCTCTAGCTATCACTGATTTATTAGCTCTTGCTATCACTGATTTATTAGCTCTTGCTATCATTGATTTATTATCTCTAGCTATCACCGATTTATTAGCTCTTGCTATCACCGATTTATTAGCTCTTACTATCACTGATTTATTATCTCTAGCTATCACCGATTTATTAGCTCTTGCTATCACTGATTTATTATCTCGAGCTACAACTGATTTATTAGCTCTTGTTATCACCGATTTATTATCTCTAGCTATCACCGATTTATTAGCTATTGCTATCACCGATTTATTTGCTCTTGCTATCACTGATTTATTATCTCTAGCTATCACCGATTTATTCACTCTTGCTGCCACCGATTTATTAGCTCTTGCTATCACCGATTTATCAGCTATTGCTATCACCAATTTATTCGCTCTAGCTATCACTGATTTATTAGCTCTTGCTATCACCGATTTATTATCTCTAGCTATCACCGATTTATTAGCTCTTGCTATCACCGATTTATTATCTCTAGCTATCACCGATTTATTAGCTCGAGCTATCACTGATTTATTAGCTCTTGCTATCACCGATTTATTTGCTCTTGCTGTCACTGATTTATTAGCTCTTGCTTTCACCGATTTATCAGCTCTTGCTATCACCGATTTATTATCTCGAGCTATCACTGATTTATTAGCTCTTGCTATCACTGATTTATTATCTCGAGCTACTACTGATTTATTAGCTCTTGCTGTCACCGATTTATTAGCTCTTGCTATCACCGATTTATGAGCTCCAGCTATCACCGATTTATTATCTCTAGCTACTACTGATTTATTAGCTCTTGCTGTCACCAATTTATTAGCTCTTGCTATCACCGATTTATTAGCTCTAGCTATCACCGACTTATTAGCTCTTGCTATCACCGACTTATTAGCTCTTGCTATCGCCGACTTATTAGCTCTTGCTATCACTGATTTATTATCTCTAGCTATCACTGATTTATTAGCTCTTGCTATCACTGATTTATTAGCTCTTGCTATCACTGATTTATTATCTCTAGCTATCACCGATTTATTAGCTCTTGCTATCACCGATTTATTAGCTCTTACTATCACTGATTTATTATCTCTAGCTATCACCGATTTATTTGCTCTTGCTATCACTGATTTATTATCTCTAGCTATCACCGATTTATTAGCTCTTGCTATCACCGATTTATTAGCTCTTACTATCACTGATTTATTATCTCTAGCTATCACCGATTTATTTGCTCTTGCTATCACTGATTTATTATCTCTAGCTATCACCGATTTATTAGCTCTTGCTATCACCGATTTATTAGCTCTTACTATCACTGATTTATTATCTCTAGCTATCACCGATTTATTTGCTCTTGCTATCACTGATTTATTATCTCTTGCTATCACCGATTTATTAGCTCTTACTATCACTGATTTATTATCTCTAGCTATCACCGATTTATTTGCCCTTGCTATCACCGATTTATTAGCTCTTGCTATCACCAATTTATCAGCTCTTGCTATCACTGATTTATTATCTCTTGCTATCACCAGTTTATCAGCTCTAGCTATCACTGATTTATTAGCTCTTGCTATCACCAATTTATCAGCTCTAGCTATCACTAATTTATTAGCTCTTGCTATCACCAATTTATCAGCTCTAGCTATCACTGATTTATCACTGATTTATTAGCTCTTGCTATCACTGATTTATTAGCTCTTGCTATCATTGATTTATTATCTCTAGCTATCACCGATTTATTAGCTCTTGCTATCACCGATTTATTAGCTCTTACTATCACTGATTTATTATCTCTAGCTATCACCGATTTATTAGCTCTTGCTATCACTGATTTATTATCTCTTGCTATCACTGATTTATTATCTCTAGCTATCACCGATTTATTAGCTCTTGCTCTCACCGATTTATTAGCTCTTACTATCACTGATTTATTATCTCTAGCTATCACCGATTTATTAGCTCTTGCTCTCACCGATTTATTAGCTCTTACTATCACTGATTTATTATCTCTAGCTATCACCGATTTATTTGCTCTTGCTATCACTGATTTATTATCTCTAGCTATCACCGATTTATTAGCTCTTGCTATCACCAATTTATCAGCTCTTGCTATCACTGATTTATTATCTCTTGCTATCACCAGTTTATCAGCTCTAGCTATCACTGATTTATTAGCTCTTGCTATCACTGATTTATTATCTCTAGCTATCACCGATTTATTAGCTCTTGCTCTCACCGATTTATTATCTCTAGCTATCACCGATTTATTATCTCTAGCTATCACTGATTTATTAGCTCTTGCTATCACTGATTTATTATCTCTAGCTATCACCGATTTATTAGCTCTTGCTATCACCAATTTATCAGCTCTTGCTATCACTGATTTATTATCTCTTGCTATCACCAGTTTATCAGCTCTAGCTATCACTGATTTATTAGCTCTTACTATCACTGATTTATTATCTCTAGCTATCACCGATTTATTAGCTCTTGCTCTCACCGATTTATTAGCTCTTACTATCACTGATTTATTATCTCTAGCTATCACCGATTTATTAGCTCTTGCTATCACTGATTTATTATCTCTTGCTATCACTGATTTATTATCTCTAGCTATCACCGATTTATTAGCTCTTGCTCTCACCGATTTATTAGCTCTTACTATCACTGATTTATTATCTCTAGCTATCACCGATTTATTAGCTCTTGCTCTCACCGATTTATTAGCTCTTACTATCACTGATTTATTATCTCTAGCTATCACCGATTTATTTGCTCTTGCTATCACTGATTTATTATCTCTAGCTATCACCGATTTATTAGCTCTTGCTATCACCAATTTATCAGCTCTTGCTATCACTGATTTATTATCTCTTGCTATCACCAGTTTATCAGCTCTAGCTATCACTGATTTATTAGCTCTTGCTATCACCAATTTATCAGCTCTAGCTATCACTGATTTATTATCTCTTGCTATCACCAATTTATCAGCTCTAGCTATCACTGATTTATTAGCTCTTGCTATCACCAATTTATCAGCTCTAGCTATCACTGATTTATTATCTCTTGCTATCACCAATTTATCAGCTCTAGCTATCACTGATTTATTATCTCTTGCTATCACCAATTTATCAGCTCTTGCTGTCACCGATTTATTAGCTCTTGCTATCACTGATTTATTATCTCTAGCTATCACCGATTTATTAGCTCTTGCTATCACCGATTTATCAGCTCTTGCTATCACTGATTTATTATCTCTAGCTATCACTGATTTATTAGCTCTTGCTGTCACCGATTTATTAGGTCTTGCTATCACTGATTTATCAGCTCTAGCTATCACTGATGTATTAGCTCTTGCTGTCACCGATTTATTATCTCTTGCTATCACCGATTTATTAGCTCTTGCTATCACCGATTTATTATCTCTTGCTATCACCGATTTATTAGCTCTTGCTGTCACCGATTTATTATCTCTTGCTATCACTGATTTATTAGCTCTTGCTATCACCAATTTATCAGCTCTTGCTATCACTGATTTATTAGCTCTTGCTATCACCGATTTATTAGCTCTTGCTATCACCAATTTATCAGCTCTAGCTATCACTGATTTATTAGCTCTTGCTATCACCGATTTATTAGCTCTTGCTATCACCAATTTATCAGCTCTAGCTATCACTGATTTATTAGCTCTTGCTGTCACCGATTTATTATCTCTTGCTATCACCAATTTATCAGCTCTAGCTATCACTGATTTATTAGCTCTTGCTGTCACCGATTTATTATCTCTTGCTATCACCAATTTATCAGCTCTAGCTATCACTGATTTATTAGCTCTTGCTGTCACCGATTTATTATCTCTAGCTATCACTGATTTATTAGCTCTTGCTATCACTGATTTATTAGCTCTTGCTATCACCAATTTATCAGCTCTTGCTATCACCGATTTATTAGCTCTTGCTGTCACCGATTTATTATCTCTAGCTATCACTGATTTATTAGCTCTTGCTATCACTGATTTATTAGCTCTTGCTATCACCGATTTATTAGGTCTTGCTATCACTGATTTATTAGCTCTTGCTATCACCGATTTATTAGGTCTTGCTATCACCGATTTATTAGCTCTTGCTATCACTGATTTATTAGCTCTTGCTATCACCAATTTATCAGCTCTAGCTATCACTGATTTATTAGCTCTTGCTATCACCAATTTATCAGCTCTAGCTATCACTGATTTATTAGGTCTTGCTATCACCGATTTATTAGCTCTTGCTATCACTGATTTATTAGCTCTTGCTATCACCGATTTATTAGGTCTTGCTATCACCGATTTATTAGCTCTTGCTATCACTGATTTATTAGCTCTTGCTATCACCAATTTATCAGCTCTAGCTATCACTGATTTATTAGCTCTTGCTATCACCAATTTATCAGCTCTAGCTATCACTGATTTATTAGGTCTTGCTATCACCGATTTATTAGCTCTTGCTATCACTGCTTTATTAGCTCTTGCTATCACCGATTTATTAGCTCTTGCTATCACCGATTTATTAGCTCTTGCTATCACCGATTTATTATCTCTAGCTATCACTGATTTATTAGCTCTTGCTATCACCGATTTATTATCTCTAGCTATCACTGATTTATTAGCTCTTGCTATCACCGATTTATCAGCTCTAGCTATCACCGATTTATTAGCTCTTGCTATCACCGATTTATTATCTCTAGCTATCACTGATTTATTATCTCTAGCTATCACCAATTTATCAGCTCTAGCTATCACTGATTTATTAGCTCTTGCTATCACCGATTTATTATCTCTAGCTATCACTGATTTATTAGCTCTTGCTATCACCAATTTATCAGCTCTAGCTATCACTGATTTATTAGCTGTTGCTATCACCGATTTATTAGCGCTTGCTATCACTGATTTATTATCTCTAGCTATCACCGATTTATTACCTCTTGATATCACCGATTTATCTGCTCTTGCTATCACTGATTTATTATCTCTAGCTATCACTGATTTATTAGGTCTTGCTGTCACCGATTTATTAGCTCTTGCTATCACCGATTTATTATCTCTAGCTATCACTGATTTATTATCTCTTGCTATCACTGATTTATTATCTCTAGCTGTCACCGATTTATTATCTCTAGCTGTCACCGATTTATTATCTCTAGCTATCACCGATTTATTAGCTCTTGCTATCACCGATTTATCAGCTCTTGCTATCACTGATTTATTATCTCTAGCTGTCACCGATTTATTATCTCTAGCTATCACCGATTTATTATCTCTAGCTATCACTGATTTATTAGCTCTTGCTGTCACCGATTTATTATCTCTAGCTGTCACCGATTTATTATCTCTAGCTATCACCGATTTATTAGCTCTTGCTATCACCGATTTATTATCTCTAGCTATCACTGATTTATTAGCTCTTGCTGTCACCGATTTATTATCTCTAGCTGTCACCGATTTATTATCTCTAGCTATCACTGATTTATTAGCTCTTGCTGTCACCGATTTATTAGGTCTTGCTATCACTGATTTATCAGCTCTAGCTATCACTGATGTATTAGCTCTTGCTGTCACCGATTTATTATCTCTTGCTATCACCGATTTATTAGCTCTTGCTATCACCGATTTATTATCTCTTGCTATCACCGATTTATTAGCTCTTGCTGTCACCGATTTATTATCTCTTGCTATCACTGATTTATTAGCTCTTGCTATCACCAATTTATCAGCTCTTGCTATCACTGATTTATTAGCTCTTGCTATCACCGATTTATTAGCTCTTGCTATCACCAATTTATCAGCTCTAGCTATCACTGATTTATTAGCTCTTGCTATCACCGATTTATTAGCTCTTGCTATCACCAATTTATCAGCTCTAGCTATCACTGATTTATTAGCTCTTGCTGTCACCGATTTATTATCTCTTGCTATCACCAATTTATCAGCTCTAGCTATCACTGATTTATTAGCTCTTGCTGTCACCGATTTATTATCTCTTGCTATCACCAATTTATCAGCTCTAGCTATCACTGATTTATTAGCTCTTGCTGTCACCGATTTATTATCTCTAGCTATCACTGATTTATTAGCTCTTGCTATCACTGATTTATTAGCTCTTGCTATCACCAATTTATCAGCTCTTGCTATCACCGATTTATTAGCTCTTGCTGTCACCGATTTATTATCTCTAGCTATCACTGATTTATTAGCTCTTGCTATCACTGATTTATTAGCTCTTGCTATCACCGATTTATTAGGTCTTGCTATCACTGATTTATTAGCTCTTGCTATCACCGATTTATTAGGTCTTGCTATCACCGATTTATTAGCTCTTGCTATCACTGATTTATTAGCTCTTGCTATCACCAATTTATCAGCTCTAGCTATCACTGATTTATTAGCTCTTGCTATCACCAATTTATCAGCTCTAGCTATCACTGATTTATTAGGTCTTGCTATCACCGATTTATTAGCTCTTGCTATCACTGATTTATTAGCTCTTGCTATCACCGATTTATTAGGTCTTGCTATCACCGATTTATTAGCTCTTGCTATCACTGATTTATTAGCTCTTGCTATCACCAATTTATCAGCTCTAGCTATCACTGATTTATTAGCTCTTGCTATCACCAATTTATCAGCTCTAGCTATCACTGATTTATTAGGTCTTGCTATCACCGATTTATTAGCTCTTGCTATCACTGCTTTATTAGCTCTTGCTATCACCGATTTATTAGCTCTTGCTATCACCGATTTATTAGCTCTTGCTATCACCGATTTATTATCTCTAGCTATCACTGATTTATTAGCTCTTGCTATCACCGATTTATTATCTCTAGCTATCACTGATTTATTAGCTCTTGCTATCACCGATTTATCAGCTCTAGCTATCACCGATTTATTAGCTCTTGCTATCACCGATTTATTATCTCTAGCTATCACTGATTTATTATCTCTAGCTATCACCAATTTATCAGCTCTAGCTATCACTGATTTATTAGCTCTTGCTATCACCGATTTATTATCTCTAGCTATCACTGATTTATTAGCTCTTGCTATCACCAATTTATCAGCTCTAGCTATCACTGATTTATTAGCTGTTGCTATCACCGATTTATTAGCGCTTGCTATCACTGATTTATTATCTCTAGCTATCACCGATTTATTACCTCTTGATATCACCGATTTATCTGCTCTTGCTATCACTGATTTATTATCTCTAGCTATCACTGATTTATTAGGTCTTGCTGTCACCGATTTATTAGCTCTTGCTATCACCGATTTATTATCTCTAGCTATCACTGATTTATTATCTCTTGCTATCACTGATTTATTATCTCTAGCTGTCACCGATTTATTATCTCTAGCTGTCACCGATTTATTATCTCTAGCTATCACCGATTTATTAGCTCTTGCTATCACCGATTTATCAGCTCTTGCTATCACTGATTTATTATCTCTAGCTGTCACCGATTTATTATCTCTAGCTATCACCGATTTATTATCTCTAGCTATCACTGATTTATTAGCTCTTGCTGTCACCGATTTATTATCTCTAGCTGTCACCGATTTATTATCTCTAGCTATCACCGATTTATTAGCTCTTGCTATCACCGATTTATTATCTCTAGCTATCACTGATTTATTAGCTCTTGCTGTCACCGATTTATTATCTCTAGCTGTCACCGATTTATTATCTCTAGCTATCACTGATTTATTAGCTCTTGCTATCACTGATTTATTAGCTCTTGCTATCACCGATTTATTATCTCTAGCTGTCACCGATTTATTATCTCTAGCTATCACTGATTTATTAGCTCTTGCTATCACCGATTTATTAGCTCTTGCTATCACCGATTTATTATCTCTAGCTATCACTGATTTATTAGCTCTTGCTATCACTGATTTATTAGCTCTTGCTATCACTGATTTATTAGCTCTTGCTATCACCGATTTATTATCTTTAGCTATCACTGATTTATTAGCTCTTGCTATCACCAATTTAACAGCTCTAGCTATCACTGATTTATTAGCTCTTGCTATCACCAATTTATCAGCTCTAGCTATCACTGATTTATTAGGTCTTGCTATCACCGATTTATTAGCTCTTGCTATCACTGATTTATTAGCTCTTGCTATCACCGATTTATTAGCTCTTGCTATCACCGATTTATTAGCTCTTGCTATCACCAATTTATCAGCTCTTGCTATCACCGATTTATTAGCTCTTGCTATCACTGATTTATTAGCTCTTGCTATCACCGATTTATTAGCTCTTGCTATCACCGATTTATTAGCTCTTGCTATCACCAATTTATCAGCTCTTGCTATCACCGATTTATTAGCTCTTGCTATCACTGATTTATTATCTCTAGCTATCACTGATTTATTAGCTCTTGCTATCACCGATTTATTATCTTTAGCTATCACCGATTTATTAGCTCTTGCTATCACCGATTTATTAGCTCTTGCTATCACCGATTTATTAGCTCTTGCTATCACCGATTTATTAGCTCTTGCTATCACCGATTTATTAGCTCTTGCTATCACCGATTTATTATCTCTAGCTGTCACCGATTTATTATCTCTAGCTGTCACCGATTTATTATCTCTAGCTATCACTGATTTATTAGCTCTTGCTATCACTGATTTATTAGCTCTTGCTGTCACCGATTTATTATCTCTAGCTGTCACCGATTTATTATCTCTAGCTATCACTGATTTATTAGCTCTTGCTATCACTGATTTATTAGCTCTTGCTATCACCGATTTATTATCTCTAGCTATCACTGATTTATTAGCTCTTGCTGTCACCGATTTATTATCTCTAGCTATCACTGATTTATTAGCTCTTGCTATCACCGATTTATTAGCTCTTGCTATCACCGATTTATTAGCTCTTGCTATCACCGATTTATTATCTCTAGCTGTCACCGATTTATTATCTCTAGCTGTCACCGATTTATTATCTCTAGCTATCACTGATTTATTAGCTCTTGCTGTCACCGATTTATTATCTCTAGCTGTCACCGATTTATTATCTCTAGCTATCACTGATTTATTAGCTCTTGTTGTCACCGATTTATTATCTCTAGCTATCACTGATTTATTATCTCTAGCTGTCACCGATTTATTATCTCTAGCTATCACTGATTTATTAGCTCTTGCTATCACTGATTTATTATCTCTTGCTGTCACCGATTTATTATCTCTAGCTATCACTGATTTATTAGCTCTTGCTATCACTGATTTATTATCTCTAGCTATCACTGATTTATTATCTCTAGCTATCACTGATTTATTATCTCTTGCTGTCACCGATTTATTATCTCTAGCTATCACTGATTTATTATCTCTAGCTGTCACCGATTTATTATCTCTCGCTATCACTGATTTATTATCTCTAGCTATCACTGATTTATTATCTCTAGCTATCACTGATTTATTATCTCTAGCTATCACTGATTTATTATCTCTAGCTATCACCGATTTATTATCTCTAGCTATCACTGATTTATTATCTCTAGCTGTCACCGATTTATTATCTCTCGCTATCACTGATTTATTATCTCTAGCTGTCACCGATTTATTATCTCTCGCTATCACTGATTTATTAGCTCTAGCTATCACTGATTTATTATCTCTTGCTATCACCGATTTATTATCTCTCGCTATCACTGATTTATTATCTCTAGCTGTCACCGATTTATTATCTCTCGCTATCACTGATTTATTATCTCTAGCTATCACTGATTTATTATCTCTAGCTATCACCGATTTATTATCTCTAGCTATCACTGATTTATTATCTCTAGCTGTCACCGATTTATTATCTCTAGCTATCACTGATTTATTAGCTCTTGCTATCACTGATTTATTATCTCTTGCTGTCACCGATTTATTATCTCTAGCTATCACTGATTTATTAGCTCTTGCTATCACTGATTTATTATCTCTAGCTATCACTGATTTATTATCTCTAGCTATCACTGATTTATTATCTCTAGCTATCACTGATTTATTATCTCTAGCTATCACTGATTTTTTATCTCTAGCTGTCACCGATTTATTATCTCTAGCTATCACTGATTTATTAGCTCTTGCTATCACTGATTTATTATCTCTTGCTGTCACCGATTTGTTATCTCTAGCTATCACTGATTTATTAGCTCTTGCTATCACTGATTTATTAGCTCTTGCTATCACCGATTTATTATCTCTAGCTATCACTGATTTATTATCTCTAGCTGTCACCGATTTATTATCTCTAGCTATCACTGATTTATTAGCTCTTGCTATCACTGATTTATTATCTCTTGCTGTCACCGATTTATTATCTCTAGCTCTATCACTGATTTATTATCTCTTGCTATCACTGATTTATTATCTCTTGCTGTCACCGATTTATTAGCTCTTGCTATCACTGATTTATTAGCTCTTGCTGTCACCGATTTATTATCTCTAGCTCTATCACTGATTTATTATCTCTAACTATCACTGATTTATTAGCTCTAGCTATCACTGATTTATTAGCTCTTGCTATCACCGATTTATTAGCTCTTGCTATCACCGATTTATTATCTCTAGCTATCACTGATTTATTAGCTCTTGCTATCACTGATTTATTAGCTCTTGCTATCACTGATTTATTAGCTCTTGCTATCACCGATTTATTATCTCTAGCTATCACTGATTTATTAGCTCTTGCTATCACCAATTTATCAGCTCTAGCTATCACTGATTTATTAGCTCTTGCTATCACCAATTTATCAGCTCTAGCTATCACTGATTTATTAGGTCTTGCTATCACCGATTTATTAGCTCTTGCTATCACTGATTTATTAGCTCTTGCTATCACCGATTTATTAGCTCTTGCTATCACCGATTTCTTAGCTCTTGCTATCACCAATTTATCAGCTCTAGCTGTCACTGATTTATTAGCTCTTGCTATCACTGATTTATTATCTCTAGCTATCACCGATCTATTAGCTCTTGCTATCACTGATTTATTAGCTCTTGCTATCACTGATTTATTAGCTCTTGCTATCACTGATTTATTAGCTCTTGCTATCACTGATTTATTAGCTCTTGCTATCACCGATTTATTAGCTCTTGCTATCACTGATTTATTATCTCTAGCTATCACCGATTTATTAGCTCTTGCTATCACTGATTTATTAGCTCTTGCTATCACTGATTTATTAGCTCTTGCTATCACCGATTTATTATCTCTAGCTATCACCGATTTATTAGCTCTTGCTATCACTGATTTATTAGCTCTTGCTATCACTGATTTATTAGCTCTTGCTATCACCGATTTATTAGCTCTTGCTATCACCGATTTATTAGCTCTTGCTATCACCGATTTATTAGCTCTTGCTATCACCGATTTATTAGCTCTTGCTATCACCGATTTATTATCTCTAGCTATCACTGATTTATTAGCTCTTGCTGTCACCGATTTATTATCTCTAGCTGTCACCGATTTATTATCTCTAGCTATCACTGATTTATTAGCTCTTGCTATCACTGATTTATTAGCTCTTGCTGTCACCGATTTATTATCTCCAGCTGTCACCGATTTATTATCTCTAGCTATCACTGATTTATTAGCTCTTGCTATCACTGATTTATTAGCTCTTGCTATCACCGATTTATTAGCTCTTGCTGTCACCGATTTATTATCTCCAGCTGTCACCGATTTATTATCTCTAGCTATCACTGATTTATTAGCTCTTGCTATCACTGATTTATTAGCTCTTGCTATCACTGATTTATTATCTTGAGCTACTACTGATTTATTAGCTCTTGCTGTCACCGATTTATTAGCTCTTGCTATCACCGATTTATGAGCTCTAGCTATCACCGATTTATTATCTCTAGCTACTACTGATTTATTAGCTCTTGCTGTCACCAATTTATTAGCTCTTGCTATCACCGATTTATTAGCTCTAGCTATCACCGACTTATTAGCTCTTGCTATCACCGACTTATTAGCTCTTGCTATCGCCGACTTATTAGCTCTTGCTATCACTGATTTATTATCTCTAGCTATCACTGATTTATTAGCTCTTGCTATCACTGATTTATTATCTCTTGCTATCACTGATTTATTATCTCTAGCTATCACCGATTTATTAGCTCTTGCTCTCACCGATTTATTAGCTCTTACTATCACTGATTTATTATCTCTAGCTATCACCGATTTATTTGCTCTTGCTATCACTGATTTATTATCTCTAGCTATCACCGATTT
Source organism: Myxine glutinosa (assembly GCF_964187855.1). Taxonomy (NCBI): domain Eukaryota; kingdom Metazoa; phylum Chordata; class Myxini; order Myxiniformes; family Myxinidae; genus Myxine; species Myxine glutinosa. The sequence continues at coordinate 357,579,662 of NC_136261.1, read as the reverse complement.
ATTAGCTCTTGCTATCACCAATTTATCAGCTCTTGCTATCACTGATTTATTATCTCTTGCTATCACCAGTTTATCAGCTCTAGCTATCACTGATTTATTAGCTCTTGCTATCACCAATTTATCAGCTCTAGCTATCACTGATTTATTATCTCTTGCTATCACCAATTTATCAGCTCTAGCTATCACTGATTTATTAGCTCTTGCTATCACCAATTTATCAGCTCTAGCTATCACTGATTTATTATCTCTTGCTATCACCAATTTATCAGCTCTAGCTATCACTGATTTATTATCTCTTGCTATCACCAATTTATCAGCTCTTGCTGTCACCGATTTATTAGCTCTTGCTATCACTGATTTATTATCTCTAGCTATCACCGATTTATTAGCTCTTGCTATCACCGATTTATCAGCTCTTGCTATCACTGATTTATTATCTCTAGCTATCACTGATTTATTAGCTCTTGCTGTCACCGATTTATTAGGTCTTGCTATCACTGATTTATCAGCTCTAGCTATCACTGATGTATTAGCTCTTGCTGTCACCGATTTATTATCTCTTGCTATCACCGATTTATTAGCTCTTGCTATCACCGATTTATTATCTCTTGCTATCACCGATTTATTAGCTCTTGCTGTCACCGATTTATTATCTCTTGCTATCACTGATTTATTAGCTCTTGCTATCACCAATTTATCAGCTCTTGCTATCACTGATTTATTAGCTCTTGCTATCACCGATTTATTAGCTCTTGCTATCACCAATTTATCAGCTCTAGCTATCACTGATTTATTAGCTCTTGCTATCACCGATTTATTAGCTCTTGCTATCACCAATTTATCAGCTCTAGCTATCACTGATTTATTAGCTCTTGCTGTCACCGATTTATTATCTCTTGCTATCACCAATTTATCAGCTCTAGCTATCACTGATTTATTAGCTCTTGCTGTCACCGATTTATTATCTCTTGCTATCACCAATTTATCAGCTCTAGCTATCACTGATTTATTAGCTCTTGCTGTCACCGATTTATTATCTCTAGCTATCACTGATTTATTAGCTCTTGCTATCACTGATTTATTAGCTCTTGCTATCACCAATTTATCAGCTCTTGCTATCACCGATTTATTAGCTCTTGCTGTCACCGATTTATTATCTCTAGCTATCACTGATTTATTAGCTCTTGCTATCACTGATTTATTAGCTCTTGCTATCACCGATTTATTAGGTCTTGCTATCACTGATTTATTAGCTCTTGCTATCACCGATTTATTAGGTCTTGCTATCACCGATTTATTAGCTCTTGCTATCACTGATTTATTAGCTCTTGCTATCACCAATTTATCAGCTCTAGCTATCACTGATTTATTAGCTCTTGCTATCACCAATTTATCAGCTCTAGCTATCACTGATTTATTAGGTCTTGCTATCACCGATTTATTAGCTCTTGCTATCACTGATTTATTAGCTCTTGCTATCACCGATTTATTAGGTCTTGCTATCACCGATTTATTAGCTCTTGCTATCACTGATTTATTAGCTCTTGCTATCACCAATTTATCAGCTCTAGCTATCACTGATTTATTAGCTCTTGCTATCACCAATTTATCAGCTCTAGCTATCACTGATTTATTAGGTCTTGCTATCACCGATTTATTAGCTCTTGCTATCACTGCTTTATTAGCTCTTGCTATCACCGATTTATTAGCTCTTGCTATCACCGATTTATTAGCTCTTGCTATCACCGATTTATTATCTCTAGCTATCACTGATTTATTAGCTCTTGCTATCACCGATTTATTATCTCTAGCTATCACTGATTTATTAACGCACAGGTTGTAAACCTGGTGCGTTATAGCGTTTGCCTGGGAATTTCTGTCTCTCCAAAAGTGAAGCTCCAACAGTGTCGACAGTTTCTGTCGCTCAGATGTGTAAACAGTTTCTGTCGCTCAGATGTGTAAACATGACGTCATCAAATCTATATTTAGGCTAACCATGGGCTACCCCTTTGGCTGGTACGCGGCCGCTCGCTAGTACATAATGTGAATACATTTCGTGAAAAGTACATAATGTGAATACTAGTAGCAATTTTACAAAAACCATGGCATAATTTCAAATCTTGACCCGAGATGATAATTATGCTACATCATTATGCTGCCGGTTCTGCTGCGAACTACTTCACCATGGAAAGTACCATATGAATAATAATTTCCATGTGCCAACCTGGGCGGAATCCAAGTGGATTCACTTGACTTGTTAGCTCTTGCTATCACCGATTTATCAGCTCTAGCTATCACCGATTTATTAGCTCTTGCTATCACCGATTTATTATCTCTAGCTATCACTGATTTATTATCTCTAGCTATCACCAATTTATCAGCTCTAGCTATCACTGATTTATTAGCTCTTGCTATCACCGATTTATTATCTCGAGCTATCACTGATTTATTAGCTCTTGCTATCACCAATTTATCAGCTCTAGCTATCACTGATTTATTAGCTGTTGCTATCACCGATTTATTAGCTCTTGCTATCACTGATTTATTATCTCTAGCTATCACCGATTTATTACCTCTTGATATCACCGATTTATCTGCTCTTGCTATCACTGATTTATTATCTCTAGCTATCACTGATTTATTAGGTCTTGCTGTCACCGATTTATTAGCTCTTGCTATCACCGATTTATTATCTCTAGCTATCACTGATTTATTATCTCTTGCTATCACTGATTTATTATCTCTAGCTGTCACCGATTTATTATCTCTAGCTGTCACCGATTTATTATCTCTAGCTATCACCGATTTATTAGCTCTTGCTATCACCGATTTATCAGCTCTTGCTATCACTGATTTATTATCTCTAGCTGTCACCGATTTATTATCTCTAGCTATCACCGATTTATTATCTCTAGCTATCACTGATTTATTAGCTCTTGCTGTCACCGATTTATTATCTCTAGCTGTCACCGATTTATTATCTCTAGCTATCACCGATTTATTAGCTCTTGCTATCACCGATTTATTATCTCTAGCTATCACTGATTTATTAGCTCTTGCTGTCACCGATTTATTATCTCTAGCTGTCACTGATTTATTATCTCTAGCTATCACTGATTTATTAGCTCTTGCTATCACTGATTTATTAGCTCTTGCTATCACCGATTTATTATCTCTAGCTGTCACCGATTTATTATCTCTAGCTATCACTGATTTATTAGCTCTTGCTATCACCGATTTATTAGCTCTTGCTATCACCGATTTATTATCTCTAGCTATCACTGATTTATTAGCTCTTGCTATCACTGATTTATTAGCTCTTGCTATCACTGATTTATTAGCTCTTGCTATCACCGATTTATTATCTTTAGCTATCACTGATTTATTAGCTCTTGCTATCACCAATTTATCAGCTCTAGCTATCACTGATTTATTAGCTCTTGCTATCACCAATTTATCAGCTCTAGCTATCACTGATTTATTAGGTCTTGCTATCACTGATTTATTAGCTCTTGCTATCACTGATTTATTAGCTCTTGCTATCACCGATTTATTAGCTCTTGCTATCACCGATTTATTAGCTCTTGCTATCACCAATTTATCAGCTCTTGCTATCACCGATTTATTAGCTCTTGCTATCACTGATTTATTAGCTCTTGCTATCACCGATTTATTAGCTCTTGCTATCACCGATTTATTAGCTCTTGCTATCACCAATTTATCAGCTCTTGCTATCACCGATTTATTAGCTCTTGCTATCACTGATTTATTATCTCTAGCTATCACTGATTTATTAGCTCTTGCTATCACCGATTTATTATCTTTAGCTATCACCGATTTATTAGCTCTTGCTATCACCGATTTATTAGCTCTTGCTATCACCGATTTATTAGCTCTTGCTATCACCGATTTATTAGCTCTTGCTATCACCGATTTATTAGCTCTTGCTATCACCGATTTATTATCTCTAGCTGTCACCGATTTATTATCTCTAGCTGTCACCGATTTATTATCTCTAGCTATCACTGATTTATTAGCTCTTGCTATCACTGATTTATTAGCTCTTGCTGTCACCGATTTTTATCTCTAGCTGTCACCGATTTATTATCTCTAGCTATCACTGATTTATTAGCTCTTGCTATCACTGATTTATTAGCTCTTGCTATCACCGATTTATTATCTCTAGCTATCACTGATTTATTAGCTCTTGCTGTCACCGATTTATTATCTCTAGCTATCACTGATTTATTAGCTCTTGCTATCACCGATTTATTAGCTCTTGCTATCACCGATTTATTAGCTCTTGCTATCACCGATTTATTATCTCTAGCTGTCACCGATTTATTATCTCTAGCTATCACTGATTTATTAGCTCTTGCTATCACTGATTTATTAGCTCTTGCTATCACAGATTTATTAGCTCTAGCTATCACTGATTTATTAGCTCTTGCTGTCACCGATTTATTATCTCTAGCTGTCACCGATTTATTATCTCTAGCTATCACTGATTTATTAGCTCTTGTTGTCACCGATTTATTATCTCTAGCTATCACTGATTTATTATCTCTAGCTGTCACCGATTTATTATCTCTAGCTATCACTGATTTATTAGCTCTTGCTGTCACCGATTTATTATCTCTAGCTGTCACCGATTTATTATCTCTAGCTATCACTGATTTATTAGCTCTTGCTGTCACCGATTTATTATCTCTAGCTGTCACCGATTTATTATCTCTAGCTATCACTGATTTATTAGCTCTTGCTGTCACCGATTTATTATCTCTAGCTGTCACCGATTTATTATCTCTAGCTATCACTGATTTATTATCTCTAGCTGTCACCGATTTATTATCTCTAGCTATCACTGATTTATTAGCTCTTGCTGTCACCGATTTATTATCTCTAGCTGTCACCGATTTATTATCTCTAGCTATCACTGATTTATTAGCTCTTGTTGTCACCGATTTATTATCTCTAGCTATCACTGATTTATTATCTCTAGCTGTCACCGATTTATTATCTCTAGCTATCACTGATTTATTAGCTCTTGCTATCACTGATTTATTATCTCTTGCTGTCACCGATTTATTATCTCTAGCTATCACTGATTTATTAGCTCTTGCTATCACTGATTTATTATCTCTAGCTATCACTGATTTATTATCTCTAGCTATCACTGATTTATTATCTCTTGCTGTCACCGATTTATTATCTCTAGCTATCACTGATTTATTATCTCTAGCTGTCACCGATTTATTATCTCTCGCTATCACTGATTTATTATCTCTAGCTATCACTGATTTATTATCTCTAGCTATCACTGATTTATTATCTCTAGCTATCACTGATTTATTATCTCTAGCTATCACCGATTTATTATCTCTAGCTATCACTGATTTATTATCTCTAGCTGTCACCGATTTATTATCTCTCGCTATCACTGATTTATTATCTCTAGCTGTCACCGATTTATTATCTCTCGCTATCACTGATTTATTATCTCTAGCTATCACTGATTTATTATCTCTAGCTATCACCGATTTATTATCTCTAGCTATCACTGATTTATTATCTCTAGCTGTCACCGATTTATTATCTCTAGCTATCACTGATTTATTAGCTCTTGCTATCACTGATTTATTATCTCTTGCTGTCACCGATTTATTATCTCTAGCTATCACTGATTTATTAGCTCTTGCTATCACTGATTTATTATCTCTAGCTATCACTGATTTATTATCTCTAGCTATCACTGATTTATTATCTCTTGCTGTCACCGATTTATTATCTCTAGCTATCACTGATTTATTATCACTTGCTGTCACCGATTTATTATCTCTAGCTATCACTGATTTATTATCTCTAGCTATCACTGATTTATTATCTCTAGCTATCACTGATTTATTATCTCTTGCTGTCACCGATTTATTATCTCTAGCTATCACTGATTTATTATCTCTAGCTATCACTGATTTATTATCTCTAGCTATCACTGATTTTTTATCTCTAGCTGTCACCGATTTATTATCTCTAGCTATCACTGATTTATTAGCTCTTGCTATCACTGATTTATTATCTCTTGCTGTCACCGATTTATTATCTCTAGCTATCACTGATTTATTATCTCTAGCTATCACTGATTTATTATCTCTAGCTATCACTGATTTTTTATCTCTAGCTGTCACCGATTTATTATCTCTAGCTATCACTGATTTATTAGCTCTTGCTATCACTGATTTATTATCTCTTGCTGTCACCGATTTGTTATCTCTAGCTATCACTGATTTATTAGCTCTTGCTATCACTGATTTATTAGCTCTTGCTATCACCGATTTATTATCTCTAGCTATCACTGATTTATTAGCTCTTGCTATCACCAATTTATCAGCTCTAGCTATCACTGATTTATTAGCTCTTGCTATCACCAATTTATCAGCTCTAGCTATCACTGATTTATTAGGTCTTGCTATCACCGATTTATTAGCTCTTGCTATCACTGATTTATTAGCTCTTGCTATCACCGATTTATTAGCTCTTGCTATCACCGATTTATTAGCTCTTGCTATCACCAATTTATCAGCTCTAGCTGTCACTGATTTATTAGCTCTTGCTATCACTGATTTATTATCTCTAGCTATCACCGATCTATTAGCTCTTGCTATCACTGATTTATTAGCTCTTGCTATCACTGATTTATTAGCTCTTGCTATCACTGATTTATTAGCTCTTGCTATCACTGATTTATTAGCTCTTGCTATCACCGATTTATTAGCTCTTGCTATCACTGATTTATTATCTCTAGCTATCACCGATTTATTAGCTCTTGCTATCACTGATTTATTAGCTCTTGCTATCACTGATTTATTAGCTCTTGCTATCACTGATTTATTAGCTCTTGCTATCACCGATTTATTAGCTCTTGCTATCACCGATTTATTATCTCTAGCTATCACCGATTTATTAGCTCTTGCTATCACTGATTTATTAGCTCTTGCTATCACTGATTTATTAGCTCTTGCTATCACCGATTTATTAGCTCTTGCTATCACCGATTTATTAGCTCTTGCTATCACCGATTTATTAGCTCTTGCTAGCACCGATTTATTAGCTCTTGCTATCACCGATTTATTATCTCTAGCTATCACTGATTTATTAGCTCTTGCTGTCACCGATTTATTATCTCTAGCTGTCACCGATTTATTATCTCTAGCTATCACTGATTTATTAGCTCTTGCTATCACTGATTTATTAGCTCTTGCTGTCACCGATTTATTATCTCCAGCTGTCACCGATTTATTATCTCTAGCTATCACTGATTTATTAGCTCTTGCTATCACTGATTTATTAGCTCTTGCTATCACCGATTTATTATCTCTAGCTATCACTGATTTATTAGCTCTTGCTGTCACCGATTTATTATCTCTAGCTGTCACCGATTTATTATCTCTAGCTATCACTGATTTATTAGCTCTTGCTATCACTGATTTATTAGCTCTAGCTGTCACCGATTTATTATCTCTAGCTATCACTGATTTATTAGCTCTTGCTATCACTGATTTATTATCTCTAGCTGTCACCGATTTATTAGCTCTTGCTATCACTGATTTATTAGCTCTAGCTGTCACCGATTTATTATCTCTAGCTATCACTGATTTATTAGCTCTTGCTATCACCGATTTATTATCTCTAGCTATCACTGATTTATTAGCTCTTGCTGTCACCGATTTATTATCTCTAGCTGTCACCGATTTATTATCTCTAGCTATCACTGATTTATTAGCTCTTGCTATCACTGATTTATTAGCTCTAGCTGTCACCGATTTATTATCTCTAGCTATCACTGATTTATTAGCTCTTGCTATCACTGATTTATTAGCTCTTGCTGTCACCGATTTATTATCTCCAGCTGTCACCGATTTATTATCTCTAGCTATCACTGATTTATTAGCTCTTGCTATCACTGATTTATTAGCTCTTGCTATCACCGATTTATTATCTCTAGCTATCACTGATTTATTAGCTCTTGCTGTCACCGATTTATTATCTCTAGCTGTCACCGATTTATTATCTCTAGCTATCACTGATTTATTAGCTCTTGCTATCACTGATTTATTAGCTCTAGCTGTCACCGATTTATTATCTCTAGCTATCACTGATTTATTAGCTCTTGCTATCACTGATTTATTAGCTCTAGCTGTCACCGATTTATTATCTCTAGCTATCACTGATTTATTAGCTCTTGCTATCACTGATTTATTAGCTCTAGCTGTCACCGATTTATTATCTCTAGCTATCACTGATTTATTAGCTCTTGCTGTCACCGATTTATTATCTCTAGCTGTCACCGATTTATTATCTCTAGCTATCACTGATTTATTAGCTCTTGCTATCACTGATTTATTAGCTCTTGCTATCACAGATTTATTAGCTCTAGCTATCACTGATTTATTAGCTCTTGCTGTCACCGATTTATTATCTCTAGCTGTCACCGATTTATTATCTCTAGCTATCACTGATTTATTAGCTCTTGCTATCACTGATTTATTAGCTCTTGCTGTCACCGATTTATTATCTCTAGCTGTCACCGATTTATTATCTCTAGCTATCACTGATTTATTAGCTCTTGCTATCACTGATTTATTAGCTCTTGCTATCACCGATTTATTATCTATAGCTATCACTGATTTATTAGCTCTTGCTATCACCGATTTATTATCTCTAGCTATCACTGATTTATTAGCTCTTGCTATCACTGATTTATTAGCTCTTGCTATCACCGATTTATTATCTCTAGCTATCACTGATTTATTAGCTCTTGCTATCACCGATTTTTTAGCTCTAGCTATCACTGATTTATTAGCTCTAGCTATCACTGATTTATTAGCTCTTGCTATCACCGATTTATTAGCTCTAGCTATCACCGATTTATTAGCTCTAGCTATCACTGATTTATTAGCTCTTGCTATCACCGATTTATTAGCTCTTGCTATCACCGATTTATTATCTCTAGCTATCACTGATTTATTAGCTCTTGCTATCACCGATTTATTATCTCTAGCTATCACTGATTTATTAGCTCTTGCTGTCACCGATTTATTAGCTCTTGCTATCACTGATTTATTATCTCTAGCTATCACCGATTTATTAGCTCTTGCTATCACCGATTTATTAGCTCTTGCTATCACTGATTTATTAGCTCTTGCTATCACTGATTTATTAGCTCTAGCTATCACTGATTTATTATCTCTAGCTGTCACCGATTTATTATCTCTAGCTATCACTGATTTATTAGCTCTTGCTATCACTGATTTATTAGCTCTTGCTATCACCGATTTATTAGGTCTTGCTATCACTGATTTATTAGCTCTTGCTATCACAGATTTATTAGCTCTTGCTATCACTGATTTATTATCTCTAGCTATCACCGATTTATTAGCTCTTGCTATCACTGATTTATTAGCTCTTGCTATCACTGATTTATTATCTCTAGCTATCACCGATTTATTAGCTCTTGCTATCACTGATTTATTAGCTCTTGCTATCACTGATTTATTATCTCTAGCTATCACCGATTTATTAGCTCTTGCTATCACTGATTTATTAGCTCTTGCTATCACTGATTTATTATCTCTAGCTATCACTGATTTATTAGCTCTTGCTATCACCGATTTATTAGCTCTTGCTATCACTGATTTATTAGCTCTTGCTATCACTGATTTATTAGCTCTTGCTGTCACCGATTTATTAGCTCTTGCTATCACTGATTTATTAGCTCTTGCTATCACTGATTTATTATCTCTAGCTATCACCGATTTATTAGCTCTTGCTATCACCGATTTATTAGCTCTTGCTATCACTGATTTATTAGCTCTTGCTATCACTGATTTATTAGCTCTTGCTATCACTGATTTATTATCTCTAGCTATCACCGATTTATTAGCTCTTGCTATCACCGATTTATTAGCTCTTGCTATCACTGATTTATTAGCTCTTGCTATCACTGATTTATTAGCTCTTGCTATCACTGATTTATTAGCTCTTGCTGTCACCGATTTATTATCTCTAGCTATCACCGATTTATTAGCTCTTGCTATCACTGATTTATTAGCTCTTGCTATCACTGATTTATTAGCTCTTGCTGTCACCGATTTATTATCTCTAGCTATCACCGATTTATTAGCTCTTGCTATCACTGATTTATTAGCTCTTGCTATCACTGATTTATTAGCTCTTGCTATCACTGATTTATTAGCTCTTGCTGTCACCGATTTATTATCTCTAGCTATCACTGATTTATTAGCTCTTGCTATCACCGATTTATTATCTCTAGCTATCACTGATTTATTAGCTCTTGCTATCACCGATTTATTATCTCTAGCTATCACTGATTTATTAGCTCTTGCTATCACCGATTTATCAGCTTATTTTTGTATTAAAAATTAATTTTATAACCGATTAATTCAATAACCAATTAATTATTCGGCCACCCGGGACAGTCTCGCCAGCTCCCTCCAGTAATCTACATTGGGAAAGAGGGGAGGGGAGTTGGCGGGAGGGGAGATAATCCACCGTAACGTTTAATACTTTCACCAACAAAGTAATTCCTCACCGAGGCACATGTCCATCATTTTCAGGGATTGTCGTAAGCCTGGTGTTGGCTTATTGGTTAAGGTGGCTGGCTTAAGTTTGCAGAGTCTTGAGGTCAGGCCCCTGTCGTGCCATTGAATTAACACCAGATGGGTTAACTCCTTTAACCCATCTGGTGTTAATTAACTCCTGTCATCCTTTCGAGGTTGGCAAAATGAGTACCAGCTTACTGGTAACTGGTACTGCTTCCAGAGAATGATGCAACCAGCAGCCATAGGCTGCATACGAAACAACAAGGAATGTGGTTGTACAAGTTAACTTTGTCCTTTTATAGAACTTTGTCTGAAGAGAAGTTTTTCTAATAGCTGCAGTATTACCTTATTTGAAAAAATGGTGCGCATGAGTTTTTGATTATTCTTGAGGTGTGCACGTGCGCAGGATTGATGTGCATGGTGTCACCCCAATCGGGCGGTCGTGGCATTCCTTAACGGCCGTTTCTTCGAATCACCTCTTTTTGTATGGCGGCTTCACAACAGAACGGGAGCCCTTGGGTAAGGCTTCGTCATTTCGGTTTTCTTGGTTTATTTGCACACAGGTTTCTTCCAAATGTGCCTAACATATAACAGGTGCTGAAGGACGACTCTTGAGGTGTACCTGTGTCATTGTAGAAACCTGTGAGGATCCACGGGTGTACGAATCGAGTGTGCTGTTCAAATAGGATTAACTCACTGATTTGCTTGTTTGTCTTTTCAGGTGATGGTTGGATTTTTAGCATCAGGGAAAGGCAATGGACTCGTATCACGCACGTCCCAGAGAACATGCCGAGGTTAGCTGGGTTTTGATAGAACTATAGGTGATGCAAGTATTGTAGCTTCTGTTCCTCGTCACATGGGAAGGCAGGATAGCTTGGATTAGTAAAAATGTTTGGTCCTGAGTTTCATTGCTGAAGAAGCAATTTGGACCGAACTTCCATTGGTGTGCGCTGCCACAGGAGTGTTGGACAAAATCCCAGAGGGGTTGTTTTCTTCCTCTTTCATATGCAGCAAATGGCGGCGGGTAACATAATTTGCTGGGGTGTAGCTTTGCCGCTGATGCAGTGCCACTTGTAGGTTAGAGCAGGAATTTGTAACTTGCTTATGGTGCTAGCGACAGCTCGCCCACTCTTCACGAAAGACTCTTTGATGTCCAGAAACTAATGCTGGCTGACAGGACCCCAAATGTAACGTCCTTCTGAGGGACGGTGTACACATTGATAAATCGCCCACCTGCAAAACACCAGGATGAGAGTTTATAGCTGGGTCGACATTTAAACCCAGGCTGGACAGCTCAGAGGGGAGTCTGCATATCTCTGGGAACCTCGGGCTTCATCCTGTCAGATTGGTAATAGTTTCCTTATGTCCTTCAGAGGAGATGGTAAGTATGCAATGAATGTAAGACAGTCCGTGTGTGCCATTTGTATCATTGCCTTGGCTAAGCTTTTACGTGAAACCAGTATGTGTACTTATGAATGCGCTTTGTGCGTGCTCTTTACAGGTTATGGCATTCAGCATGTCTGAGTGAAGAAGGAGAGGTCGTCATGTTCGGTGGTTGCTCCACTAATATTCTTGGTGGTGAATTTTCGGTATGTGTCAATTTTTTTCTCTACCTTGTCTGTCATTGAGTTGAACCCAAACGGACATTTTTGAATAACTGTTTTGAATTTTACGATGAGATCCATACAAAGTGAGCTCACTTGCTTCCAAGAACCCAAGCGAGACAGCTCAGAGGCGAATGTGCTTACCTTTAGGCTATCCTGCCAGCCTTCCAATATGGTTTTGTCTTTCTGTCCATTCTCTGGTGTTGGCTTAGCGGTTAGTGTGCCGGCTTGGGATCCTAGGATCCTGGGTTCGAATCCCGGTCGATCGCTGAATTAACGCCAGGGGGGTTGACTCAGCCTGTCATCCTTCCGAGGTCGGCTAATTGAGTACCAGCTTGCTGGGATGAATGATCACGGTGTGTACCCCGGTTTAGAATAGGTACACTGTATCCCTGCGCATCGTAAGAGCGTGACCAAGGGTTGGCGTCAGGAAGGGCATCCGGCCATAAAAACATTGCCTCAAACAGGGAACCATGATTGTCATGGGGCCCGCAAGGTGAACCCCCGCTCTACCGGGGAAAATGGCCTTAAAACGATCATTCATTCATATATATATTTCTGTCCATTCTCTGAGTTTTGTCTGATTTTTAAATATAAATTATTTAATTCTAATTATTATCTCCACCACCGAAAGTGGACGTTGGTTGTGTTTTCACTCATATCTGTCTGTCTGTCTTTCTCTCTGTGATCAGAATATCTCAGAGTTGTGGATGGATTCGGACGAACCTTGGTGGACAAATTAGGAGTGTGACAAGGACGAATTGATTCGATTTTTCATGCAGATTCAGATCCAGATACAGGAATTTTAAGTGATTCTTCACCATTGGGAGATGGGGCCAAAAACGATACATAGCATGATATCACAAAGTTGCGGATGGATTCGGACAAAACTTTGTGGAGAGGTTGGGTACGTGACCAGAATAAGCCGATTCGATTTTGGTTCAGGTCCGAATCCAGATCTGGCCTATCAGTGGAATACAAAACATAAACTGTTCAGCCTGACAGAGGTATGCGCTCTACCGAGTGCCGGTCTAGTTGCAGGTGTATTCTAATTAATTCTTCTAATTATCCCTCTGTATATTTTGGTCTGTTTGTGAAGTTTTTTTGAAACACATCTCTCTAATCTAATACAAACTCCCTTACGTCTGCCATGTGGGTTTTGTAAAAACTTTTTCTCTTTGTTATCCAGAACGGAGTCATCCCTGTCTTGTTGGTGGTGTGTGCATTGGAGTAAATATTTGGTGCTGGCTCGAAGGGCAGAATTGCCTCTTCCTGTGTTTACATTTTCTTGAACCAAGGGCAGGACTCGTGCCAATTTCAGGGAAATACTCCTAACAGCGACTTTTCTTCCACTAGTCCCAATTTGGTGTGATTTTCTTTTTCTTTTTTATTTGGTCTCCCTGTTGCTGTTTTATTAAATAATCGCTAAACTGTCGCAAATGCAACCCGAGTAATGGCCACACACTATGCGTAGGGTGTTAAGGATAAAATGAAATAATTTGAAATAAAACATGAATGCAAACTATGATAAAGCATTGCAGGAAGAGGGATTCTTTTTAATAGCTCAGTGCAACGGAGGGGACAATCCAATAGTCTCGGAATCGGCCCTCTTCAACAGTAGGAAGTAGATAGAAGAGAAGTGAGAGGTAAGACGAAATAAATCTTTGTCTGATTTTTAAAGAGATGGAGGTTGTAGATTGAAGAAAAACTGAGAAGGGTAAATCATTCCGAAGCATAACTACATTGGAAGGAAAGAGGATGCTTGACACTGCGGATTACAAGTACGCAGGGTGGCACAGTATGGGTGACGTGTCGAGGCCAAAGTGAACCATTGGAGACGGGACGATGGCAATTCTGCCGGATATCAATCATGGTAGTCGTGATGAAACCACTTGAAAGTGAGACAGTGGCTGGAGGCTGTTGGTGACCATGCCATTGCCAGTCTATGGATGGCTTTGGTCAAATGCGATCAATAATGTGAATAACAGGAGGAGGAGCACCATCCAAGGGGATCAACTTCATTTTGTGTGCAGTGCAAAGAATAAAAGAACAAGTAGAGCTATATTCAAAGTACACCGGCCCTATGCCAACTAAATAAATAAATAAATAACATATCCTCCAGCACGTGACATTGCCGGGGCGCCTGGATATGCCACAGTGCAGCACATGGAGATGGAAGTGGGAGAGAGCGGTGTACAATGATTGATTAATTGATTAATTGCGTAATTAAAATGTCTAAAAAAATTTCTTTTTTTAAATAATTAATTTCTTAATCACCTAGATGGTATTCATAGAATACTTACCCTGCGCAGTCAATTTGCTGCGAGCCAACTCTTCTGTTTTTGAACATTTTTTTTTCTTTGATCCAATATGGCTGCCAGACCACGTGAGCAATGACATAAATTTATATTCTCTAATATAATTGTTGCATAGATCACGATCAATACATTTCAAACTGATAAGACTAAGCGTTGTCCCTGTCGAATTATGACGTCATAATTATAGCACCAATGACGTCATCGTTAGCAACACTAATTCCCCATATGGAGTTCTTTACAATGAGCCATGTTTCAATTTTTTCCATGCAGCGGTTTTGGAGATATAGAGGTGCAACATTGGTCGGTTTTTCCAAGATGGCGCCTGTATCACATGACCTATGACGTCATGATTATCATTAAAATATTCTACAGGAAGATGCGCTCCTATGGTGAAAATGAGCAGTTTCGGAGATATGGAGGTGCAACTTTTTTCGATTTTTTCCCAAGATGGCGTCTGTAGCACGTGACCTATGGCGTTATAATTATCATTAAAAAATTATACTGGAGCCGCACATATTCTGAAAATTTTGTGTCCATCGGACTACCAGTTGCAGAGGAATTTTTGTTTTATTCCTACTGATCAGATCAAGCGTTGTACTTGTCGAATTATGATGTCATAATTAAGGCACTGATGACATCACCATCAACATATCTTATTCCCCATGGTGAGTACTTGACAATGAGCCATGTATCAATTTTTTCCATTGAGCGGTTTGGGAGATATAGAGGTGTAACGTTTTTCCAAGATGGCGCCCATACCCCGTGACCTATGACGTCATAATTATCATTAAAAATTTATACAGGAGGAGGTGCATCTACTCCGACTGTGAACATTTCCTGTCAATTGGATCAACGGTTGCAGAGAAAATCATATTTATTCTGTGTGGTCAAACAGACAGATAAACGGACTCAAATGCAATACCCTCTCTTCTGGCGAGGGTAACAAACAAACGGAGCGAAAATGGAGTACTCCCTTTCGGCCGGCACACGTCATTGCCAGGCCCCCTTCAGCACCCAGCGATGACGTCATGCAGCACCTGTAGATGGAATAGGAGCGATGTACAATAGGAACAGAAAAAAAAATCGAAGAAAGCAATCAAGATAGGAAAAATAACAGTCAAATGACCTAAAAACTTAATTTAAGTGAGCAAGTGGTGAGAACAGCAGCTGCATGTCACGAATGACGCTCCAAACCGCTAACATCCGAATTCCTCTGGATATTTTGCAGTCGAGTCCGAAGCAACATAATAGACTGAAAAGAATGTCTGAAAATGTAAAATTAAGGTGAAAACTATTCAGATGGAAGGACTGTCGTAATACCCTCTCGTACCAGTAGCGGGGCTACACAGTACACATTTACATCGAGAATTTGCGTCCACACTCTCCCTTCCCCCTTTGAGAAACTCTGGGGGGTGGGGGTGGGAAAAAAGTAGCTGGAGTCTTTCTCTTATGAGTTATGATGGACCCTGAGTCCACAGTCCCCACGTGCTATGGAGTGGTACACAATACGGAGCGGTTGCGGACAAATATAATTAATTATGTTCAGGGCATATGGTGTTTATGCAAACAATGTTCCTAAAAGCATAAAATCTACCAATATTACACTCTCTAAGTAAATAATCACTCATTATCCCCATGCTTTTTGAAAAGAAACTGGGGAATATTGTAATCGGCTATAATCTGTATCCATTTGTTCCTTTTGTCACGCTATCTCCTCCTAAACAGTTAAAATGCAGAAATTCACCAAACTTGGTAGTTATGATAACCACATGGCAAGAAGGTGTGAGAGCAGTATCCTTTTTGGGCCCCATAATCTGGGGCAGGGTCAAATACCAAAAAATGCAATTATGGACATATTTTTCAACATTTTATAGATCAAACTTTGTGTATGCAATGAACATTGGGGGACGCATGAAATATGCACTAAGGAGTGGGGACTTGCATGGCCCAGGGAGTTCATGCCGCAGGGAGTGGAGACTTAGGGTCGCAGTGGTCAAAATGGGAAAAATATTTAACTCCAAATTTTATATTGGATCATTCCTTTGTAAACGTTTTACCAACTTATAACTTCGCTCTAGGTGAGAAGGCTGGGAATTTGTGATTGGGCACCATCGACTTCGCTCGAGTTGAAACTTTTCCTAAAATGTATTCAATCAATTGCAAGGAAAACATATTCGCAGTATTTTGTGAATGAATACTATATACACAAAAGGATGTGGGGATGGGGGGAAGTTGGAGAGAATAGATGTGCCATCCCCTCCTCTAAAACTGGGGGGTAAACCCCTCCCCTCAGTTCCCCACCGATCGATGCCCAAGGAGAACAGTATTATATCATGAACCTTGCCCAGGCCTAGTGCAGTAGATCTGTAAAGAGTAACCATCTGACAAGATTTACTATATACGTCCTGGCTTGAAAGAGGATTGAAAGCCTCTCGGAGGCCTTTCTAGCGATGGTGTGATGTGAGGCTTTCAGGGCCGAACAGAAGAAACTTCATAGGTGTTAATCATGTGGGTAAAAACCACCTGAAATGTTAATCCTTGTATTGTTTTTCTCTTTGTCAGGAACATTGCAACGATATTATCATTTTTAGTATCCAGCCCAGGTCTCTGATAAGGTGAGGTTTGCCTTGCCTTGAGATGAAAAATTTGTTTGAAGTTATTTTTCTATTACGCATTTTATTTCTGCCTTTTATGCCAAATGAATTCGCATTCCGGTAGAAGAACATTAGGCCAAACATTGTTGACTTGTTGATTATGAGTTGGCAAGAGACTTGGGTGTAATTATGGTTCTGACTCTCAAAGGAGACTTTGTTTCTTTCATTAATGGGCCTTCGGGGATTTTCCTTTATCTAACTGCAGACTGTGCCTGGATGCGGTTGCCGATAATGAAGAACTTCTTGGCAGGCAGTGGGATTGTTTGCCACAGACCCTGGTTTCTCGAATCCGACAGCACGTTGCCAGCAACCTGTCTGGATCGTAAGAACCTTTTCAGGCTGCACTTCCTCATAATCAGCCTTTCATCAGACTTCACGCCCACTAAAACTAGCCTCACACTCTCCGCCATGCAGTGAAATACCGGATCCTGAATACTGGAGATAATTTACATTAACATGCTTTGAACTAGAATTTGAGTGCAAAGTACCCCAATATAGAAATGAACAGATAGGTCTGAGCAGGCAGGTAGCAGGTGGTACCTGAACTGCCCTTTTATTGAAATAGCTGCAGTGCTTCAACCAACATGCATTTGTTTACTGTGAGCCTTCTTACCTGGTCTTGCAAAGGTTATTCTGCACATACACTCGGACTACGACAATTGCGGTCCCAACATTCGCGGACCCTGCGTGTTTGCGGTTGATAAATTGCAACCTGCATTCCTACATATACATTCGCAGCCCTGTGTCCCCCACATTTGTGTTTTTTCACGGGTGCAAAATAAAAAATTCCACGAGCCGCAAGCATGACCGGCTTCTACCTTCCCAGCCCTACGCTCTGCATTTTCATGCCTTTTAGTGGCCACATAAAAATATTTTAGCTGCACTATAAGCAAACTATGCTCGGGAACTATTCGGATATCCACCATTCACATGGCAATCAATATTTTGCGGAATTCCCCAGTATTCATATGTTAAACATTGCTTCGTGGGATATCCTGCCATTCACATGGTGAGCATTGCTTCGTGGGATATTCCACCAGCTGCATAACAGGTCATCCCCCACGAGTTGCTGTACAGAATGAAAACACTCCACTGCCCGCTTCTATTAGTGCAATTAGCTGTCTCCCATTACCCCCACTGAAACAATGTCCCGACATTCGAAGGATTTTCATCGACATTCGTGGATTTTCATCGACATTCATGGATTTTGCCTCTACTCCCGGATTTTGAATGCCTGGGACTTGTCCCCCCTTTTTACATTGAAACAATGCCCCCACATTCGCTATTCCAACTTTTGCGGCATTTTTCTGGAACGTATCCCCCGTGAATGTCCGGGTCCGAGTGTACTTTGGAAAAATCTGACCGTGAATTACACAATGTCAATTTTCATTTATTTTGTTCGTTCCATTGTTGTTAATGAAGGTGAAAGGATTTTGGAGTTTGCTGATGGGGCTGATTTGTTGATTTGTAATACTCAGTTCCAGAAAGAGGATAATAAGCTTGTTGCATACACGTCAGGTGGGTCGACGACAACCGTTGACTACCTGCTGGTGTGTAGGCGAGATAGGGGGCACCTCCGGGACACAAAGGTGATCCCGGGGGAGGAGGCTGTTTCACAGCACCACTTGGTTGTCTGCGACATAAGGGTGAAAGGTGCGAGGAGAGCTCGGCGGGTGAAGTACCAACCGAGAATGAAGGTGTGCAGGTTGAAAGAGGTGACAGTGAGGGAGGCATTAAAAGAGAGGCTGAGTATGGTGGAGGATGATGTGGTTGAGCTTGAAAGTGGTTGGATGTCAATGAAAGATAGTCTGTTGGGAGCCGTTGGTGAGGTATTTGGATGGACAAAAGGACCACCGAGGCACTCGGAAACATGGTGGTGGGATGATGAAGTTGGAAAGAAGATTGACGAGAAGAGGAAGAAGTTCAAGGAGTGGCAGAAGGCGAAGGGTATGGGGGCAGAAAAGGCAGAGCATGAAAGTTATAAGGCAGCCAAGAAGGCTGCAAAGAAAGAGGTAGCAAAGGCACAAGAGGCATGTAGGAAAATGTTCGGAGAACACTTGGATTTGGAAGAGGGTCAGAGAGCGGTATTCAGGATTGCAAAGCAGATAGTGAAAGAGAGGTGTGATGTGATGGGGGTGAGTTGCTTGAAGGATGAAGTGGGGCAAATCGTTGTGGATCCAGATGGAATTAAAGGAAGATGGAAGAGATATATGGAAATACTGTTGAATGCAGAGAATGAATGGGATGGCAACATAGAGAGTAACCCAGTTTTAGGACTGGCAGAGAAGATAACCGAGAAGAAAGTTGAGGAAGCGATAAAAGCAATGAAGAGTAGAAAAGCGGGAGGGCCGACGGGAGTTGTGGGAGATATGTTGAAGGCAGCAGGAAATTTGGGTGTGAAGAGAATGACAGAGATCTGCAATCTGGTGGTGAAAGAAGGCCGCATTCCAGTGGATTGGGAACTGATTACCCTCGTCCCTCTATACAAGGGGAAAGGTGACCCTCTGGACTGTGGCTCGTATCGAGCGATAAAGTTATTGGAGCATGGGATGAAGGTATTGGAAAGGGTGTTGGAGAGGAGGATAAGGAAGAAAGTGAAGATTGACGAAATGCAGTTTGGATTTATGCCAGGAAGAGGAATGACAGACGCGCTTTTTATTGTGAGGCAGTTGCAGGAGAAGTATATGGAGAAGAGGAAGAAGTTGTTTCTTGGGTTTGTTGATCTGGAGAAAGCATTCGATCGGGTTCCACGTGAAGTAGTGACATGGGCATTGAGGAAGTTAGGAGTGGAGGAATGGTTGATCAGAGTAGTGATGGCAATGTACAAAAGAGCGCGCACAGCTGTAAGGATGAAGGACGGGAACAGTGGTGAGTTTGAGGTGAAGGTGGGAGTGCATCAGGGGTCGGTACTAAGTCCACTACTATTTGTAGCTGTGATGGAGGTGCTGGCTCAGAACGTAAAGGAGGGTTTACCGTGGGAGTTGTTGTATGCAGATGATCTGGTGTTGATTGCAGAAAGTATGGATGGACTGAAGGAGAAGATGAACAAGTGGAAGGAATGTATGGAGACAAAAGGTCTGAAGGTGAATATCGGAAAAACGAAGTGATGGCAAGTGGTAAAGCATGTGGTGAGGTGGAAAGAATTGGGAAGTGGCCGTGTGCTGTGTGCAGGAAGGGTGTCGGAGTGAATTCCATTCAATGTACAATGTGCGCTGAGTGGGTTCATCAAAAATGTAGTGGTTTGAGAGGGTCATTAACCAGTGTGGCAGCTACATTCAAGTGTAAGGTGTGCACAGAGGGAGCTGCAGATGGAGGAAATGTTGAGTTGGATCTTGGAGATGGCGTGAAGCTGGAAGGTGTGAAAACATTTTGTTACCTTGGAGACATGTTGAATGGAGAAGGTGGATCAGACTCGGCAACGGTTGCTCGAGTGAGATGTGCATGGAAGAAGTTTCGGGAACTGAGTGGCGTGCTGACGAGGAGGGGAGTGTCATTGAAGCTGAAGGGAAAGGTGTATGCTGCATGTGTGAGAAGTGTTATGATTTATGGGAGTGAGACATGGGTAATGAATGTAGAGCAGCAACGAAGGCTGGAAAGGGTGGAAATGCGAATGGTTCGGTGGATGTGTGGAGTATCGTTGAGAGAGAGGAAGACAAATGATGAATTGCGAAAGATGATGGGAATAGAGCCTGTGATGGATGCTGTGAAGAGAAACAGGTTGAGATGGTTTGGTCATGTGTTGAGGAAGGATGAAAGTGACTGGTTGAAAAGAGTGATGAAAATGAATGTAGAAGGAAGTAGAGGACAGGGAAGACCGAGAAAGACTTGGCTAAAGATGGTCGAAGAAGAAATGCGGGCAAGGGGGTTAATAAGGGGAGATGCAGAAAATAGGGCAAAATGGAGAACATTGTCATGGGGACCGCAAGGCTAACCCCTGCTCTTGCAGGGAAAATGGCCTTAAAATGCCTGTTGTTGTTGTTCCGTTGTTGTTAATCTACAGTTGACGACTTGTAAATCTCTGGCAGCCATTGGGATACGATTTGCATTTTGAGGATAAAATGCATTAATTCATTGACATTAATAATTTAATAACACGAATTCTGATCAGACGAATAGGAGACGATCCTGCACACTTTTGTTGACATCCTTTTGATAAGCCAACAATATATATATTGTTGCGAATATGGAATTTGACCTCCATATCCGCTTGTAAATATTCCCCTATCTTCTCCGATACTCCCCAACTCTCCCCTTACCCCATTCCCTAGTCCCATTGTCTGTAAACAACACCCATTAGAGCCGATCTTCCCCTTCATTCCCCCATTAAATGTCGTGCCCAGGTCCCCCGCACCACACGTAGACAATTATAGGACATCTTGCTAGTTATTCTTAATCTATGTCAGTTAAGGACTTGTTTCCATTAATTATGACTCTTCGTTGCACCAGAATGTGATGATATGGCACCAGTAGGAGTTTAGGACCTTCCCATACCTCCCCGCATCTCTTCCCATCATCTCAAGCTCCAACAACAACCACAACAACAGCGGCTATGCGTCCTCACTCCGGCTCGGTTGGCCGCCATTGAACATGTGCTCGACGGGGTTACCCAGAAGGGGGCTCCCTGTCGGCCCCTCGTCAAGGGCGGAGCCGGTAACCCCCGCACCCAATGAGAAGCCATGGGCCGATGCCATATGGGGCGGAGCTAACGAGCGAGGGCGTGTCACTCCCCGCCGGATATACGCGGCCCCGCGCCGGACGTGACGTCAGATGCGCCCCGAGCTTGAGACGACAAGACGCCACCCTCCCGAGCGCTGAGCGACCTCCCCGGCATCTCCACCAAAGTCGCGACCCACGAGCGCTGAGCGACCTCCCCGCATCTGCTGGACACCACCGTACGCGATTCTGTCCCTGAGCCAGGTGCACCTGAGCCATCGACTGCCGCTTTCCTGGCCATCAAACCCCGTGTGAGTGAGCCTTGTCCCGTTTATCTGTGGTCTGTCTAGGGTTAATATAAGAGTGTGTTTAAGTGCCCACCTTCCTATGTTTCCCTCTGGTCCCTGTAATCTAACCTTTTCCGCCTTAATATAACCTCCTCCGGAGGTCTTGAGAACTGAACCCCTGGTGTCGTATTGTGTGATTGTAATCCAGCCGTGTGTCTTCTTTTTCTTTCCTATTGAGCCAGCATAGCGCGGCTTCGTCGACGTTCGAGTACAATCGGGTAACTTGTACGGATACGGCGGCCATCCCGCTCGGCCCACCATACCATCAAAGTCGTATCTGTAACAATTGGTGTCAGGAGTGGGATTCGAGGCCCGACCAAATTTTGAAGGAAAAAAAAAAAAACGAATAGAGGAAAAAAAAAATTTGGTCAAAATTTGGAGCGGCCGAAATTTGTTTTGTTTTACGAAACTCGAATTTTGCAAGTCGCGCTATGGCGGATCAAGACGGCTGGGGTCCGGTAGGGGAGAGTGAGGTAGGGTCGATCCAGGACCAAAATGAGGGACAGGAGGAGAGCGAAGCAGTGAGGGCGGCAGGTTCGCAAAATAGCGCCGTCACGCACGAAGAAGCGGGCGCGCAAAATGGCGCCTCGCTGATCACCGCGCCCGCGACAGTAGCAGCGCCGCCGTTGGATTCGGACCTTTTGTTGCTACAAATCGGTGCCCTTATGGACAAAATGAGGGACGAAGCAAGGGCTGATAGTGCGAAAATGGAAAGCAGAATGATGGGGGTAATGAGGGACGAAGCGAGGGGTACCAGTGAGAAGTTAGACAATAATTTTGAGGAGTTAGACAAGAAAATTGAGAAGTTAGACAATAATTTCGAGGAGTTAGACAACGGGATAAAAGAAGTAAAGAATGGGTTAACGGGGGTAGAAAACAGAATGGCCGCTCAAGAGAATCAAATGGAAGGGATGCAAAAAGGGTTAGAGGGGTTAGAAAACAGTATGGAAGGCAAATTGAGGGACATGAGGGACCAAGCGGAAAGGGAAGTTAAACAAATGGAGCAGCAGATAGAGGGGGTCAGAATGGGGGTAGAAACCAAACTGGATGCTCACAGGGAGGAAATGGAGCAGATGAGGGTGGCATCTGGGCAGGAGATGCAAGTGATGGGAGAGGAGATCAGAAGAGGAGTGAGTGAGGAGGTCGGAGGAGTGCGCGAGGAGGTGAGGCACTGTAAGGAGCGCATGGAGAAAGAGGTGAGAAAGGGGACTGTAAAATTGCAAGGTGGTATAGAGGAGTTGACGCTGGGAGTAGAACAACTGACAGTGGGACAAAAGGAGTTGGGGGACCAGGTAAAGAAGAACACAGCGGTAATAGAGGGTTTAAAATCGACACAGAAGGAGATGAAAAAGGACGTAGGGGTAATTAAAAAAGAGTGTCAGACGGTACATGAGGACCTGACGAGGAAAATGGACAAGGTGGTAGAGGTAATGGAGGTTAAAGAGCGGGAGGTGCGGGAGCACATAGAAAAAAATAAAGTGGAGTTAGAGGAAGAACTTAAAGGGGCGCACGAAGAGATGAAGGAGATGAAGCAAAAATTAGAAGAAGTGGAAGAAGGGGTGAGCGAAATTAAAAAGCGACGGAGAGAGGATAAGAAAGAGATAAAAGAGGAGGTAAAAGAATTGGTCCAGAGTCTGTGTTCGGATCGTGATGATGTGCTCATTAACCGGATGAGGGATTCGCAGGTGATGGAGGAGAAGCGAAGAGAAAGAGGACCCGGTGTAAGTGGTGACCAATATGGTCGTGCGTATGATGCGCCAGGGGATTTAAGGAGCTTGGGGGTCGAGATGGACCCGGGTGTTCGTGAGAGGCCGTTGGTGAGGTGTGCGACAGGTCAGGTGTGCGAAAAAAGAGGTGTGCGAGAATGTCCGACCATGGGGTGTGTGAGGAAAAAGTGCACGCCGAGGAGTGAGTGTGCTGGCGAGAGTGAGTCGGTCGTAGCGCGTGTGCGAGGGAGCACATGGAAGCGTGGTGTGGTGAGTGTTACAGAGGGTGTGACGGGAGAGTGTGCGCAGGAGTGTGCGCGAGAAAGGTGTGTGACGGACAGGTGCATGAGGAAACAGTGCGCTGTCAGAAGTAAGGAAGAGTGTCCACCTGTGGTGAGTGTTACAGAGGGTGTAACGGGAGAGTGTGCGCGAGAAAGGTGTGTGACGGACAGGTGCATGAGGAAAGAGTGCGCTGTCAGAAGTAAGGAAGAGTGTCCACCTGTGGTGAGTGTTACAGAGGGTGTAACGCAAGAGTGTGCGCGAGGAAGGTGTGTGACGGACAGGTGCATGGGGAAAGAGTGCGCTGTCAAAGGCAAGGAAGAATGCACACCTGTGGTGAGTGTTACAGAGGGTGTGACGGGAGAGTGTGCGCGAGAAAGGTGTGTGACGGACAGGTGCATGGGGAAAGAGTGTGCTGTCAAGAGTAAGGGTGAGTGCGTTGTCACGAGTGGAGGTGAAAGTAGTGAGAGTGACATGGAGCGTGAGTTAGTTGTGACAGGTGAGCGAGGATGTACACCTGGGATGGAAGGATGCACACCTGGAATGGTAGAGCGTGAGTGGGAATGCACGCTGGAGTTGGTGGTGAGGCACGTGGTTGGGTGTGCGAATGAGAGCACACCTGTGATTGTCACAGAGGAGGTGACTGAGGAGGGGGCGCGAAGAGGTGTTTTGGTGAGGTGTGCGACCAACGAATGTGTGCCAAAGTGTTCGGTGGTCAGGTGTGTGACCAAGGCTGTGAGTGGAATGGGTGTACCGAGGTGTGTAAGGAACGGTACGAGGAGCATGGAAACGGCTGGATGTGTGAGCAAGGAACGGGCTGCGGGGTGTAAGCGTCCAGGTGAAGCATCGACGTTACACGGGTTAGAGGTTAGAGCGACTTTTAGCCGAAGCAGGCCCTCGGTGCGTGCCGGGCCTCGCTTTGAACGGCCGCGTCCAGGCTCCACTAGGCGGAGCTGGCAGCCCGATAGGAAGGGTCGTTATGGCGACCACGTTTTGTTGAGACGTGCCGGCAGGTCGAGATCGGGACATTGGATGGCTCCGTGCCGAGATGGTGCGTGGGATCTCGGCCCGGGTAAACCTCCGTCCCTGCACCGAGTGCCGGACGCATCCAGCCGCTGGCACAAAACAACCAGCATCCATTGCTTGGCTTTACGAAGCCGGGCTTTGGACAGGGATTGGCGCACCGAGAGGTATTAGTGAGTCGACTGGGTGATGAGGTTAGTGTTTTGGACCCAAAATCAGAGAAAAACAAAATTTGATGATTGGCAAGGGATTGGCAGTAGTGATTGGCAGATGATGGGCAGTGATTGGCAAATTTTTAATTTGTTGCAATGTGATGTGCGAAATTGGTAGTGAGAGACCCCCGAGGTGGTGGGATGGCAAATCCACCATCCTTCCCATATGGTGGGGGCAAAGGAGCAATAGTTTATGGGGTGTATGGCAGTGAAAACTAGCCCGGGGGGGTTAGGATATGGTGTGTAGGGATCTAGCGAGGATTGACATTAGGTGACGATAAGGTTAGTTAGTGACTGATACCTGTAGTGGGGACGCAGGTAGATTAGAGTGGATGATAATGACGTGGGAGCGCAATAGTTTAAAGGGACGACTGGGAAGCGCAAGTTTCAGAAGGGAGTAGTTAGCTGAGATGATGCCGTGTTTGTGAGAATTGAACAGGTGTGATTGCACAGGGGTGCAACTGGACAGGTGTGTGGAGCAGTGTATGAGTAGTGAGTGAGTGGATCAGCGCGAATGCGCTTGGGGAGAGAAGGGTGCAGGTGGCACCAGGTGTGAGAGCACAGGTGTGCAGGTACAGGTGTGTGGAGAGAGTTGGAGTAAGTGGTACGGAGTGGTGTGCATGGTGCGAAGGTGTGGATGGGGGAAGAGTGGACCCCTATCACGGATACCCGGGGCGGGTAGTGTAAGTGTTAGGTAGAGGGTGCAGGTAAATTGTGGTTGGATATTGGCATTTGTGGTGCGGTTGCAGAATGGTGTTGTGAATGGGTGCATTAGTGTTGTGGAAATGGCTGGGCGTGTAGCCTGTTAGTGTGTGTAGTTGGTTTGGGCACTCCACCACTGTAAGGATGTCGGCCAGGTGAGGCCGCAGGTGGGCTCTGGGAGCCGGTAGTTGTGAGTGGGTGCCTGAGGATCCCGGGTGTGGATCGGGCAGCCCAGTGCCAGAGAGGGCACGGAGTGGGGAGAGAGCCAGAGGGCCTTCCCCTGGTAGTTAGGTTAGGGTAAGGAGCAGGTAAGCTCGGAGGCAACTGCAGTGGTGGAGGTGTGCAGGTGGGTAGACCCACTGGGAGAGGTACACGCCACAGCCCAGAAATTGTACGAGGGCACCGGGAGATGAATCGGGGGAGTGAGACCCCAAATTGAAGAGCACCACAGTTTGGCCAATGGGAATTGGTTTTTAGAACCCATAGTGTAAGAGGGCCAATGGTTTGGCCGGAGAGAGACCCCGGGTAGTGTAAAGTTGTTAAAGTCATTTAGGAAATAGTTAGGATTGATGAACCTGTCGCACCATACGCAGCCACTTGCCTGTGGTGATGATGATGACTCCACACCTGTGTTTTCTTTGTTTTGTTGCAGGAGATGAATCGCTGTGTGGATTTGTGAGACGCATCACGACGTGGATGAGACATTGGGGTGATTCCATCTCTCCCTCCTTAGGAGGGACTGATGCTGAATTGGTGATGGCAAATTTTGATGTTGAGTTGAAAATGGCAAATTTTGATGAGAGTTGAAAATGGCAAATTTGATTGGTTAGGAGGGAGAGAAGACGAATTTGGTATATGGGAGGAACGGGGAAGACAGTAGGGATGTTTGTGGATTTGTAAAGTAGATGTTTATGGGTAGTGTTGTGTTTTGTTGATACAGTAAGGGGTAAGGGAGGGGCCATGTAGGTTACCTGGTGGGGGGGGCGTACGGTAGGAACGTACCTGTCTCACCTGGTTCCCATGTGCCCCCAGTGTGCATCACCTTGCATTGCGTGCACTTTTGCGCCCTTACCACCTTGCTCACTTGTCTTGTTTTTGTCTCCCACCTCCGAGGATCTGGCTTTGGGGTAGAGAGAGAGGAGAGAGAGGTGCTGGCGACGCAGTTGTGGGCCTGCACTTTCGCTGCTTGCTGCCGGGATCGATACACCATATGGACCGCAATGTTTGTGGCCACCCACGATGGACCGCAGTTCGTTTGCGGCCAAGCACCACCCGGGGATGGACCTATGGGTCAACGTGGCACCTATGCCATACAGGTGAACCACTTTTAAGTAACACCAAGTGCACCACAAGAAGAGCAAGAGACACCTGCAGGGTTAGGGGTTGTTGAAGTTATTTTTTATTCCAATGAACAATGGTGACTGCACCGATTGGTGGTGGGGTGGTGCTTTTGATGCGCGGAAAGGGTGCTCTGCACGTTATTAAAGGCCGTCGGCCACAGAGCACTCGTGGGTTGGTGTATCGATGTTGGCAAGCGCGCTCTCTCTATGCATAACATCTGCATGTGTTCCTCCAAAGACAGGTCCTGGATCGTAGTGTAAATATCAGCGTAGTCTTGTAAATAATGCTCCCTACCGGCTGTATGTTTAGTTTGAGGATTCTTTCCGGATTCGGTTATCCTGTGGGTGTGTTTCTGTGAGGAGAAGGGTGCAACGTCGCAGGGGGACATATTTACTCATTTGTGAATATCTGTAAAACTGTCGCACTCAGGGTAGAGTTAATAGTAGAGGGAACTACATTGCGTGCCACACTAAAGTAGGTAAAAATTTATCGGGTCGGGACGCCCCGAGGGTAGAGAAGGGTGCAATGTTGCGAATATGGAATTTGACCTCCATATCCGCTTGTAAATATTCCCCTATCTTCTCCGATACTCCCCAACTCTCCCCTTACCCCATTCCCTAGTCCCATTGTCTGTAAACAACACCCATTAGAGCCGATCTTCCCCTTCATTCCCCCATTAAATGTCGTGCCCAGGTCCCCCGCACCACACGTAGACAATTATAGGACATCTTGCTAGTTATTCTTAATCTATGTCAGTTAAGGACTTGTTTCCATTAATTATGACTCTTCGTTGCACCAGAATGTGATGATATGGCACCAGTAGGAGTTTAGGACCTTCCCATACCTCCCCGCATCTCTTCCCATCATCTCAAGCTCCAACAACAACCACAACAACAGCGGCTATGCGTCCTCACTCCGGCTCGGTTGGCCGCCATTGAACATGTGCTCGACGGGGTTACCCAGAAGGGGGCTCCCTGTCGGCCCCTCGTCAAGGGCGGAGCCGGTAACCCCCGCACCCAATGAGAAGCCATGGGCCGATGCCATATGGGGCGGAGCTAACGAGCGAGGGCGTGTCACTCCCCGCCGGATATACGCGGCCCCGCGCCGGACGTGACGTCAGATGCGCCCCGAGCTTGAGACGACAAGACGCCACCCTCCCGAGCGCTGAGCGACCTCCCCGGCATCTCCACCAAAGTCGCGACCCACGAGCGCTGAGCGACCTCCCCGCATCTGCTGGACACCACCGTACGCGATTCTGTCCCTGAGCCAGGTGCACCTGAGCCATCGACTGCCGCTTTCCTGGCCATCAAACCCCGTGTGAGTGAGCCTTGTCCCGTTTATCTGTGGTCTGTCTAGGGTTAATATAAGAGTGTGTTTAAGTGCCCACCTTCCTATGTTTCCCTCTGGTCCCTGTAATCTAACCTTTTCCGCCTTAATATAACCTCCTCCGGAGGTCTTGAGAACTGAACCCCTGGTGTCGTATTGTGTGATTGTAATCCAGCCGTGTGTCTTCTTTTTCTTTCCTATTGAGCCAGCATAGCGCGGCTTCGTCGACGTTCGAGTACAATCGGGTAACTTGTACGGATACGGCGGCCATCCCGCTCGGCCCACCATACCATCAAAGTCGTATCTGTAACAATATATATATATATGTATATTTCTTTATTTTTACCCCATTTTCTTTGTTCTGCACATTCTTCTCTTTGTGGTATCCATATTAGTTTCTGGCATTTTCATGTTATATTCATTTCATGTTCCCTTCCTGCCATGTGAGGAGACGAGACATCTGCATCTGCGTTCAGGATATCAAAAGAGCAGCTATGTCTGTTCCTCTGTGTGATGCCACTGGGTCAGATTGGTTGAAAGTTATTTTGATAAAGGCCAGATGTCTCCAATTCTTTCAAATCTCTTAATTTGGGGTACCATTTGCCTTTCAGGCAGTGATATCCTTTTGTTTCTGTTCAGATTATTAGCCCCCGTTGGACTTCGTCCGAAATGGGGGCTTATGGATTGGGTCTCGTTCATCCGTCCGTGCGTCCGCAGCCATATCTCGGAGATGTATTGACCGATTTTGTTCATACGTGGCACAAGGATAACACATGATGGCTTACATGTGCACGTCATTTTCTTTGGAGATCAGATCGAAGATGGCCGACTGGCGGCCATTTTGTTACTTAAACATGTCCCCAACCATTTCTTGATATGCATGGACCGATTTTGTTCAACCTTGGCACAAGCAGAGTACATGATGATATACACATGCACCTCACTTTATTTTGCGATCTGATCAAAGATGGCTGACTGGTAGACTGGCAGCCATTTTAGTTGTAAAATTCGATATTGAACACGTCCTCAACCATTTCTCGGACATGCATTTACCGATCTTGTTCATACTCGGCATAGAGATAATGAATGATGGCCTACATATGCATGTCATGTTTTTTTCGAGATCAGATCGAAGATGGCCGAATTGTGGCCATTTTACTACTTAAACGTGTCCCAACCATTTCTCCACATGCATGGACCGATTTTGTTCAAACTTGGCAAAAAGACAATACATGAGCAGCCGCAGACCCAGGATTCCTGTGGAGGGGCAGAGGGGTGGGTAGGCAGAATATCTGGAAAGGTACATTGTTGCAAAAAGGGAACCTGTATGCATTCCTCAGCTTCGATATAATTATGGAGCCAATTCGACGATTCTAGCATCTGACCGTGTACAGTAATCTTGATACAACTAAATTCAGGGAACCGGCAAAAAAAGGTTTGAGGTGTCAATGGTTTATTATTGAGCATATTCCATAGGAAATACCCGGGGAAGAGAATTTGAGACTGTACTTTATTCGATGAAACCATGTTCAGTGTAATGCAGGTTTATTACATTGAGACACATTTAAATATTCGTGTTACCGCAACTTGAAGTACTTGGCGTCAACATTGTGCCCACACCGCCTGCTCAATGAAACAGGTTACTTCGGCTCATTCTTCTCGGATGTTCTGTGGCAAATATATTCACAATTTCCTCTATGTTCACTTCCATGTCATAGTGGACACGTAAGAGAGCTAGCCCGTCCATGCGGTCTTCACCCATAGTTGAGTGGAGATACAGCAGTGGCCAAAAATATTGGCACCCTTACACTTTTTTCAAATAACTCACATTTTCTCCAAAAAATAAGTTGAAATTGACGAAAGCATTTGGTCTCTACAATTCTTTATTTCACTGTTAATATGACAGAACCTTTTGTTTTTGATTCAGAACTTAATATATCCTTTTAAATCAGAAAATAAAAATAAATGGCATACTTAATATTTCGTAGCACAGCTTTTGGACAAAATAACTGCAGTCAAGCACTTCCAAAAGCCATGAATGAGCTTCCTACACCTCTCCACTGGCAGTTTTCTCCCAAACTGCTCCAGTTCTCCCATATTTGAAGGGTACCTTCTCCCAACTGCTGTTTTCAGATCTCCCCACAGGTGTTCAATGGGATTTAGATCTGGACTCATTTCTGGTCACTTCAGAACAGTCCAGCGTTTTGTCTTGAACCATTCGTGGGTGCTTTTTGAAGTGTGTTTGGGGTCAATGTCCTGCTGGAAGACCCATGACCTTCGACGGAGACCCAGCTTTCTGACACTGTGTTGAACATTGCGCTCCAAAATGCCTTGTTAATCTCCTGATTTCATGATGCCATGCCCACATACAAGGCACCCAGTGCCAGAGGCAGTGCAGCAACCCCAAAACATCACTGATCCTCCTCCATCTTTGACTGTAGGGAAGGTGTTCTTTTCTTTGAAGACATCATTTTGTTTTCTGTAAACTTAGAGATGATGTGCTTTACCAAAAAGCTCTAATTTGGTCTCGGCTGTCCACAGGACATTCTCCCAGAAGGATTTTGGCTTGTTCAGGTGTGTTTTGGCAAACTCCAGTCCTCTCTCAGCAGTGGGCTCCTACCATAGAAACCCCTTTCATTGAGTTGGCGACAGATGGTGCAAGTTGAAACTGTTGTACCTTGTGTCTGAAGGTCAGCTTGAATCTGTTTGGCAGTTGATCTAGTTGCTTTCTCCACCATTCGAACAATCCTTCGCTGCAATCTTCGATCAAGTTTTCTCTTGTGGCCACGTTCAGGGAGGTTGGCAACAGTGCCATCGGCCTTAAACTTCCTGATAACATTGCGTACGGTTGACATAGGAACATCAAGGTCTCTGAAGATGGACTTGTAGCCTTGAGATTGTCCATATTGGCTACAATCTTGTGTCTGACCTCCTTAGACAATTCTCTGCTTTTCTTTCTTTTCTCCATGCTCATTGCAGTACACACAGTGACGCAAAACAGCAGAATGACTCCTTTTCTCTGTTCAAACTGGTTGAATGAGTGATTTTTATATTGCAGGCACCTGCAAATCACCACAGGTTAGTTCAATTCCAAAGTAAAGGTGAATCACCTGCTTGAAATCTAATTATTTCTAACAACTTCTAAAAGGTGCCAATAATATTGTTGGGGCCATTTTTGGATTTCTGTGTGGAATAAGCTAAGATTTAGTAATTTTCTCAGTTTTTTTTTTGTTTTGTTCCACTGCAAACCAACGAAATACATATATGGATACCAAAATATTGTTTAATTTCAACAATTTTCTGGAAGAAATGGTGCATTATTTGAAAAAAGTGCAAGGGTGCCAATATTTTTGGCCACGACTGTACGTCTTCAACAGACGTAACTCGCCGTTTGCTCTTTCGACCTCACAAGATGTCACACCGATTATGTACAGAATCTTGAGCATATTGTGTATTTTATCATAGCCAGCAGCTCTGCTCATTGCCCCAGAAGCGGATTTCGGACAGTCCGGCACTCTGGTGCTCTTCCACCGTGCAATCCACATCTCAACCTCAGCATGAACTCCAGCCGATCTGGAAGGAGACTTCCAGATCCTTTTTATGTGTTTTGTAAAAAATATTTTATGCCCGCCCTCCAAATATTGACCGAGGATGCCGCAACTGCTATATACGATGGAACAAGAAAGAGAGCCTTCACGGCTATGTTGGCTAGACCTTCAAAGCGGTAATTCAGTTGTGTGAGGAGATGATCCAGGAACAGTACGGCCAAAGCTTTTTTGTAGTAGTCCGATGGTGAATCGGTCACAATATTCGCCCTCAACGTTTGTCGACTGCAGTTTCGTAGTATGGAAGCTTGTACATCCACCTTAGCTGCCTGATTTTCTGCTTTAGTGAACCATTCATTGAATTTCTCATCAATCTCATTTCGGGCAGCACTAACTGTAATTATGACTGTTCTGACCATACCGTAGGCACTGATAACATCTTGATAACGGGCTTCCAAATTCTAGCTCAGAGTCTTGGTGTAGGCAAGACAATTGCACAGAACCACCATGCCAATGATGAATTTGAACTGAGTTATTGCAGCGTGTAATGGCCCTGCTTGTTTGCACGTGTCACCATTGCAGGTGGCATCTAAAGATATGTCTGCAAGAGATTCCTCAATGGCTTTGTCATTGTCCATGAACTTAGCGATGGCATCATATCGTTGGACAAACTTGATAGTGCACGTATCTTCGAGTTTATTGTCGTTGCTCTATAGTTTTATAGTCCATTGCACGGGATTAGAGTTTCGTTTCGGTGAATACATATGGAATAGTATCACCTCCTCCGACACATCCATGCCGTTTTTGATGAAGACATTTTCCATCGACTTTCCCAAGGCAAGATTCAAACAATTGCTGTTGCAGTGAACATGCTGGGCTAGCTTGTTTTCCTTTGCAGTGATAGCAGCTTCTCCGTCCGTTCTTGGGTCCCGACCTGTTTGGTGCTCCATCATATGTTTGGCCCAACTCCAACCCCCAGCTTGAATAGCACTCTTTATGCCATTAGCAATTGCTTCTTCGCTGGTGCTTTCACTGGCATCAATGAATCCCATGAAAACTTCATGGATTCTGTCATTATTGTCCAGGAAATGCATGGTGATGGCAAGCTGTTCTCTGTTCGAGACGTCCACTTTCTCGTCAGCCGATAGCACAGCACGTAAATGCCAGCGACTAAACTGACTACCCTCACTGACTCGCCAGTGGGGAGGGTGACTAACACGCTGCAGGACTAAAAACAATACCTGTTAAAGGGTGGATGAGCACCCTTCAGGAGCCAGTGGCCATCCAGAAGGAGATGGGATCTCCAAAAAAACACCCATCCAGTTTGACTGGTTTTTTTAGGTAGTAGGTTGTAGAGACAGCAACCGCTCAGGGTAGTACTACTGTTCCACCTTATGAGCATTAAAGTGGTGCCCGGAACCATCTTACACTGTCCGTGTCAGGATTGCTCGTCTCAGGATTGCTTGTCTTACCTTCTGTCTCACTCAAACTAAAGCTACCAGGCTAGCTTCAATCTCTCTTTCTCGCAAACAAACACAATACACTTTTCATCATACACTTTTATTCTCTTTTATTTAAAGCCTAGCCTCGATGAGGGCTATGTAGTCCATGCCTGGAGCCTTAAACATAAAAAAAGACCCAAAGTCCCCGAGGACCTAAAAGTCCCCAGGGACCCAAAAGAACCAGATTACCCAAAAGTCCCTGGGGACCCAAAAGACCTGGAGGAAACAAAAGACCCCAAGGACTCAATGACCCAAAAAGTCACCGAGGACCCCTCATTTAAAAAAAATTATATTTAAAATACAATACTGAATGCAGTTTTATAAAGAGGACGTCATGTGTCACGTGTGTCCGATGAAAGTGGGGTTGTAACAAAGCGGGGTTGTATCAAAGCGGGACGTCGTGCGGTACCCGGTCATCACTGCCAGCAGTTATAAAGTGGCAGTTATGTTTTTTCTTTTTTTCTTCTTTAGGCATTGTAATAAGTTTGGGATGACGAGGCTACTTTCAGTTGAAGAAGAAAATGTTAAAATATTACAAACTTGCTTGAGAGGTATAATCCACAACACTCGTCATTTAATCTTTACAAGACTCTGTTGTAGTTTATGAATGAATGTGCATTTGGATATGGGCCGGTTGAACAGTGGTTATTTGGTTATTTATTTCGTTTTGAAGGATGTGGTTTGCATCATAAATCTTTGTGATAATAAAGGTTTGATGCTCGAGGGTGTGGAGCTGAGAATGATTAACTGTGATTATAATGGGGGTGTGGGTTTAGAGGTGTGGGCAATTGTGTACGCTGTATGGTATCTTGGCTAATGGGAAAAGATACCTGCATGCTCATACTGCTTTCTGTACATATTGATTCGAACCAAAGTTTTTCAACAGCTACTCAAACTCCTCTGACATAAGAGATATTGTCTACCTTTTGGAATGTATACTTTCTAAATATGTGCTGTAAATGAGCCATGTTTGTCTTTTTATAATCTGTGCTGAGATTACAGGACAGCTCAGAGATTCCATCCAATTCACCAAACGAGATTACCAAAGGACAGCTCTTAGATTCCATCCAATTCACCAAGCACGTCTTTGATGATGCAATGGCTGCCAAAGGATATTTTTTCTTTTAAGTTGCTTACACCTTTGACTGAGTTAACAACTAAAGTTTCACTTTCGTATTTATTGTTTATTAGTTTTATCTTAATGTTAATTACGTGTATTTGGGTCTCTGTTAAAAGCCTTCCTGTTTGTGCAATATTATTGCCTTGGCTTTGTAAGCTGATACTCATGTTTGTTCTGTCATTAAAGGTTTAAGGTGAAAGTCAAGGGTTTCTTCTCATGATTTTATTCTTTTTTCCCCCCAATATTATCCCGAAATAGGCAAAAAAAACCTTTGTTTTTGTCCATATCCTGATGATGACGAGACATGGTAAGAAATGTGCAATTCCATAAAGCATGGTGACTCATGAGAGGCTATTGTAATCAATCTGTGTGTCAGTGAATGTGTGCATGCATATTTACTTTGATGTATGTTATTTATTCTTTATCAGATCTACTGTAATATATATATTACATATATATATATATATATATATATATATATATATATATATATATATATATATATATATATTATATATATATATATATATACATATAAAAACAAGACCAAAAGTCTAACAGCGGCGTAGCCGGGCTTGTAAAATATTATAAACCACAAACATATTATTAGCTTTTTAAACAGTCGCTAATGCTATTTATAACATTCAACAAAGAAATTTGGAGGAATCCCGACATCCGTGAAGTTAGTTTTACTTACAGAACTGAGCGAAGAACTACTGTACTCTATATAACCCACAAGGGTTGGAGGTGTGCTCATTTACCAAGTAGCTAGCTAGCGCTTGCCAAGCCAGCCGTTCCTTAATGGTTTTGAATGGAGTGCTTGCTCGAATGCTTAAACCACTTGGCGATCTCTCCACAAGAACCTTGGTAAATGAACACATACCCAATGTTCTTGAGACCCGACCAAAGATCGACTGCAATCTATATACACCAAGGAGGAACGACCCTTCCTGCAGCTCCCGTAGTGAGCTGGTGTACAAATAAATTAAAATGTCGGTCACTGAACTCAGCCGTCGTAATGACATCAAATACGTAATGACGTAACGGACACAAAACTGATATATTTAACTTCCAGTACGTTAGCAGTCACGATGAAGGGATTAGTGTTACGATAAGCTTTACTATAATATTAACGTTACGTTATCATTATTTCGAAAATGATATTACTATTTAAAAAACCGAGGCGAATTCCTTACTTCCTCGGTTATTAATATTAGTGCCAAACAAAGCTTAGATCATTGATCATGAACCGTACACCGCTTCAATCCATCAGATTTCCATTCACGACATTGGGATTAAAGTGTTATGGTTATATTTACGATATTATTATTATGACGAAAACGATACTACTGAAACGATACACTACTGTATTAAGAAACCTGGGCTTAATTTGTCCGAAGTGGAAGGTGAGTCATAATGCCTAAGGCCTATACTTACCGTATTGTTGGAAGAGCCGTCACGTCTATACTTTCGATATTTGATGGTCATTTCAACAATCGGTTTGTTTGTGTTTCACACTGAATGAAAAACGTGATATATGACAGGTTTGACGATATGTTCGGCATGAACGGCATACAAATCAAAATGGCGGAGTGTGGAGAGTCAGCCGCCGTACTGCCGTAATGACATCAGACGTAATCACTGTCATAACCCTATCATGTGACCATATCCTCAGCTCTGATTGGTATACGTTTGAGGGGAAATATATACGGACGGACAAACACTGTCCTAGACGGCTTCGCCTGATGGGATACACCATAAAAAAAAAAAAGCATATATATACAGACTTGGCATTTAATATGGAATTTTTTTTTTTGTGGGGGTGAACTTACTTTTCAAGATGACTTAGAACCAAAAGTTCATTGGAATTATGTTGAAATTATTCGAGATTTTGTTAATGTGACCTTTAAAAGAAACGAAAACCACATTTGACATTTTGAAGCAAATAAATTGATCCTTGAAAGTGATGTGAACTGATATCGAACTCAATTCATGGACAGTACTGTGTTAAACTTCTGAACGTTTTCCAGAAGTATCTCTATTTTACACATGAGCCAAAAAAAATTTCAACAAAAACATAAGTTAAATTATGACTGGGATTACGGACAGTAAAATTACAGTTCAGTACTTCGTGTAACCCCCACGAGCACTCAGGAGAGCACGTACACGTCGAGGCATGCTGTTCACGAGATTTGCCAAGGTTTGGACAGGAATCGCTTGCCATGCAGTGACAATAGCCTGCTGCAATTCATGCACAGAGGTAGGCTGCTGGACCAAGTTGTCGATTTGACGCGTTAATTCTGCCCACAGGTTCTCTATCGGATTCATATCCGGGGATATGTCAGGCCACTCCATATGCTTGACACCATGGTCAACAAGAAAGTGTTGGATCATGCGAGCACGATGAGGCCATGCATTGTCATCTTGGAAGACAAAGTTTCCTCGAAAGGCTGCACGAGCAAATGGAAGCAATGTTTCTTCCAGAATGGCCCTGTACTTGAACTGGTTCAGGTTTCCATTCAGAACAACCAGGTCAGTTTTGCCCCCTGCATGAAAAGCAGCCCAAACGGTCACCCCACCACCTCCAGCTTGGACTCTTGGCACTATACAATCTTCGTTGTAGTCTTCATGCACTTGTCTGCGCACTTGGACGTGGCCATCTTGACGATAGACCAGAAATCTAGACTCGTCACTGAAGGTCACGTGATTCCAGTGTCCTGGCTGCCATTGACGGTGCTCTGGCCCACTGCAATCGGCGCTGGCTGTGTTGTCTGGTCAGGCGTGGCTTTCTCAGGGGACGCTGGCACGATAGCCTGCTTGAACCAGTCGTTGGCTAACTAGCCTTCTGGATACAGGCACATTTGTCAGTTGCTGCCACTCAGCCCTAAGCCGATTAGCTGACTTGGTACGGCCATTGCAGACTAACCGGTGCAGCTGGCGAGCATCTCTCCTTGTGATTCTGCGGGGACGTCCTGGCGTCGGTATTGGAGTAGGGACACCCCTCTGAGCATTTCGTTTCAGGATCTTTGACACCTGACCTTGAGTGATGCCATACTGCCAAGCAATAGCACGCTGTTTCACACCGGAATTTCGTAAAGCCACCACTCCATGACAAACAGCATTGTCGAGTTGACGGACCATCTCCAGAGGAAGCGGCAATAACTTTTGTAGATGTGCAGCAGTTGTTTTCCACTAATACAGAACGCAACAACCCTTATATACCCGATTGTGAAGCCAATCGTCAAATGTACCTGCCCTTACATTTTGTCATGCCACCTGTGATATTATCCTGTTATTGACTTCTTGCTGCGAAAGACAATCAGTGACATGGTTCTTTTAACAAAGAAATCACCGAAGCGTAAAAGAAACTCACCAGATTGATATACTGAGTTCAGAAAGTAAACCCAAATCAAGAAAAAAAAAAAATCCATATTAAATGCCAAGTCTGTATGTATATATATATTGTTACGGAACCCAACGTCGGCCTATGGTTCCCCTTTGAGGGGGGATTAGTCCCCTCGCTTGTTACTGACCAACGTGGTCCCTGAAGCTGCACCGCGACCTCCGGAAAGGCTGGTGAGCAGCTTCGTTCGCGACCGCGGATAAGATGGTAATTCACCGAGCGGATGGCAGCCGCGGCCCGAACCGTTAACAAAGACTAGACCCGATTCTGAACGTTGGCTAAATCGTGCCACAGGTATTCAATTGGGAAAAGACAAAGACGACGGATGTGAAGAAGAAGAAGACAAGAGGTAGGAAATACGAATAGGATTTATTACTATTTACAACCAAAAGAAACCAAGGAGAGGAAGGATAATAAAATAAAGGCAGAAAGAGGGATGGACCAGAAGGACACAGTGAAACTTAGCTTACCTATGCAGTCTTACTTAACCCAGGACAGAACAAACAAAGACGGACTCACACGAATGGGGAATTTGCAGGCAGGAATGGAAGGACTGGAATGGTTTGGGACGGCAGAGAAGGGGAGGAAGGCACGGAGCTGGCTGGAGCTTGATCCCGCACGGGACGTCGGGCTGGACCTCGACGGCCACCGATGCCAACGCAATCTGGCTCCCGCGGGGTAACGGGTCGAAGCTGCCTGGTGGAGCCCACGCTGCCTGGTGGAGTCAACGCTGCTTGTGGAGCCAAAGCTGCTGGTGGAGCCAAAGCTGCTGGTGGAGCCAAAACTGCTGGTGGAGCCAAACTGCTGGTGGAGCCAAACTGCTGGTGGAGCCAAAACTGCTGGTGGAGCCAAAACTGCTGGTGGAGCCAAAGCTGCTTCTCTGGCTCACCTCAGGACGCGTCTCCCTTCTCTCTCCGAGGGCTCGTCTCGACTCATCTGCCATCTCTGGCGCAACTCTTAGAACTCTCAAAAGGCTTGCTGTCTCTTCTTTCAGCCACCAACAACCAACTCCTCACCACCGACAACCACTGTTCTGACGCATGCGCACGCGTTTTATAGCGCGCCTCGCCCTCTCCCCGCGATCTCTCTCGGCACGCCTACCGGGTCGCTTACTGCCGTGCCGGTTGGCTCGCACGGCCTCCTTTGGCTCCGCCCTTGATGACGAGGGGCGGCCAACGCCCTGGATTTGGCGGCTCCTCCCCCCTCTTCTCCGAGCCCACCTCGTGGCTAATGGAGTCGCGGTGAAAACCGCCCAGCAGCTGCGGCGAAAACCCAAGCCCGAAGAAACAGCGGACTGCAGCAAACCTCGCAGAGGAATTCGTAATGCAGCTGTCAAAAGGGGATTCCCATGAAGGTTCTGGGGAAATTGAAAGGGGATACTACCTATTTGAATTCGGTGCAATGGAGTATTAATTAATGGAAGACAAAGCCTTAAC
Organism: Myxine glutinosa; assembly: GCF_964187855.1. Lineage (NCBI taxonomy): Eukaryota > Metazoa > Chordata > Myxini > Myxiniformes > Myxinidae > Myxine > Myxine glutinosa. The sequence goes on along the minus strand of NC_136261.1, from coordinate 357,539,872 downwards.
CTAATACACAGAATAAGGAACTAACTACTGAACAGGGAGATCTATGATTTGGCTACGTGATGGCATATGAGCTAACTAAGGGATGCCCTTTGACCTTTATACACAACAACTGGAGGAAGGAGGGTGATATTTTTTTACAACAATAAAAAACACGATTCTCATTTCCACAACACTGCACCCTCCTCCTCTTAGGCACGGCCCGGGCCTATTACCTTTACTTTTAGTGTGGCACGTAGGTGTGGTTCCTTCTACATTTAACCTGACCCTGAGTGTGACAGTTTTAAAACACAAATAAATATGTCCCGCTGCTCCATTGCACCCTGCCTAACAGGTTTACGCCCACAGCTAACCGAATTGCGGAATGGTCTTCAAACTAAAACACTTACGGTGGGGGCGCATTATTTACAACGACGCTATTTTATTTACAAAACTAACCCAGGACCTGTGATTGTTCGTTTGGGGGGGAGACAGTCTGCTCTGCATCGACGCACCAGAAAGCACCCACAACGCACCAAAAACACCATCAAGCACCAATCGGTGCACAGTCACCACAGTTCTTAATAAAAATAACCAAACAAACCCTGCTGGTGGTCTCTCTCTTCGGCTCCCTCTGCTGGCCATGGTTCTTCCAGATGTTGTCATCTTCTTTGCTGGCGGCCTATTTGGACATAATAAAAGTGCACAAAATGTGTCCGTTTTAATTTATTTATGGCCCACAGGGCCGACTACGTGTTGTTCACCTGTATGGCATAGGTGCCCTGTGACCAAGGTCCGCCAGCAAGATCTCGGGCCTTCATGGCCGGTTCCAGCAGAGGGGCCATGCCCCAATCCATGGGGTCCATCAGTGGTGATCAGCCACAGCCATGTGGTCCATAAGGTGGTGCATCGATGCAGACAGCTGTGGTTGCGAGAGTTTCGGGCGCACAATGGCGGACTCCCGCACGCTCCCCTCGGTGCCCAGTGGCGCACAGTCCTCGTGTGGGAGACAAGGGGGGGGGGGGAGGGGGGGGGGAAGACAGGTGAGCGAGGGGTAAGGTCACAAGGGTACACATCAATAAAGGCAATGCAAGGCGAGGTGCGTATGGAGACGGAGCGGAGAAAAGCTCGTCCCTACCGTACGCCCCCCCACATGTGACCCTACACTACCCTTGCCCTTACCCCATATGTACAAAATCTACACATTACAAATTCGTCACTAATGTCTCGTCTTCCCCATATTTCCCCTACACCAAATTCGTCTTCACTCCCACTAATCCAAAATTTGCCATCGCCCAATTCATCATCAATCTTCATAAGGAGGAAGAGATGGAACAACAAAGCACAATGTCACACCCACGTCATGATGCGTCTCACATTCCAAACATTTGCACAATAAAATAATAAAAACAACCATGGCATGGTGTGGAGGGACGTCATCCCAGGTGAGTGGATGCAGATGGTGCGAGGAGATCTCCATCCTAACTACCTTCTAAATGACTTCAATACACTTTACACTACCCGGGGTCTTTCCCTGCCAAACCATTGGCCAACTTACTCTATGCGGTTTTAAGAACCAAATTCCCATTGACCAAACTGTGGTGCTTATCAATTTGGGGTCTCACTCCCCCGATTCATCTCCCGGTGCCCTTGCACAATTTCCGGGCTGAGTCGTGTAGCTCTCCCAGCAGGTCTACCCACCTGCACACCTCCACCACTGCAGTTGCCACCCGAGCTTACCTAGCTCCTCACCCTAACCTATCTAATTGGGGAAGGCCCCTCCTGGCTCTGTCACCCCTCGGTGCCCTCTGGCACTGGGCTACCCGGGTCCGTCCTCCGGATCCTCGGGCCCCATCCACAACTCTAACGGCTCCCAGAGCCCACCTGCGGCCTCACCTGGCCGACATCCTCACAGTGGTGGAGTGCCCAATCAACTACACATACTAACAGGCTACATGCCCAGCCATTTCCACGACACTAATGCACCCATCCAAACTCCATTCTTCCACACGCACCGCAGATGCCAATATCCAACCACAATTTACCTGTACCCTCTACCTAACTCTTACACTACCCTCCCCAGGTATTCGTGATGGGGTCCATCCTCCTTTCCCCGATCCACACCTTCGCACCATCCACTCCACCCCACAGTTTCCACCATACTCACTCCATGACCATCCATTCCATACTCCATGTATTCCACACAACCATTCTCCATTCACCTGCAGTTGCACACTTGTGCAATCTTACCTGGTGCCACCTGCACCCTCCTTCCTCCCTGGACCATTTGGTCAGCACAACTCACATCACTATCACTCACTCACACACTGCTCCATACACCTGTTCAGTTGCACACCTGTGCAATCTCACCTGTTCCTCACTCACTGCTCCATACACTTCCACGCTCAATACAACTCACAATCACAATCATTTACTCATACCCTGCTCAATACGCTTTCGATACTCAAACACACGGCATCATCTCATCTAACTACTCCCCTCTGGAACTTGCGCTTCCCAGTCGCCCCTTTAAACTATTGTGCTTCCCAGTCGCCCCTTTAAACTATTGCGCTCCCTCGTCATTATAATCCAAACTAATCTACCTGCGTCCCCACTACAGGTATTGGTGTCACTACCTAACCTTAGCGTTACCTATGGTCAATCTCTAGGTCCCTACACACGATATCCTAACCCTCCCGGGCTAGTTTTCACTGCCAAACCCCATAACTAGTGCTCCTTTGCCCCCGGTGTGAGAGATGGCAGAGTTGCCATCCCACCACATCGGGCATCTCTCACTACCAATTTGGCTCATCCAATTGCAACCAATCAAAAATTTTCCAATTACTGCCAATTCTATTCATTTTTCTAAATTTCGGATCAAAAACACTATCATCATCATCACAGTCCACTTTATCTGAGCCTCGGTGTGTCGTCACATCATTAAAACTCGGCTTCGCAAAGCCGAGCAATGAATTCGGGTGGTTTGGTCGCCAGCAGTTGGATCCGTCCGGCATTCACGACTCTGGGGAGGAGGCATGCTCGGGCCGAGGTTCCACGCATCATCGCGGCTCGGTACCTTGCGGTCCCGGGCCCGATGACCGAGGCTTGCCCGGTCGGAACCCCGTCCCCACCAGGGGGCACCGTTCCGCTTCCTCCTACTCGCCCTTGAACCGGACCGGTCGCCTCGCCCGACAAGGCCCGGACTCGACCGTGCGGGGCGGGGCCAGGCCCGAATCATGCACGACGCTCCGAAGCGGGGCGACGCAGCATCGATCCGCGCGAGGCTTCGCATCCAACAAGGCGTGCCCCGCGCGCAGCTCTGCATCCAACAAAGCGTGCCGCGCACCGAGCGCCCGCTATCCGTCGCCCTAACTGCTAACCCGGTCAACGTCGATGCTTCACTTGCATGCTCACACCACGCGACCCGTTTCACACTCACAAAGCCCGGCGTTCCAACGCCGTCCGTACATTCCACACACTCCGTCCATTCCACCAACGCACTCCCTGTTACACACCACACCTCTCGCGCACACTCGCCGTTCGCACACTCCCTTAACACACCTCGCGCACCGTCTTGCGCACTCTCCCTCGGTACGTACTCTATACCACTCACCATGGGCGTGCACTCTTGCATCCACCCACTCACGTGCTCCGATGGGCTCTCCCACACCCGCGCCATTACCAACTCAGGTGTGCTTTCTCGCACACTCTCGCCGTTCATCCCAAGCGTGCTTCCTTGCACCTGCTCCTCCACCAACTCACTCTCACCCTCGCACGTACACTCCGTGCACTCCGACGTGCATTCCCGCTCGCACTCGGTTTTACACTCGCGCTCCGATGTGCCCTCTCGCACTCGCGCCAACAGCAACTCATTCTCCGTGTCACACTCCGTACACCCCGACGTGCATTCTCGCTCGCACTCTGTTTTACACTCGCGCTCCGATGTGCCCTCTCGCACTCGCGCCACCACCAACTCACTCTCCGTGTCACTCTCACCCTCGCACGTACACTCCGTCGTGCATTCCCGCTCACACTCGGTTTCACTCCCACACTTTATAACACACCCACTCGCCGACGCACACTTTTTCCTCACACGCGCGCCATTTCCACTCACACGGGACCCTTCACCAACGCCCGGGTGCCATATTGACCCCAATCGTGCCTTTGACACCATCGATCACACCATCCTCCTCACCCGACTTGAATCCACCTTTAACGTTACCGGCACTGCCCTCTCTTGGATTAAATCATACCTCTCTGACAGACGCCAGTTCATCTCCATCAATAACTGCAAATCCCCCACTGCTCCCCTCCCCCAAGGTGTCCCCCAAGGTTCAGTTCTTGGCCCCCTCCTCTTCATCCTTTACCTGTCCCCTCTCGGTCACTTGATCCGCCGTCATGGTCTCCAATTCCACTGCTTTGCCGATGACATCCAGCTTTTCATCTCCACCAAGTCCGTCTCCACCGACACCCACTCTATCCTGACAAACTGCATCACTGAAATAAAATCCTGGCTTCAAATCAACTTCCTCAAGCTTAACTGTGATAAATCTGAAATAATCATCATTGGCCCAAAAACGCTCACAAAATCCACCCATAACTTTGCCCTCAACATCGACGGTATCCCAGTATCCACCTCCCCTCACATCCGGAATCTTGGCGTCATCTTTGACCAAACCCTCTCCTTCTACAAATACACTAAACAGATCACAAAGTCAGCCTTCTTTCACCTGAAAAACATTGCCCGTCTCCGCTCATCCCTCTCCTCCACGGCTGCAGAAACCCTCATCCACGCCTTCATCACCTCCCGTCTGGACTACTGCAATAGCCTCCTCTATGGTTCACCCTCAAAAATCACCAATAAACTCCAATACATTCAGAACTCCGCTGCCCGTCTACTCACCTATTCCCGGACCCGTGACCACATCACCCCCGTCCTTTACAAGCTTCACTGGCTCCCCATCCCCCAGAGAATCCAGTACAAAATCCTCCTCTTGACATACAAAGCCCTCCATAACCTGGCCCCATCCTACCTGGCTGACCTCCTCTCCAGACACACTCCCACCCGCAACCTCCGCTCTGCTGGTACCAACCTCCTGACCCCCTCCATCCGGACCAAATTCAGATCCTGGGGGGACAGGGCCTTCTCCATCGCTGCTCCCACCCTCTGGAACTCACTACCTCACACCATCAGAGACTCCTCCTCACTCACCACATTCAAAACATCACTGAAGACCCACCTGTTCAACACTGCATTCAACATTCAACCCACAGCATTTAACCCCTGACTATCTCTTCTCCTTCTCCCTCCTTTTGCTTTAAATATTTCCCTATTGATTCTTGTCTTTTTGCAATTGTTGTTTTCATGTATTGTTATGCATTATGTTTTCCACTCTGTCAAAGCGCCTTTGGGCTACTTGAAAAGCGCTATACAAAATAAATGAATTATTATTATTATTATTACTAGGGCATGCCCGTACTATATCTATATCTAAAATTATATCCCCCCCCTCTATTTACATGAAATGGTTTGGTCCAAAGCGAACGGCTTGCGAGTACGGTGACAATCCCCCCCCCCCCCCCCCCTCTATTTACATGAAATGGTTTGGTCCAAAGCGAACGGCTTGCGGAGTTTGGTAAAGAAATCGCCATAGCGTGCACAAACGCGCAGGAAAGCGAAAGAATCGCAAATTAGTTTTAAAACATAGTTTAACGCCAACATAGCGGCAACATAGTTTGCCAACGTGAAATAAATGAATACGCTCTCAAATGTGCCGTCCGAGGCAGAGTCTGTTCGCCACGTTCGGCACACGTGATAACTCGCTGCTCTCTGATTGGTTGAATCGTTTTTTGGACATAGCTCGGTAACTACTTGTCCGATTAATATGAAACCTTGAAAAGGCACATCCTCGGGTCCCCAGCAATATACCTGGCAAGTTTAAAGTATATCGGACCCGTGGTTGTCGAGAAACAGCTGTCACAGACAAACACACAGACATACACACATACACACACACACACACACACACACACACACACACACACACACACACACACACACACACACACACACACACACACAGAGATTACTGGAATTATAGATAGATTATTATTATTATTATTAATCGTGCGACAATTCCCTTCGTGCCAAACCCCCTCTTACAAAATCTCCCGGCACCACATACAGCCTGTCTCACCTTCAGGGTTCTTCTTCCTCCCTGCACCGACACCTGCAAATCTTCATTTGGGTTATTAAGCACAGCATCGTGATGTGAGCACGGACTTTGTACATAATCCATTTCTCCCTGCAATTCCCGGGCTACCTCCGTCGTCTCTTCAATCTATATAATAATAGCGTAAGGACTCGACTTTGTTATCCCTTTTACGCCACACCCAGTGACCCAATGCCCACGGCACGAATGGATTTACGATCTACGAACCGCGCTCTTTGTTTATCACGTACAGCCATACTCGAAAAATCTGAATTAGCCGACGTTGGGGCCCAAAAGCATCCGATTAACTACCAATACGACGCCATCTTACGTCGCCATCGTATTGGCGTCTGCTGGGCGAAGGCAAAGCAAGAAGTCCGCTGATTGCACAGGCGAAGGCGAAAGCAAGCCGTCCACTGAGTGGACAATCCAGAGCATGCATTTGTGCCGGTGTCGGCGATCGTTGTTCATATACGCACTCTTCATTCTCATCTTTCTTCCTAACTCTTACTCGGACAAGCAAATCCCCTATGCCATCCATAATGGTACACTCTATCCATATACCACATCCTCCCTTCCGTGGATGTTCCACGGGTTTCGGCTAGTTTTAACTATACTCATTATTTCTTTTTCTTTATTCGCCTCAACGACCGCTGGCTTTAATAAAATTTTCTCTCCTACCTCAGCGGTCGCCGGTTGCCCCATACCCCGGGTTGCGATCTCTACACCCGTCATTGTACCCGCGCTTTCCTCCGCCTCGCTCAACCAGCGCTTCTCAACCCGCTTTACCTCGTCGTGCACCCCAGGGACCTGCTCGCCCAATCTGCGGTCAATGTTCTCCCCCGCCTTTTTCAATCTGGCCATTTGATCCATCTCTTCGTTCAGTTCCTGTCTTGACACTCCCATCGTCGCTAATAATCGCGTCATGAGGGCGTCCAAATCTATCACAACCATTTGCGCAGCGGGCGCGGCTCTCGCTGCCATGTGCGAGGCGCCATTTTGTGCCTCCACAACCACGTGCGCGAGAGCGCCATTTTGCGCGCCTGATACCTCCTCAACCACATTATCATTTCCCTCCTCCATTTCTTCCCTCTGGTCCTGGGTTACCCCTAACCCCTCTTCTAGTTCCCCCACCGGCATCCCGCCGCCTTGACCATCCATGGCACAATTTTCAAATTTGGAATTTTATAACAAAATTTCGGCCCACTCGTAATTTGAGCGCGCTAAGCGCTTCAGGTCCGTATCACGCTCCTGGCACCAATCGTTATGGAACCCAACGTCGGCCTATGGTTCCCCTTTGAGGGGGGATTAGTCCCCTCGTTTGTTACTGACCGACGGGGTCCCTGAAGCTGCACCGCAACCTCCGGAAAGGCCGGTGAGCAGCTTTGTTCGCGACCGCGGATAAGATGGTAATTCGCCGAGCGGATGGCAGCCGCGGCCCGAACCGTTAACAAAGACTAGACCCGATTCTGAACGTTGGCCAAATCGTGCCACAGGTATTCAATTGGGAAAAGACAAAGACGACGGATGTGAAGAAGAAGAAGACAAGAGGTAGGAAATACGAATACGATTTATTACTATTTACAACCAAAAGAAACCAAGGAGAAGGAAGGATAATAAAATAAAGGCAGAAAGAGGGACGGACCAGAAGGACACAGTGAAACTTAGCTTACCTATGCAGTCTTACTTAACCCAGGACAGAACAAACAAAGATGGACTCACACGAATGGGGAATTTGCAGGCAGGAATGGAAGGACTGGAATGGTTTGGGACGACAGAGAAGGGGAGGAAGGCACGGGGCTGGCTGGAGCTTGATCCCGCACGGGACGTCGGGCTGGACCTCGACGGCCACCGATGCCACCGCAATCTGGCTCCCGCGGGGTAACGGGTCGAAGCTGCCTGGTGGAGCCCACGCTGCCTGGTGGAGTCAACGCTGCTTGTGGAGCCAAAGCTGCTAGTGGAGCCAAAACTGCTGGTGGAGCCAAAACTGCTGGTGGAGCCAAAACTGCTGGTGGAGCCAAAACTGCTGGTGGAGCCAAAACTGCTGGTGGAGCCAAACTGCTGGTGGAGCCAAAACTGCTGGTGGAGCCAAACTGCTGGTGGAGCCAAAACTGCTGGTGGAGCCAAAACTGCTGGTGGAGCCAAAACTGCTGGTGGAGCCAAACCTGCTGGTGGAGCCAAAACTGCTGGTGGAGCCAAAACTGCTGGTGGAGCCAAAACTATGGGTGGAGCCAAAACTGCTGATGGAGCCAAAGCTGCTTCTCTGGCTCACCTCAGGACGCGTCTCCCTTCTCTCTCCGAGGGCTCGTCTCGACTCATCTGCCGTCTCTGGCGCAACTCTTAGAACTCTCAAATGGCTTGCTGTCTCTTCTTTCAGCCACCAACAACCAACTCCTCACCACCGACAACCACCGTTCTGACGCATGCGCACGCGTTTTATAGCGCGCCTCGCCCTCTCCCCGCGAGCTCTCTCGGTACGCCTACCGGGTCGCTTACTGCCGTGCCGGTTGGCTCGCACGGCCTCCTTTGGCTCCGCCCTTGATGACGAGGGGCGGCCAACGCCCTGGATTCGGCGGCTCCTCCCCCCTCTTCTCTGAGCCCACCTCGTGGCTAATGGAGTCGCGGTGAAAACCGCCCAGCAGCTGCGGCGAAAACCCAAGCCCGAAGAAACAGCGGACTGCAGCAAACCGCGCAGAGGAATTCGTAATGTGGCTGTCAAAAGGGGATTCCCATGAAGGTTCTGGGGAAATTGAAAGGGGATACTACCTATTTGAATTCGGTGCAATGGAGTATTAATTAATGGAAGACAAAGCCTTAACCTAATACACAGAATCAGGAACTAACTACTGAACAGGGAGATCTATGATTTGGCTACATGATGGCATATGACCTAACTAAGGGACGCCCTTTGACCTTTATACACAATAACTGGAGGAAGGAGGGTGATATTTTTTTACAACAATAAAAAACACGATTCTCATTTCCACAACAATATATATATATATATATCTATTGTTGCGGATTCGGGGGTCTGCTCTCCCCGAATCAAGGGGGGGTTAATCCCCTTGTCCTTTAAGCTGGCCGTCCCGAGTCCTGGAGCTATGACGTCACTTCCGGTCAGCGATGAATAGGGTGGTAGGCCAAATTGTTCCTATTACCTAATTACCAGCGCCTTCAGGGAAGCGTGGAAATGAGCCCCGCCCGAGCCGCGGCGGTAATGGACATGCCGAGCGAAGCGAGCCACGACTCGGGCCGTTAACAAGAACTAAACCCGATTCTGAGCGGTTCCAAAATTGTGCCACAGGTACTCAATTGAGAAAAGACTAAAGCGATCGGATGGAGAGGAAACCAGAGTAAAGGAAGAACAAAGTGTGGTTTATTAATTATGTACAAAACCAAAGAGGAAACGAAAGGAATATACAAGGAAGAAGAAGCAGGACACAGGGCAGGCTTACCTATACACTATACAGTCTTAACCTAACGACCCCAGACAAACATACACACTCACACGGGATGGTAGCTGGTAGGGGGGAAGGTCCAGGTAGATGGTTCCAGGTAGGTCGACTCCGTCCAAGCTCCGGTTCCGTGGGCGAAGAACGGCAGGCAGCTTCGCGTGTCGCCGACCGCGAGCGGACCTTACATATAGCGAGGGTCTGGGATGCTGCGTACGTAATACGTTTATCGAGCAATGCGCTCTCTCTCGCAAGTTCGTACAGCGGCTTTGCGCGGCTTCGTCTCTCAGCAGCCGACGCTCCCAGCAGACCTCCCACAAGCAGTCCGTCTCAGCCAGACCCCACCAAGCGCCGTCTCCAACCCGAGTCGACCCCGTGAAAAGGCTCGCGCTGGCGCTTATATAACGCGCTTCAAGATCAATGCGCGCGCTTGGAAACCACGCCCGCCAGCGAGCTCACCTCAGCCCTGGTTGGCTGGTAAGGGCTTACCGGCTCCGCCCTTGACGGAGAGTTGACAGGGCCACGCCTTGCTCTTGTTGTTCCGCCCCCTTTTTCCTCGGGCCGAACGCATGGTTAATGGCGTTGCTTGGGCGGAAGCTCAGTGAGGCAGCGAACGCTGCTAACAAAAGGCGCGTAATAGAATTGGGAGGGACAAGGCACCGTCTGTAGGGGCGCATAATGGCGCCGTTTGGAGAGAGCGATTGGAAAATGAGCGAATGGGGCCTATCTTATTTGATTAATGCAACGCAGATTCAACTATTGGGAACACGGCCTTATCTAAAACACATACTAATGAAATAACTAAAGTTCCTATGGTGGCCTACGTGTTGCATATGGACTAATTAAGGGTGCGACCTTTAACCTTTTAATAATGGAATTATTTACAAGTATTTACAAGTGAGGGTTCTAAAACCGCAACACTGCACCCTCCTCTCCTCCAAGCCCGTCCCGGGCTGAAACAAAAGGGCCAACTTTTAACTTAGTGTGACACTTCAGTGTGGTTACCCTCTACTTTTAACCTCACCCTGAGTGCGACAGTTTTAACACTAAATATGTCCCGCCTGCTGCGTTGCATCCTACCTAACTGACTCATGCCCACAGACGAACCGAATTGCAGAATTATTTTGAAACTACACATTTAAGCCGGTGGGGAGCATTATTTACAATAAAAACTACTAATAGTAAGGGAAACATATGAAAATCTGTTAACTAAATTGTTCCCAAAAAATTTCTTCACCAATATGTTTGTAAAGGTGTGTAATAACATGTGTTAAAATGTTGAAGGTCAACTCCCGTGGGAAACCCAGAAAAAAAGCTGTTGAATTCGGGTACCGAAAAAAAAATTTCGAGAATTTTTATTTTTTTAAATCGGCCCTTAAGTAACTTATGAGGGGTCAAATAAGGGTTTTTCATGATTCTGAGTTGATTGTTAACATTTATATTTCACCACAGACACTCCTTTGTGGAAAAATAATTTCTAAATATATCTCATTTTCTACTTTGCAGGACATTGGAGTCTAGCAATATGGATGAAGACGTTACTCCACCTGTGCTCAATTGCTTCATCTGTGCACGCTCGGATACACCAGCTGAAAGGCTCATACAGGCAACTCCAAAGGGATACTCAACTTTATTGAAACAAGCAGAAACTGTCGAAAATGTTACTGTTGTGGAACGTATGAAGGAGGCTCAAAAGGAAGGAAAACTGAGGTACCACCAGAAGTGTAAAAATGATCTGTACAACAACTTTGTTGCAACCACCAAGAAGTCAGCTCAAGCATCAAAGGCAGAGAAAGAGTCATCAAAGTTGAAGAGAAGACACACTACTTGTGAGTTCAGTTCATCAACTGGCTGCAGTTCTAGAAGATCACAGTCAGTTGACCTCCTGTATAAGGATGTATGCATTCTTTGCAACCAACCAGCCCAGCTCTACAAAAATAATCCAGCACAAGCTAGAAAGAAATACAGAGTGCCAGATAATTTGACTGCAGATACACTGAAGGCAAGCTTGCTGAAGACAGCACGGAGTCGCGGGGATGACTGGGGCACTGAAGTCACTGGACGCCTGGAAGGGATCAACGACTTGGTAGCAGAAGAAACACTGTACCATTTGCGATGCAAACTTATGTTTGCGAGAGGTGACAGTTTGTCCAAGACTGATGAGGAAGGAAAAAGGAAGAGAGGACAGAGGAGTATTGATGAGGAGCGAGAGGCAGTTTTTATTGAATTCTGCGAATGGTTAGACTCAGAATTAGAGCATGGGGTAATGAACATGGATCAAGTCCATGAAAAGCTGCAGGAGTTTGATCAGTCACCAGAGAAGAGCCTTTCTTATTCAAAGCATTGGCTAAAGATAAAACTTCTAGAGAAATACGAAGACACCTTGTATTTCACAACACAGGAAAGAAGGGCAGATGTACTCTGTCTCAAAGATGGCACCGACAATATTCTGCGAGAGCATCATGCTAATCTTGACCATGGAGATGAGAAGACTCAGATCATAAAGACGGCACTCAAGTTCATATCCAATGATATTGCCTTGATTGATTTAGGTCCAAAGTCATACCCCACCACACACAGTATGACTGACATCGATAGTCAGCTGACACTTGTTCCTGCAAGCCTTCAGATGTTCTTGAGACCGATTGTCAAGACAGACGAAAGAGTTGCCGTTTGGGGGCAGAATTTTATTAAGGCCTGTCAACCTCGGTCTGGAGTATTGCCACACCAAATGGGGCTTGCCATACAACTTGATCATAGATTTGGGTCAAAATGGATGCTCAACAAGTTCCACCGGCTGGGATACACTGAGTCTTACACGGAGACACAAAACTACAAATACTGCTTCCTTAATAGTAGGAGTGGAGATGATGTTCCAGATACTTCTGGCACTCTTGACACCATTGTGGAGGAAACCGATGAACAGATCAATGATGAGGTAGCGGTTGATGCTGCGCTTGAGGATCAATCAGTGATGACAGCCAAAGTGCCAGCCAGTGAAAGTGAATTGTCAAGTAATGATCAGGTGGTCTTTATGGAGGTTGGGGAAACAAACAATGCAGTCACTCAGTTTGTTGGAGACAATATAGATTTAAACATTGTCTCTATTCACGGAAACACTCCCTTTCACTCAATGGGTTGGATCGAAGTCACCTCTCCGGCACCACCTTTGCCAGATCCACAGACAACAGCAGCTTTCCCCCGGGTGAAGTTGAAGGCACTCGACAAAGCTAAGATCCTGAGAGGAACTGAAGTAAAGATTATTCCATTTACGAACAGGAAACAGATAGGAACGAACGTGATCATGTTTCTCCCCCTCGCTGAGCTTTCCTCCTCCCTGGCTCATGATCAGCCACTCCTCACTCCAGGTGACACACTCTGGGCAGCGGGGTGGGTGATCAAAGCCAACGATCCTGAGTTCCCACACTCCAACTGGAATGGCTGGATGAAGAGAATCCATGCTAATGATGCAAAGCAGAGCACACAGATCGAGTTCCTCCCAGTTATTGAAGGAGACCCTAATGACCTCAACACCATCTTCACCACTCTGAAAGAATGCATACGGCGCGCTGGAGTCGCTATAGTGACCTTTGATCTTCCGATTTGGCTGAAGGCTGTGAATATAATAAAGCAGGCAAATCTACCCGTCATTCCAAGGTTGGGTGGTTTTCACCTGCTGAAGTCTTATCTTGGATCAATGGGTAACATCATGGAAGATTCTGGACTACTAGATGTGATCCAGTTGATCTATCCTGTTGAAACTGTTGACTGTTGAAACTTCTGACATTGTGAATGAGAAATAACTCTTGAGTATTATATATGTATGTGAAATAAAAGCTACTTTGTGTGTAAATGTAAAAGTGAAAATATAAATGTTAACAATCAACTCAGAATCATGAAAAACCCTTATTTGACCCCTCATAAGTTACTTAAGGGCCGATTAAAAAAAAAAAAATTCTCGAAAATAATTTTTCGGTACCCGAATTCAACAGCTTTTTTTCTGGGTTTCCCACGGGAGTTGAACTTCAACATTTTAACACATGTTATTACACACCTTTACAAACATATTGGTGAAGAAATTTTTTGGTAACAATTTAGTTAACAGATTTGTGAAATATCTCATAAAATGCCCTTACTATAATTATTTACACTGCAACCCAGGACCTGTCTTTTGTGGGAAGAGAAGCAGAACTTTTTGAAAAGAGGAAAATCACTGCACTGCACTGCACGGATACACCATACCCACATGCACCAATAAACAAAAGGCACGAAAAGCACCATCCAAGCACCGAAATACAAAAAATGCAGGAAAAGCACCAACGAATGAAAATGCACAAAACACATTTCAAAAATTAATAAATGATGCCTTGTCCTTGCTTGTCTGCTGGGCCAATGCTTCTGGCTGTCTTCTTGCTTGCTGTCTATTTAATAAAAAGGATTGCACCAACCGTGTCCGACTTTTATTTATGGCCAGCAGGGCCAACTCAGGTGGTCCACCGCTGGGCATAGGTGCCACTTAAAACCGTGGTCCGCAAACAAGATGCTGCTGGCAGCAATGGTCCGCTCCAGCCAAATGCCAGGCCACAGAACGTGTGGTCCATATGGTGGTGCCAGGCCACAGAACGTGTGGTCCATATGGTGGTGCCAGGCCACAGAACGTGTGGTCCATAAGTGTTGTACCAGTGCAGGCAGGCAGGCTGCAAGGGTGCGGCGCACAACTGCAGCACCTGCACACTTTCCCTCGGGCACAAAAGAACAAGGGTCCTTGAGTGGGAAAGGAAGGACAAGCAGATCAGCGGGCATGGGCGCAAGGGTACACACCAATCCAAAGCAATGCAACATGAAGGGCGCGGGAGAGCGAGCCTAACCGTTCATCACCCCCCCATGTCACCTACTCTACCCTTGCCCCTACCCGTATTTACACAATTTACACATTTACAGATTCGTCGCTACGTCTTGTCTTTCCCATCCCTTCTAAACCAAATTCATCATCAATCCCTCCTAAGGAGGAAGAGATGGAATACAAAACAATGTCTCACCCACGTCGAGATGCGTCTTTCATTCCAAATGTCTGCAAACCATGGTGTGGAGTCTTATCACCTCGGTGAGTGTATGCGGATGGTGCGAAGAGACTTTCATCCTATCTATCCTTCTACATGACATTAACTCAGTTACTCTACCCGGGGTCTTGCCCTGCCAATCCATTGGCCATCATTACTCTATGCGGTTCTAAAAACCAATTCCCATTGAACATACTGTGGCGCTCACCAATTTGGGGTCTCACTCCCCCGATTTTTCTACCTGTGCCCTTGCACAATTTCAGGGCTGGGTTGTGTGGCTCACCAACAGGTCTGCTCACCTGCACACCTCCGCCACTGAACATCGCCACCCGAGCTTACCTGCTCCTCACCCTAACCTGGGGAAGGCCCTCCCTGGCGCTTACCCCCACTACTGCCCTCCATGGCATCGGGCTACCTGGGTCCTTCTCCGGATCCTCGGGCCCCATTGAACTCTACCTGGCTCCCAGAGCCTACCTGCGGCCTCACTTGGCCGACAGACTACCAGTGGCAGAGTGCCCATTTAGCCATTCACACCAACAGGCCACACGCCCAGCCATTTCACTCACTAATGCACCCAACAAAACACTTCTTTTCCACAAACAGCACCACAGATGTCAATATCCAACCACAATTTACCTACTCCCTCTACCTACTTTTAAACTACCCTCCCCGGGTACTCGTGAAGGGGTCCATCCTTCCCCCATCCACTCCTTCGCACCATACACTCCACTCCACATATTCCACACCACTCACTCCACACCATTCATTCCACACACCTGTACTTCACTTGCACACCTTGCAAGTCAATCACTCAATGCACAATCACCCACATCCTCAATACTCTGCTCAATACACAAGCTCATACACAATTCAAGCTCATACATACAGCACCATCTGACTAACTATTGCCCTTCTAAGACTCGTGCTTCCCAGTCATCCCATTAAACTATGCACATCCCACGTCATTATCATCCACCTAATCTGACTACGTCCCCACTACCTGTACAATTGTCACTACTTAAATCTTGGTCACCTATAGTCATTTCTAGTTTCTATCAATAACCTAGCCCTCCCTGGCTAGCTCTCGCTGCCAAACCCCATAAAACTACTGCTCCTTTGCCCAAACAGTGGATGTGAGGGATGGTAGAGCCACCATCCCTCTACATCGGGAATCTCCCACTATCACCCCCAGTCCTCTCGCACTACAAGCCCCCATCGTTAGAGGTACTGGGTCCCACCTCAGCATCTAGAGCCGAGGCGATCCACGAGGGCACCTGCTCGCCGGTGTAGGGTCTTAACAGGTCGGTATGGACGATCCGAGAGAGGGCTCGTGGCCCCATTTTGATCTTAACGACCACGTCACAGACCTGCGACAGGACGACCCCCGGGCCTTGCCAGGGAGAGGTGAGTTTGGGGCACCTACCCTTCTGCCTCCGGGGATTGAAGAACCAAATCTTCATCCCCGGAGCGTACTGACTCCCCTGGCTCCGGTGGTCGTACCTGCGCTTCATCTTGCCCCCGCCAGCTGGAGCTGGCGGCGGGCGAAGGCATGGACCCTCTCCATGCCTTCTTCTAAATGACGTGCATAGCCCTCTCTCGGCGGGATATCCGTGGTGTCTTGCACGGGACCGCATAGCAAGTCGGCGGGAGTCCGCAACTCCCGCCCATACATGAGCAACGCTGGACTGCATGCAGTGGCCCCGTGCTGGCTGGTTCGGTAGGCCATAACAAATACGGGAGATGTTCGTCCCAGTCATCCTGACGGGTGGTGGTGAACAATGCCAGTTGTTGGACCAATGTTCGATTGAACCGTTCCACCATCCCGTCAGATTGTGGCCGCAAGGGCGTTGGCCTTGTCTTTCTAATTGACAGGAGTCTGCACACATCTTTTAGCAATTGACTTTCAAAATTTCGACCCTGATCGGTGTGCAGCTCCTGTGGAATCCCATGCCGGCATACAAATCCTTCCACAAAGGCCTGTGCTACCACCCCGGCTTCTTGGTTGGGGAGGGCATAGGCCTCCGGCCACTTGGTGAAATAGTCCATTACAACGAGGATGTACTTATTACCTTGGCGGGTGCGGGGTAGTGGTCCTAAAATATCCATAGCCACCCGCTCAAGGGGGGCCTCCATCTGGTGTAATTGAAGGGGGGCCCTCATCCTCCGTGCTGGTCCCTTTTTGGCAGTACAGGCGTCGCATCTCCGACACCAGTCCTGTATATCGCGCCCCATATTTACCCAATAGAACCTCTGGCGGACCTGAGATGTTGTCTTTGTCCTGCCCAAATGGCCGCCGGGGCGGGTACCATGCACTTGCTGTAATATGATGTTCTTAAATTTGTCTGGGACTATCACCAGCCAGGAAGTTCTCTCAGAGGGAACCTCCACCCACTTGCGATACAAGATGTTATCTTTCAATTCCAGGGTCTACCACTGAGCCCAGTATGCCTTTGTTGGCGCCCCGAGGGGGGTGACCTCTTCCCCATTAGGTCTTTGTCCCAATCGGACCCACTCGTACACCGGTCCCAGGACGGAATCCTCCCGCTGGGCCGTGCTCCAAGCCAAAGTTCCAAATTCCTCATCTGCGGTTAGTGGCAAAATTGCCCCTCTCACCCGGGTTGCACAGACGACGAGGATAGGGGTGGAATCACCCAATTGTTCCTTCTCCTCATGTCTCGCACAAAATTTACAGTTTTCCCCCAAACAAGGACGTCGCGAGAGTGCATCGGCATTCCAATGGGCCTTCCCGGCCCTATGGGTCACACTGAAATTGTACTGCTGCAACTTTTCCAACCACCTTGCAATTTGGCCCTCTGACTCCTTGAACCGGAGAAGCCATTGCAGGGAGGAATGGTCAGTTCAAACCAGAAATTTCCGCCCGTACAAGTATGAGTGGAAATAGCTCATAGCAGCCAGCATAGCCACTAGTTCCTTGCGAGTGACGCAATAATTTCGTTCGGGCCTACTCATGGCCCGACTATAATACGCGATCACTCTCTCCACGCCCTCCTGTGTCTGAGACAAAACTGCGCCCAATCCTTCCTGGCTTGCATCCGTGTCCAGGGTAAATGTCCCGTCACTCGTGGGGTACACTAGAACGGGTGCGGATGTCAAACACCCCTTCAATGCTAGGAAGGCCTCTTGGCACTCCCTTGTCCAATTAAATCTCGTCCCCTTCTCCGTAAGCCGGTGAAGGGGCTGGGCCAACTCTGCAAATTTTGCCACAAAACGCCGGTAGTAGGAGCAGAGTCCCAAAGATCCCCGCACCTCCTTCATGGTATGTGGTGCGGGCCACTCCTCTACTGCTGTAGTTTTGCCTGGGTCTGTTTTTACCCCCTCGCGACCAATAACGTGACCTAGATAGGCCACCTCTCTTGCGAACAAAGTACATTTGCTCGGACTCAGCTTCAACCCTGCCTGTCTGAGGCACCCAAACACCTGGTCCAAATTAGCTATTGCCTGGGGGAATGTTTTAGCATGTACCAGGATGTCATCCAGGTACACCAGGCATGATTGCCATGGCATGCCGCCTCGTACATGCTCCATCAATCATTCAAAGGTGGCGGGGGCGTTACACAAACCAAACGGCATCACAGTGAACTGATACAGCGCCTTACCTGTGGAAAATGCCGTTTTCTCCTTCCCTGCCCTATCCATCTCCACCTGCCAATACCCACTCTTGAGGTCCAAAGTTGAGAACCAATTTGAGCCCGCAACGGCATCGAGGGTGTCATCAATTCTTGGCAGGGGATATGAGTCTTTGAGTGTCACGTTGTTCAGCTGGCGATAGTCCACGCAGAAACGCGTGGTCCCATCTTTCTTTTTGACCAGCACAACAGGTGACATCCAAGGACTTCCCGAGGGCTAAATGATACCTGCATTGAGCATCTTGTCTACCTGTTCATCAGCTTCCTTCCTCTTGCTCCAAGGGAGCCGTCGGGCGGGCTGACGAATAGGCCGGGCCTCACCGGTGTGGATCTGATGCTTCACCAGGCCCGTACGTCCAATATCCTCGGAGGACAAGGAGAAGATATCCAAATGGGCTTCAATTAATTTGTGTAAGGCCTCCCTCTGGGTACCTTCCAACTCTACGCTACTTCGATTTACCATCTCACAAATGGGATCGGGCCAATTCCTAGTATTTATTGAAGGTTCCCTCTGGGGCCGGCTCGGCTGGACGTTCTCGTCCCTCACTGCCGCGACTTCGTTAACTGGGGTGCAGCCGGCTATCTTCGTGCCCCTTACTATAGTACGTGGTTCTGTACTTATATTAATTACCCGGACGGCCACCACCGGCCCGTCTGTTTTTACGAGGGTGCGGCCCACGATTAAACCTGGTATGGACTGCGCTGCCACCGGTTCGACCAGGCCGCAGGACTCCTGCCATGTTGGGCGAGCTAACCATCGGGCCGGCACTATGGCCTCGGCCCTCGGAGGGATGGTCACGGCCTCAGAAGCCCCGAGCTCCTTTCTCTCATCTCCAACGTCTCTACCACCTCATCCAACCTCTTTGTCAGCCCCTCGTGTACCGTCTGACATTCATTCTGTGTCGCCATGAGTTCTTTCTTAATTTCTTTCTATGTTGCTTTCAGCCCCCCTATCACGGCTGTGTTCTTATCTACTTGCTCCCCTAAACTCCTTTTGTCCCACCGTCAGCTGCTCTACTCCTCGCATCAGATCCTCTATACCCCCCTGTAACCTAGCCGTACTCTTCCTCACCTCTTTCTCCACGCGCTCCTCACACTGCTTTACCTCGTCGCATACCCCTCCGACCTCTTCGCTCACTCCGCGCCTTATATCCTCCCCCATCTCTCCCATTTCCTTCTTAGATGCCGCCCTCATCTGCTCCAATTCGTTCTTTTGGGCATCCAATTTGCTTTCCAGCCCGTTTTTGACCTCCTCTATCTGCTCCCCCATTTGTTTGATTTCCCGGGCGGATTGATCCCCCATTTCCCTCAATTTTCCCCCCATTTTGTCTTCTAACCCCATTAACCCGTTCTTCACCTGCTTCCATTTGGTTCTCCTGGGCGGCCATTCTGTTTTCCAACCCTGTTAACCCTTCGTTCATTTGGCTATTCACGTCCTCCAATTGGGCCCCTAATTTGCTTTCTAATCCCCCCAATTTGACTTCTAACCCCCCAATTTGACTTCCCAATTGCTCTCCCATTTTGTTTTCCAACCCTTTTATTTCCCGAGTGGACTTATCACTTTGGGTGTCCAATTTGTTTTCCAATCGCTCACCCATTTCATCCATTTTATGCTCCGCCTTGATCATATAGGCCCTCATTTGCGCCATAAATAATTGAAAGTCCCCTAGCCCCGTGGGCTCGGCACTCGCCGCCACGTGTGAGGCGCCGCCATTTTGTGCACCTGCAACCCCCACTGCTGCATCCTCATTGATTTCCTCTTCCATTACTCCCACTTCTTCCTTGGGGTCCTGGGTTGATTCTAACCCTTCCTCTACCCCCTCATTTCCCCCCACCGGCATCCGATCGCCTTGATGATCCATGGCACGATTTAAAATTTAGATGTTATAATAAAATTTCGGCCGCTCGAAATTTTGACCAAATTTTTCAGATGATATATAAAATTTGGTTCGGGTCCAATCCCACTCCCAGACACCAATTGTTGTGGATTCGGGGGTCAGCTCTCCCCTCATCAAGGAGGGGTTAATCCCCTTGTCCTTTAAGCTGGCCGTCCCGAGTCCTGGAGCTATGACATCACTTCCGGTCAGCGCTGAATAGGGTGGTAGGCCAAATTGTTCCTATTACCTCATTACCAGCGCCTTCCGGGAAGCGAGGAAATGAGCCCCGCCCGAGCCGCGGCGGTAATGGACACGCCGAGCGAAGCGAGCCACGACTCAGGCCGTTAATAAGAACTAAACCCGATTCTGAGCGGTTCCGAAATCGTGCCACATGTACTCAATTGAGAAAAGACTAAAGCGATCGGATGGAGAGGAAACCAGAGTAAAGGAAGAACAAAGTGTGGTTTATTAATTATGTACAAAACCAAAGAGGAAACGAAAGGAATATACAAGGAAGAAGAAGAAGAAGCAGGACACAGGGCAGGCTTACCTATACAGTCTTAACTTAACGACCCCAGACAAACATACACACACACGGGATGGTAGCTGGTGGGGGGAAGGTCCAGGTAGATGGTTCCAGGTAGGTCGCCTCCGTCCAAGCTCCGGTTCCGCGGGCGAAGAACGGCAGGCAGCTTCGCGTGTCGCCGACCGCGAGCGGACCTTACATATAGCGAGGGTCTGGGATGCTGCATACGTAATACGTTTATCGAGCAACGCTCTCTCGCAAGTTCGTACAGGGGCTTTGCGCGGCTTCGTCTCTCAGCAGCCGATGCTCCCAGCAGACCTCCCACAAGCAGTCCGTCTCAGCCAGACCCCACCAAACGCCGTCTCCAACCCGAGTCGACTCCGTGAAAAGGCTCGCGCTGGCGCTTATATAACGCGCTTCAAGATCAATGCGCGCGCTTGGAAACCATGCCTGCCAGCGAGCTCACCTCAGCCCTGGTTGGCTGGTAAGGGCTTACCGGCTCCGCCCTCGACGGCGAGTTGGCAGGGCCACGCCTTGCTCTTGTTGTTCCGCCCCCTTTTTCCTCGGTTCGACCGCATGGTTAATGGCGTTGCTTGGGCGGAAGCTCAGCGAGGCAGCGAACGCTGCTAACAAAAGGCGCGTAATAGAATTGGGAGGGACAAGGCACCGTCTGTAGGGGCGCATAATGGCGCCGTTTGGAGAGAACGATTGGAAAATGAGCGAATGGGGCCTATCTTATTTGATTAATGCAACGCAGATTCAACTATTGGGAACACGGCCTTATCTAAAACACATACTAATGAAATAACTAAAGTTCCTATGGTGGCCTACGTGTTGCATATGGACTAATTAAGGGTGCGACCTTTAACCTTTTAATAATGGAATTATTTACAAGTGAGGGTTCTAAAACCGCAACAATATATATATATATATATATATATATATATATATGCACACACTGGTGGTGGACAAAAAAATAGAAACACCAATGTAAAGTCACTTAGTATGACATTGGACCACCACATGCGGCCGGTACGGCCTTTTTTGTGCTATGGCAGAGAGTCCACCAGCGTCTGGAATTCTGCAGGAGGGATGCGGCATCATTCTTCCACGAGAACATCAATCAACTCACACCTGTTTGATGGAGGTGGAAAATGGTGTATTGAGCGTCGTTCCAGAATATCCCATAAATGCTCGATTGGGTTCAGATCTGGTGATTGAGAAGGCCATGACATATGGACAACATCAGTGTCGTGTTCATCAAACCATTGGGCGACCACACGGGCTCTGTGGATGGGGGAATTGTCATCCTGGAAGACACCCCTCCTGATAATATAATTATTTTATCATGTTAATGCTAGGAAAGAGAAGAATGGTGTTAGAGTATTTAATGTGATTGATTTAGTTTAGTGACATATTCTGCATGTTGGTTGTTTGTATACACCACTGTGTTTGGTTTAAAGTTAAATAGTTTGCCACGTATTCGAGCATGTGATCTTGAAAGCTGTAGGTAAAAGTGTGAAACTTCACTCAAACTGGAAGGGAATAAATCTCCGTTTTGTTTTTTTTTGTATTTTCCCATCTGTTGCATTTCACTATTTAAATAAGCCTGGTATTGGCTGAACGGTTAAGGTGGCAGTTTTGAGAGCTTCGGGTCCTGAGTTCGAGCCCCTGTCGTGCTGTTGAATTAACACCAGGTGGGTTGACTGAGCGAGTCATCCTTCCGAGGTCGGCAAAATGAGTACCAGTAACAGGGGCCACCGCATCAGCTGTGCTTCCAGAAGATGATGCAACCAGCAGCCACATGCTGCACCGCCACCACCTTCGAAGCGCAAATAAAGTTAAGTGCAGGGATCAACTCAACGTGTGATTATTTCAGTAAATCGTGGTTCCAAAATGACTATTTAAACTGTGCAACCATTCATTTATTACCGACATGCATGGGTGGCATGTACCCAACAATGAATACCCAACAATGAAAACCCAATGCTGTAGCCAGCAATAAATACCCAACGCTGTACCCAGCAATAAATACGCAACGTTGTACCCAGCAATGAATACCCAATGCTGTACCCAGCAATAAATACCCAACGGTGTACCCAGCAATAAATACCCAATGCTGTACCCAGCAATAAATACCCAACGGTGTACCCAGCAATGAATACCCAATGCTGTACCCAGCAATAAATACCCAACGTTGTACCCAGCAATGAATACCCAATGCTGTACCCAGCAATAAATACCGAACGGTGTACCCAGCAATGAATACCCAATGCTGTACCCAGCAATAAATACCCAACCCAACGGTGTACCCAGCAATGAATACCCAATGCTGTACCCAGCAATAAATACCCAACCCAACGGTGTACCCAGCAATGAATACCCAATGCTGTACCCAGCTATAATACCCAACGGTGTACCCAGCAATGAATACCCAATGCTGTACCCAGCAATAAATACCCAACGTTTTACCCAACAATGAATACCCAACGTTGTACCAAGCAATGAATACCCAATGCTGTACCCAGCAATAAATACCCAATGATGGTGTACCCAGCAATGAATACCGAATGCTGTACCCAGCAATAAATACCCAACGGTGTACCCAGCAATGGATACCCAATGCTGTACCCAGCAATAAATACCCAACGGTGTACCCAGCAATGAATACCCAATGCTATACCCAGCAATGAATACCCAGCAATGAATACCCAATGCTGCACCCAGCAATAAATACCCAACGGTGTACCCAGCAATGAATACCCAATGCTGTACCCAGCAATAAATACCCAACGGTGTACCCAGCAATGAATACCCAATGCTGTACCCAGCAATAAATACCCAACGGTCTACCCAGCAATGAATACCCAATGCTGTACCCAGCAATGAATACCCAACAATGAATACCCAATGCTGTACCCAGCAATAAATACCCAACGGTGTACCCAGCAATGAATACCCAACGCTGTACCCAGCAATAAATACCCAACGTTGTACCCAGCAATGAATACCCAATGCTGTACCCAGCAATAAATACCCAACGGTGTACCCAGCAATGAATACCCAATGCTGTACCCAGCAATAAATACCCAACGGTGTACCCAGCAATGAATACCCAATGCTGTACCCAGCTATAAATACCCAACGGTGTACCCAGCAATTAATACCCAATGCTGTACCCAGCAATAAATACCCAACGTTGTACCCAACAATGAATACCCAATGCTGTACCCAGCAATAAATACCCAACGTTGTACCAAGCAATGAATACCCAATGCTGTACCCAGCAATAAATACCCAATGACGGTGTACCCAGCAATGAATACCCAATGCTGTACCCAGCAATAAATACCCAACGGTGTACCCAGCAATGGATACCCAATGCTGTACCCAGCAATGAATACCAAATGCTGTACCCAGCAATAAATACCCAACGGTGTACCCAGCAATGAATACCCAATGCTGTACCCAGCATTAAATACCCAACGATGTACCCAGCAATGAATACCTAATCCTGTACCCAGCAATGAATACCTAATGCTTCACCCAGCATTAAATACCCAACGGTGCAACCAGCAATGAATACCTAATGCTGTACCCAGCATTAAATACCCAACGGTGTAACCAGCAATGAATACCCAATGCTGTACCCAGCAATGAATACCCAGTGGTGTAACCAGCAATGAATACCCAATGCTGTACCCAGAAATGAATAGCCAACGGTGTACCCAGCAATGAATACCCAATGCTGTACCCAGCAATAAATACCCAATGGTGTACCCAGCAATGAATACCAACCAGTGTAACAAACAATGAATACCCAATGCTGTACCCAGCATTAAATACCCAATGGTGTAACCAGCAATGAATACATAATGCTGTACCCAGCATTAAATACCCAACGGTGTACCCAGCAATGAATACCCAACGGTGTAACCAACAATGAATACCCAATCCTGTACCCAGCAATAAATACGTAATGCTGTACCCAGCAATAAATACCTAATGCTGTACCCAGCAATAAATACCTAATGCTGTACCAAGCAATAAATACCTAATGCTGTACCCAGCAATAAATACCCAAAGGTGTACCCAGCAAATAAATACCCAATGGTGTACCCAGCAATTAATACCCAATGGTGTAACCAGCAATGAATACCTAATGCTGTACCCAGCATTAAATACCGAACGGTGTACCCAGCAATGAATACCCAACGGTGTAACCAACAATGAATACCCAATCCTGTACCCAGCAATAAATACCTAATGCTGTACCCAGCAATAAATACCTAATGCTGTACCCAGCAATTGTTACGGATTCGTAACTTCCGTTATTGTGGTTTTCCTCCACTTGAAAGATTTCGGATTATATGTACTATTATTGTCTTCCCAAGGTTTATTGTTTATGAAGTTATTTAAAGTTAAAAAGGCTAACTTTAAATGATACATGACACCGAACCGGAAAGACGAGAAGGTGAAGAGGAAGAAGCGGCGCCAGCAAAGTCGGAGAAGACGCATGACGTCAGCGCCCCGGAATGAGCAAGGTTTCCCGACAGCTGCGAGGGGATTTTGAGTTCCTGGAAGGGACATCCGGCGATAAGAATATTAGCTGGAGTGGAGAAATCTGCGTAGACAGATTTGGGGCGTTGAGATTCCGACGAATCCTTGTCTCGTTGCATCGGCTCAAGCCAGAGCCGTCGGCCATCTTGCACCCCGTGCGTCGGACACCTGTGAAGGTTTGCTTCGTGTCATCTTCACCCCAACATCCTGCCGTCTGCCGGGGATGGGTGTGTGCAACCGCTTCGTCTCCAATTACGTTGCGGTTTGCTGAGGGAGCGGTGAAGGTGCGCCTCTGGAGGGCGCCGTTGTACAGTTTGGCGGGAAGAGCACCCTTGTCCACTGTACACGCTTCGGAGATCGACTGGAGAGCGAGATTCGGGCTTCGACCGGATTTCGTTCCATCGACCGCTGGAGCGAATCCCATTCGCCTTGGGAAAAGTCATAGAGACATTGAGGAGTGTCGTTGCACTCGCTGACCACGCCGCGAGTGACCTGACTGTATATAAGAGATATATAGAGTGCACTCTTAATGGCCATTTGCTGTACCGTTATACCTGTGTGTGATTTATAATACAAGTTTGTTCATTTATAATCATTTATAATCAATCATTCATTTATTTGCACCGCAGGGTAACATATTTTTCTGCCGGGGTTCCTCTCGGGGTTTTGGAGGTTACCGAGACCAGGACATTGTAGAGGACCCCGTAACACAATAAACACCTCATGCTGTACCCAGCAATAAATACCGAATGCTGTACCCAGCAATAAATACCTAATGCTGTCCCCAGCAATAAATACCTAATGCTGTACCCAGCAATAAATACCTAATGCTGTACCCAGCAATAAATACCTAATGCTGTACCCAGCAATGAATACCTAATGCTGTACCCAGCAAAAAATACCCAATGGTGTAACCAACAAGGAATACCCAATCCTGTACCCAGCAATAAATACCTAATGCTGTACCCAGCAATAGATACCTAATGCTGTACCCAGCAATAAATAACTAATGCTGTACCCTGCAATGAATACCTAATGCTGTACCCAGCAATAAATACCTAATGCTGTACCCAGCAATAGATACCTAATGCTGTACCCAGCAATAAATAACTAATGCTGTACCCTGCAATGAATACCTAATGCTGTACCCAGCAATAGATACCTAATGCTATACCCAGCAATAAATACCTAATGCTGTAACCAGCAATGAATACTTAATGCTGTACCCAGCAATGAATACCTAATGCTGTACCCAGCAATGAATACTTAATGCTGTACCCAGCAATGAATACCTAATGCTGTACCCAGCAATGAATACCGAATGCTGTACCCAGAAATGAATACCTAATGCTGTACCCAGAAATGAATACTTAATGCTGTACCCAGAAATGAATACCTAATGCTGTACCCAGCAATAAATACCCAACGGTGTAACCAACAATGAATACCCAATCCTGTACCCAGCAATAAATAGCCAATGCTGTACCCAGCAATGAATACCTAACGCTGTACCCAGCAATAAATAGCCAATGGTGTACCCAATGTTCCATGTACCCGATGAGTTGGTGGACCGAAGAATGACACCATTCAAAGTAGACAAATATGTGGTATGTAGTATGTATGTAGGTATTTATTTATTTATTCCTGATAACACGATCTGTGAATAAAACGTTTAAAAACATTTGATGTGTTTAACTCTCATCAGATCAAGAGAAACATTCAACAAATTCATTAAATAATCCACCGTTTTAACGATAATCCAGCAATCCTTTAATAAATGTACATTCATTGGTTCCATTTTTCATGGAAAAGTTAATTTAACGGATTCTTTTCGTAGGAACGTTTGATGTCATTTGAAGTTTGATGCGAAAGTTAAAATGTGAACGTTGTCGATATTAAACCTGCACAAGACCTAATGCTGATCGTCGGCCTGTGTATGTAATGAAGAAGAAGAATCTCGTGAGGAGGAGGATGAGGCTGTTGAAGTTCAGGTAGAAGGAGCGCCCTCATCTGACCGTTTTGTCGCAGCTTCCGTGCTCGTTGGCTCCATCGAGTTCCGCGGGCCGAGGATCCGGATCTTGTGACCCCTACCCGGACTCCCAGGCTCCGTCACGCGAGCGTTCAGGTAGTGGTGAGCGCGCCCGGGGATCCACGGGGGCCGGGCCCACCTCGTACAATGTCTCGCCATATATGGGCTCCGGGTGCCTTAAATGGGGTTGCCTTGCCTTAATATGGTGGACGAGGTAAGGCAAGGGCGGCCTCTCCCGCGCGGAGTTCGATGGCGGGTGGTGTATGCGCGGGAGCGTCGCACGTACTCGGACCTGAGCGATCGATCGATGGATGATGTTTGGTCTTCTTTCCATTTCCCTCTTCTTCATTATTTTATTTTTCTCTTTCAAGATCTTTGTCCGTTTTTTTTTTTACGCCCCTCCCCTTTTGTTTGAATATATTTTTAAGTCCGCTCGCTTTGTTTGAATGGTATTTTAAATATATGAACCTCCGGCCATTCTTGGGCGTTCTTTGCTTTCACCATACAGAATTGTCAGAACACACACACACACACACACACACACACACACACACACACACACACACACACACACACACACACACACACACACACACACCTCCTCCACTTCATCCACCACCTCCTCAATCCACCACCTTCCCCCCACAATGTCACTTCCTATCCATCGATTGCATTCATTCCAGGAATCCTGAGTTCGAGCCAGCCGTTGAATTAACACCAGGTGGGTTGACTCAGCCTGGCATTCTTCCCAGATTGGCAAAATGAGTGCCGGCTTACTGGTAACGGGGGCACTGCATCAGCTGCACAGCCACGCCTCCAGAAAGCTGATGCAACGAACTGAACAACTACAATTTTAACATGCCTAGTCCCTCGGATGAACGTTAAGCAGGGCGTCCTGTCTGCCGGCATCAAAGATTAGCTATCGCCGTAACGCTGAACAAATTACAAATTCCTGGTCTACCCTGTAGGGGGCACTGCATAACCTATAGGGGGCAATGCATCTTACTAGAATTCACCAAATGTCTGTCTGCCTGTCTGTCTGTCTGTCTACTCCCAGGTACCTCAAAAACGGCTGAACCGATCGCAACGAAATTTTGGGTGTGTTATCCTGGGACCCCGTGGAGTAAAATAGGCTATATTGTTTTTCCAATTTTTTTTTTGAAATTTTCCAGTTTTTCCAAACACGATGTAATAATATTTACCGATATGAAGTGATGTGGCTTTTATTGAAATTCTACAAATACTGTTTAGATTTTGATGATTTGCGTGTGATATGATTTAACGGATGTTTATATAAATCGTTTAAAATAAAAAAGCCTTCAATTTCTGATATTTTGCCTTTTCATTTGGGCCTCCCAATTGAAGCTCCGCCCGTAGGGCGGGTACCATTGCTAGTCAAAATAAATGGAAGGACCAATGTCCGTCACTTAATAGGGTGTTGGGCTAGCAAGTGCGGCGAGTACGGCCTGTTTGCGCCGTGGCATAGAGTCCACCAGCGGCTGGAATTCTGCAGGAGGGATGCGGCACCATTCTTCCACGAGAGAGTCAATCAACTCACACCTGTTTGATGGAGGTGGAAAACGCTGTCTCAGGCGTCGTTACAGAATATCCCATAAATGCTCGATTAGGTTCAGATATAGGTGATTGAGAAGGCCATGACGTATGGATAACATTCGTGTCATGCTCATTAAACAAACCATTGGGCGATCACATGTGCTCTATGGATGGTGTGACGTTGGGGGGGGGGGGGGAGGGAGGGGGGTCTCCTCTTGCAGCCATGCTCGTCATAATTATAGGCAACCAGGCCTGTGCAGCATTATTATTCATGACCCTAAGCATGCTGGAATGTTATTTGCTTAATTATCTCCGCCACCGAAGGTGAATGGAGGTTATGTTTTCATGTCTGTTTGTCTGTTTGTGACCAGGATATCTCAAAAAGTTGTGGATGGATTTGGACAAAATTTGATAAACAGGTTGGGTGTGTGACAAGTAGAATTGTGCAAAAGAATCGATTACCTGGTTAAAATTGATTCCCGCCATCGAAACGAAATCGAATGCTAAATCCCACAGAACAGATTACCTGCCGGTAACGGTTCCATGTTTCCGGAGTTGATCCCTACAATGCCTTATCTCACTTCATCCATTGAGAATCCGTTCGTTGGTTCAACAAATTCTATCAAAAGCTTCTCCTGTCATTCTTTACAAAACACAAAGACAAGTCAATTTTTTGCATCTTGTTTGTTGTCAAGTTGTGAAGAAAATGAGCAGACGTTGTTACGGATTCGTCACTTCCGTTGTGGTGGTTTTCATCCACTGTAAACATTTTCGATTCCATGTACTATTATTGTTGTCAAAAGGTTTATTGTTTATGAACTGTTTTCAAAAGGTGAAAAAGTTAGTTTTAAATGAAACCGGAACCGGACGTCGAAGAAGAGGAGGAGAAAAAGAAGGCGTAGCAAGTGGAGTCGGACAAGAAGCATAGTTGCTTTGCGGTCTGGAGCGAACGTTGGCGAATGACAGTCACTCGCAAACTTTCGGGTTTCCCAGGAAAGGGATTCCTGTGACAGAGTGGTTATTCCTGTGACAGAGTGGTTATCGCTGTGACAGATTAACCTGCGTGTCAGGTTTTGCGATCGATTCCGGAGAGAATCATTGTCGGGCCGTTACGTCTCGAGAACGGGCCGTCCGCCATTTTGACTCGCGCGCTTTGTGCATCTAGCAAGGTTTCTTTGCTTCGCTTCAGCCTTTGCGCGTCGCGCAACGTTTTTCTTTGCTTCACGTCAGCCGTTTTCACCGCTTTCAGACGTATCTGGTGTGTGTGTGTGCAACGCGGATATACCTGAAGGTAAATCTGAGGTTTGCCGACTGCGAGCTGTGGAACGTCCATACCCGAGGGTGTGATTTCCCAGTCGCCGGGAGGGCGCTTTTGGATTTCCCAGTCGCCTGGAGGGCGCCTTTGCACAGCTTTGGCAGTCGGACTGTACCTGCCAACCCAACGGGATTCTGGTCTCGATTGGACATTGATCTGTCGATCGCTGGAGCGGATCGACTCTGGCTTGAAGCCGGGGATTAGAGACATTGGGGATATTCTTGTTTCACTCACTTGGAGCACAGTGAGTTATATATTATAAAACTGATGGTACCATCATAGGATATTGATTGTACTTTTGATTCATATTATTGTTGTACTGTTATTCTTGTGTGATCGTAATACAATATTTGTTTGTGAGTAACAATTGGTGTCGCTTCACCATTGATCTTTGACATACAGAATAACACATTTTTCTGCCGTGACTCCTCTCGGGGCTCGGAGGTACACCGTGACCAGGGGGTCGGGGAGGAGCACGTAACAACGTCCTCACAAACTGTTTCCATGTGGGTCGGACTTCTCCTTCCAGGAGCCTATTGTATCTCTGTAGGGTATTGTGCAATTTCCAAAATAAGCATATTTCTTAACAGCAAAGATACCGCGGCATATTTATTAACAGCAAATGAAAAAAAAGTCCAGAGCAATTGAGGATTTGGATAAACCAGGTTCAATTTTTTCTGTAATTGTTTTTTTTTTACAGTTTTCCTGGAGGTTTAGCTTAATTTGAAGCAGGTTTTACTTCTTATTTTCTTTTCCAGGAGCATTTTCATGTTTCAGGGTGGGGCAGATGGACGACGGCATTAGCTTTCTTTCTGTGCAAGAAAGTAGGAATGGACATGGAGGACCTCCTCGGAAAGAAAAGTATCCGACGCTCGCGACAATGGCTAAAAAGTACTTGTGTGCGCCTGCAACCAGCGGCCCTGCAGAACGTTTATTCAGCTTCTCGGGAAACATTGCAAATGTGAAGCGCACATTGTTGACACCGCCAAATGTAGGGACGCTGACATTTATCAATGACAAATTAAAACCATAATAACATGAGAATAATTATGAAGTCATGAGTCATGCTGCAAAAATAATGAACAACAAATATCTTGTGTTTCCGATCCAGTAACACATGTTAAAGAGAAGAATGAAAATTGGGTAACAATGGAAAAAAATAACAATAACAATAGCAAAGAAAAACCTGAAATTGTGTTCCAACAGCAATGAAACACAATTTCAGGTTTTTCTTGTAATATAAATAATGACACTGATTTTATTTACTCATGAGCATAAATTTTGCAATAAAGTTATTTCCTTTTATTCTCTTCGCCACCAAAGATAGATGTAGATTATCTTTGCTATTTTTATTGTTATTATTACCCTGCGCTCGTGAAGCGAAAAGCGGGGTTAAGCATTCAGGTGCGTGTGGGCCATGTCTGCATTTTAAAAATTCATTTTCTCAGCAACCGTTGGTCTCATTGACATGAAATTTTACCATGACAAGATGGCCTCCGCCTGTATAATTTTTTTTATTCATAATTATGACGTCATAGGTCACGTGGTATGGACGCCATCTTGGAAAAAAACGTTACACCTCTATCTCCCAAACCGCTCAATGGAAAAAAATTGAAACATGGCTCATTGTCAAGTTCTCACCATGGGGAATAAGAGATGTTGATGGTGATGTCATCGGTTCCTTCATTATGATGTCATAATTCGACAAGTACAACGCTTGATCTGATCAGTATGAATAAAACAAAAATTCCTCCACAACTGTTTAGTTAGAACGATGGACACGTTTTCAAAATATGTGCGGCTCCTCCTGTATAATTTTTTAATGACAATTATAACGTCATAGGTCATGTGGTACAGACGCCATCTTGGAAAAAATCGAAAAAAGATGCACATCTATATCTCCGAAACCGCTCCATGGAAAAAAATGAAACATGGCTTATTGTCACGTACTCCGCATGGGGAATAAGATATGTTAATGATGATGTTGTAGCGGTTACCGCTGGATGCACACAATCGCCTTGCACCGGCCAGAACACGGCCAGACGCGCCTCTCCCGGGCATGCCCGGACTCACTGTTCCCGGGCATGCCCGAACCTCCCGGGCACGCCCGGTCTCGTCTTAACCCGGGCATGCCCGCTCTCGCCTTTCCAGGGCTCGCCCAGAGCGTCCGGGCATGCCTGCTATCGCCTTTCCAGGGCTCGCCCAGAGCGTCCGGGCATGCCCGCTATCGCCTTTCCAGGGCTCGCCCAGAGCGTCCGGCCATGCCCGCTATCGCCTTTCCAGGGCTCGCCCAGAGCGTCCGGGCATGCCCGCTCTCGCCTTTCCAGTGCTTGTCCAGAGCGCCCGGGCACGCCCAGCCTCGACTTGCCAGGCCACAGCCAAACACGCCCGGGCAGGTCCAGACTCGCCTTTCCAAGGCTCGCCCTTGACACCCGGGCATGCCCGGTATAGCTTTTGCCGGGCAAACTTCCCGACATAAATGTGTATATATATTGCTGCCCGATAAACGGGCTTTTGTCAGAATACCTGAGCTGTTTTGTTTTAATAAAGCAACTCGGACGAATTCCGTCTTTGGTCGCGTCACTTCTTTCGACTCGCGTTGGAGCGCAGCTCCCTCACTGGTGACCTACCGACATGGACACGGCAGTGACTCTTAAACTGCCTACCTTTTGGGAGGCTCACGCGGCTGTTTGGTTCGCCCAGGCGGACTCCCAGTTCGCCCTGCGAGGCATCACCGCGGACGACACCCGCTTCCACCACGTCGTGGCAGCGCTCGGTTCCGCCACCGCGGCCCGCGCCCTGAGCCTCCTCGAGCACCCGCCCGCTGCCGACAAATATGACGCGCTGAAGACGCTCCTCCTCGACGCTTTCGCCCTCTCACCGGCGGCACGCGCACGGCGCCTGCTCGACCTGCCCGAGCTCGGCGACACGCGCCCGTCCGAGCGCATGGACTATATGCTCTCGCTGCTCGGTGAGCACTCTCCGGATTTTCTGTTCCGCGAGTTGTTCCTTCGCCAGCTGCCTCACCCAGTACGCCTCGCCCTGGCTGGCACGTCGATCACCGATCCCCGCGCCCTCGCCAGGGAAGCCGATAAGATCTCTTCGGCGGGCCAACACATCGGCGCGGCTACCTGGAGCCTGCCGCCATCCGAGGCGACGCCCGAGCGCCCTGCGCGGTTGGAGGCCGAACTGCCGGTGAAACTGGCGGCCGCCACGCCGCACCGACCGCTTCCGACACGACGGCCGGGGCCTCCACCTGACCAGGCGTGGTGTTATTACCACGCCAGGTTCGGACACAAGGCTCGGACGTGCCGACCCCCGTGCACTTTCGGCAAGTCGGGAAATGGCCGGGCCGGCGTTCATTCCCAGCCATGAGCGCCGGCCACTCGAGGCAACTTGCTTTTTATTCGGGACAAAGCGTCCGGGCAGCGTTTCCTTTGTGACACCGGTGCCCAACTGAGCGTCATACCCGCCTCCGAGCAGGACAGGCGGGACGCCGTTTGCGGCCCCTCTTTGGTCGCTGCTAATGGCTCGGCCATACGCACTTTCGGCCCGCGCAACGTCACCCTCTGCTTCGGCAGCCAGCGCTTTCAGTGGACCTTTGTGACCGCCTGCGTCCCTATGGCTTTGCTGGGCGCCGACTTCCTCTGCGCGCACGGGCTGCTGGTCGACGTCAAACGTCGTCGCCTTGTCAACGCCGAGACCTTCAGCTCCCTGGCGTGCACGATGAGCAGCTCCGCGCCGACCGAACTGGCGTGCGCCCTCCCGACGGCGAACGAGTTCGCTCGCCTGCTCGCGGAATTCCCGGCCCTCACACGGCCGACGTTTTCGGCCGTCGCAGTGCGGCATGGGATCGAGCACCACATACCCACTACGGGCCCGCCGGTCTACGCCAGGGCCCGCCGCTTCGACCCGGCCAAGCTCGCCGTGGCAAAGGCCGAGTTCGACGCGTTGGAGCACCTCGGCATCGTGCGGCGCTCCAATAGCGCGTGGGCCTCACCACTGCACATCGTGCCAAAGCCGGGGGGCGGATGGCGCCCGTGTGGCGACTACCGCCGCCTCAACGACGCTACCACCCCCGACAGGTACCCGATCCCGCACATCCAGGACTTTTCCGCCCGTTTGGCGGGACGGGTCATATTTTCCAAAATTGACCTGATACGGGGATACCACCAGGTACCTGTCCGGGTGGCCGACGTCCCGAAGACGGCCGTCATCACGCCGTTCGGCCTGTTCGAATTTTTGAGGATGCCGTTTGGCCTCAAGAACGCGGCCCAGGCGTTCCAGCGCTTAATGGACGGCGTGCTGCGTGACCTGCCATTTCTTTTCGTCTATCTGGACGACATCCTCGTCGCCAGCACGTCCCGCGCCGAGCACCTCCTCCACCTCCGAACACTGTTCGGTCGCCTCAGCGAGCACGGCTTAATTGTCAATCCGGCCAAATGCCACTTCGGCACGACGACCGTTGACTTTTTGGGCCACCGCATCACCAAGACCGGGGCCGTGCCGCTGCCGACCAAGGTCGAGGCCATCACCACGTTCCCGCGTCCCCGTTCCATCAAGGCCCTACAAGAGTTCCTCGGCATGGTGAATTTTTATCACCGATTCGTGCCCCGCGCTGCTCAGCTCATGCGGCCCCTTTACGAGGCCCTCCGGGGCAAGCCGGCCAAGCATGACATCGTTTGGTCCGCGGCCATGGACGCGGCCTTCGCGAGCGCAAAACGGGCCCTCGCCGACGCAACGCTGCTGGCTCACCCGGTGCTCAACGCGCCCATCGCCCTCACTACGGACGCCTCCAACTACGCGGTGGGTGCCGTCCATGAACAATGGGTGGACGGGGTTTGGCAGCCACTCGCTTTTTTCAGCCGGCAGCTCCGGCCGAACGAGTTAAAATACAGCACGTTCGACCGCGAGCTGCTCGGTCTATTCCTGGCCGTTCGCCATTTCCGACACCTCCTGGAGGGCCGCCCGTTCACGGCTTTCGTCGACCACAAGCCGTTGGTCTAGGCAATGGCCAAAGTCACGGAGCCGTGGTCGGCCCGCCAGCAGCGCCACCTCTCCGCCGTGTCGGAATTCACCACGGACATCCGGCACGTCGCCGGCAAAGACAACGCTGTGGCCGACTGTCTTTCTCGGGCCAGCGCGAACGCGGTCCACCTCGGCGTGGACTTCGCGCTCATGGCGGCCGACCAGACCACCGACACCTCGGTGCAGGCCCTCCGGGCGGCGGACACGGGCCTCCGCCTGGCCGACATCCCCTTCGCGGGCACCGTCCTGCTCTGCGACGTCTCCCAGGGCCAGCCTCGCCCCATCGTGCCCGTTTCCTGGCAGCGCCGCATCTTCGCCTCCACCCACGGTCTTTCTCACCCGGGCCGGAAAGCTTCTCAGAAGCTGGTGTCGGCGCGTTTCGTCTGGCACGGCCTTCGACGGAACGTCCGCGACTGGGCCAACGCCTGCACGGCCTGCCAGTGGGCCAAGGTCCACCGCCACACCCAGGCCCCGCTGGCACCTTTCACCATGCCTGCACGGCGTTTCGACCACGTCCACGTGGACCTGGTGGGTCCCCTGCCCCCATCGCGGGGGTTCACCCACCTGCTCACCATGGTGGACAGGACCACCAGGTGGCCGGAGGCCGTGCCCCTCACCTCCACCACCACCGCCGACGTGGCGCAGGCGTTCATCGCCACCTGGGTCGCGCGCTTCGGCGCACCAGCAGACATCTCGTCCGACCGCGGCCCACAGTTCACGTCCGAACTTTGGGGCGCGGTCGCCCGCTCGTTGGGGGTCACGCTGCACCGCACCACGGCCTACCACCCCCAAGCCAACGGGTTGTGCGAGCGGTTTCACCGCTCCATGAAGGCCGCACTCATGGCCGGCCTTCAGGACGACGGTTGGGCCGACCGGCTGCCGTGGGTCCTTTTGGGCCTTCGCACGGCCCCCAAAGAAGACCTCCAGGCGTCCGCCGCCGAGCTCGTCTACGGCCAGCCGCTCCGCGTCCCGGGCGAATTCGTGCCCGACGCTACCAGTCCCTGGTCCGCCGCTCGCCAGCGCTCGGACCTCCAGGAGGCCGCCTGACGATTTGCCCCCGTGCCGACGTCCCGCCACGGTGGCCCCCAGTCCTACGTCCCCCCGGCGCTTCGCACAGCGGAGTACGTCTTTGTGCGTCATGACGCGCACCGCGGGCCACTCCGGCCGCCGTACGACGGGCCCTTCCGGGTCCTGCGACGGGGCGACAAGTCTTTCATCGTCGACTTCGGCGGCCGGCCGGACCGGATTTCTGTGGACCGCCTCAAACCGGCGCACATGGACATCGACCGACCACCACGGTTGGCCCTTCCTCCGCGGCGAGGCCGCCCCCCGTCCACAGTTCCCCCCGCTCGACCACCCACCACCACGTCGGTCCCCTCCCCACGACCCTCCAGGGGTCGCTTCGGCCGGGTCATCCGGACCCCCCTTAAATTGACCCTGCCGGTGCAGGTCGATTCTGGAGGGGCGTGTGTAGCGGTTACCGCTGGATGCACACAATCGCCTTGCACCGGCCAGAACACGGCCAGACGCGCCTCTCCCGGGCATGCCCGGACTCACTGTTCCCGGGCATGCCCGAACCTCCCGGGCACGCCCGGTCTCGTCTTAACCCGGGCATGCCCGCTCTCGCCTTTCCAGGGCTCGCCCAGAGCGTCCGGGCATGCCCGCTATCGCCTTTCCAGGGCTCGCCCAGAGCGTCCGGGCATGCCCGCTATCGCCTTTCCAGGGCTCGCCCAGAGCGTCCGGGCATGCCCGCTATCGCCTTTCCAGGGCTCGCCCAGAGCGTCCGGGCATGCCCGCTATCGCCTTTCCAGGGCTCGCCCAGAGCGTCCGGGCATGCCCGCTCTCGCCTTTCCAGTGCTTGTCCAGAGCGCCCGGGCACGCCCAGCCTCGACTTGCCAGGCCGCAGCCAAACACGCCCGGGCAGGTCCAGACTCGCCTTTCCAAGGCTCGCCCTTGACACCCGGGCATGCCCGGTATAGCTTTTGCCGGGCAAACTTCCCGACATAAATGTGTATATATACACAAAGAATTAAGTTAAGCACCCCCCCGTTTTTTTACAACCTCGCACATTACAAGTTTGTTGTCGTCAAAACAGTGTAATATACCCATGATATTGCTATATTTTCTGGAGAAGTGATATTATGGTCACATAAAAACATAACAATCATGCCGTTTTCAATATTTTATTCTGAATAATTTAAGGTGAAATTTTTTGGGAATTTTAGGCATATTTTCACCTCAATTTAAGTATGGAGCTATAGGTCCATCACGGACAGTGTGGATGACGTTTATGTTTTCTAACGTACAGTCATTGTTCTGAGAAGACCTCTAGCGATCTTTGCGTCAATAACGTGTGTAGGACCCACGTGATCGGATCACTGACTCAACCCTACGTCTCATAGACCCTGTAAGCCGTCGTATGCGTTGCTGTGGCAGGTTGTTCCATTCCCGATGTAATGCACGTTCCAATTCATCCAGATTGGCTATTGGAGGGACCATCTTCGCAATTTGTCGTCCCAACATGTCCCAAACGTGCTCGAGGGGGTTCAGGTCAGGACTGTACGCAGGCCAGGGGATGGTTGTCACAGCACCTTGCTCCATCCGATCACGTGGGTCCTACACACGTTATTGACGCAAAGATCGCTAGAGGTCTTCTCAGAACAATGACTGTACATTAGAAAACATAAACGTCATCCACACTGTCCGTGATGGACCTATAGCTCCATACTTAAATTGAGGTGAAAATATGCCTAAAATTCCCAAAAAATTTCACCTTAAATTATTCAGAATAAAATATTGAAAACGGCATGATTGTTATGTTTTTATGTGACCATAATATCACTTCTCCAGAAAATATAGCAATATCATGGGTATATTACACTGTTTTGACGACAACAAACTTGTAATGTGCGAGGTTGTAAAAAAACGGGGGGGTGCTTAACTTAATTCTTTGTGTATATATTGCTGCCCGATAAACGGGCTTTTGTCAGAATACCTGAGCTGTTTTGTTTTAATAAAGCAACTCGGACGAATTCCGTCTTTGGTCGCGTCACTTCTTTCGACTCGCGTTGGAGCGCAGCTCCCTCAATGTCATCGGTGCCTTCGTTATGACGTCATAATTCGACAAGTACAACACATCCAATCATTGTGAATTTTTTTCTCAGCAACTGTTGGTCTGATGGGCACGAAATTTTCACCATATGAGCACCTCCTGTAGAATATTTTAATGATAATCATGACGTCATAGGTCATGTGGTACAAGCGCCATCTTGGAAAAACCGAAAAATGTTGCACCTCTATATCTCCAAAACCGCTGCATGGAAAAAATTGAAACATGGCTCATTGTAAAGAACTCCATATGGGGAATAGGTGTTCTTGACGATGACGTCATTGGTGCCATAATTATGACGTCATAATTCGACAGGGACAACGCTTAGTCTGATCAGTTTGAAATGTATTGTTACAGACGCGGTTTTAGATGTTATTTTACCGAGCGGTGGTGTATTACCGCGTCCGAACAGTTACTCCCCGATTAGAACCCGATCCCGCCCGATTCCACTCGAACGTTGGCCGAATCGCGCTACGCTAAATCAATGAAGGAAAGGACACAACGGCTGGGATAAATGAAACGACACAAGGGGGTACAGTTCTCAAGACCTCCGGAGGAGGATATAATTGGTGATGCAGAAAAGGGGTAGATTACAAGGTAAGAGGTAAAGCACAGAAAAGATGGGCACTTAGACACAGTCTTATCTATCCCCGACAGACCACAGACAAACGGAACAAGACTGACTTACACGGGGATTGATGGCAGGGAAGGACAGGCAGTCGATAGCACAAGGTGCACCTTGGCTCAGGGGCAGAATCAAACACGGTCCGGTCCAGAGATGCGGGGAGGTATTGCAGCGCTCGGAGGTGGCGTCTTCTCTCTCCAAGCTGAGGGCGCATCTCACGTCACCTCCCTCTTCCTGCGCATGCTCAGCGGGGAGTGACACGCCCTCGGCTCGTTGGCCCCGCCCCAGATGGGATCGGTCCGCCGCTTCTATTGGGTGCGGGGGGTTACCGGGCTCCGCCCTTGACGAGGAGCTGACAGCGAGCCCCTGCGTGGTAACCCCGTCGGAGCACATGTTCAATGGCGGCTAACCAAGCCGGAGTGAGGACGCACACTCCCCCGTGCCGCCGCCGCCGCTGTTGTTGTTGTTGTTGTTGTACCATGAGGAAGAGCTGCGGGAAGGTATTGGGAGGTCCTAAACTTTCTAACGGTGCCATACAATCACATTCTGGTGCAACGAAGAGTCAGAATTAATGGAAACGAGTCCTTAACTGACATAGACTAAGAATAACTAGCAAGATGTCCTATAGTTGTCTACGTGAGATGCGGTGGACCTGGATGCGACATTTAATGGGGGAAATAGGGGAAGGTCGGGTCTACAGAGTGTTGTTTACAGACAATGGGACTAGGGAATGGGGGATTGGGGATAGTTGGGAAGTATTGGGGAAATAGGGGAATATTTACAAGCGGATATGGATGGAGGCCAATCTCATATCCGCAACAGTATTGAGAGTGATCCATGCAACAATTATATTAGAGAATATGAATTTATAATGTCATCGCTCACGTGGTCTGGCAGCCATATTGGATCAAAGAAAAAAAAGAAGTTCAAAAACAGAAGAGTTGGCTCGCAACGAGTTGACTGCGCAGGTAAGTATTCTATGAATACCATCTAGTGGTTATTTTTTTCCATTGTTACCCAGTTTTCATTCTTCTCTTTAACATGTGTTACCAGATCTGAAACGCAAGATATTTGTTGTTCATTATTCCGTCATACATTATTATTAGATTATAATTATTATTTTTATTGTTATCATCATTATTAGAGTGCATACCTCTGCCAGGCTGAACAGTTTGTTTTGTATCCCACTGATAGACCGGATCTGGTTTCGGACCTGAACCAAAATCTAATCGGCTTGTTCTTGTCACCGACCCAACTCGTCCACTAACTTTAGTCATAACTCGTACACAACTTTTTTTAAACATCCTGCAATATGTCGTTTTTGGCCCTATCTCCCAATGGTGAAGAAACAGTTTAAAAATTCTACTCGCCGAATCCGGATTTTCACCAAAATCTAATAATTTTGTCTTTGTCACATACGCTACATCTCTGCCAAATTTCATCTGAATCAGCCCACAACGTTTTGAGATATTTTGTTCACAGACAGACATAACCATACGTCGAAAACATAACCTCGATCCACCTTCGGTGGCGGAGGTTAAAAAAAACAAAAAAAACCTGAAATTGTGTTCCAACAACAATGGAACATAATTTGAGGTTTTTCTTGTAATATAAATCATGACACTGATTTTATTTACCCATGAACATTAATTTTGCATTTAAGTTATTTCCTTTTATTATTTTCGCCACCAAAGATAGATGTAGATGATGCTGTCGCCTCTGTTTGTCTGAGTACAGGATATCTCAAGAGGTTAAAGATGGATTCGGACGAAACTAGTTGAGCAGGTTGTTGTGTGACAAGGCCGAATTGATTCGATTTTGATGAAGAATTTGAATTGATTCTCAAATTTTAAGAATCGCCCAAGCCGAGTGACAAGGATAACATGATTAGATTTTGGTGAAGATTCGGATCTGGATCTGAATTTTTTATGCGATTCTTCACCATTGAGAGACGGGGCAAGAAACGTTATGTAGCACAATATCTGAAAAAGTTATGGATGGATTCGGACAAAACTTGGAGGACAGGTTGTGTGTGCGACAAGGACAATTCGATTCGATTTTGGTGAAGATCTGAATATGGATTCGGATACGAGAATTATTTAATTTTTAAGTGATTCTTCAACATTGAGAGATCGGGTGAAAAGAGGTGTATAACATGATATTTAAAAAAGTTATGGACGAATTATGACTAAACTAGGTGGACGAGTTGGTTCGATGAGAAGAACAAGCCGATTAGATTTTGGTTCAGGTCCGAATCCAGATCCAGACTGTCAGTGGGATACAAAACATAAACTTCATTCCTGGTGGAGGTATGTGCTCCACCGAGTGCTGTTCTCGTTTTGGTTTGTTTCTATCTTGAAAGTTGGCCCTCTTCATGTTACTTGCCGAAATTAACCCTCTTTGCTGGACATTTTTGCTCACCTGGAACGAAGTTCAGGGGAGCTTATGCGATGGCACATTCAGTCCGTCCATCCATCGGTCCGTATACACTTGAAACGTCTTTTCTGAAACCGCTGATGGGATTGCGACCAAATTTGGCACAAGTTATATTTGTTGTGCTGTGACTAAAGTTTGTTCACGGAACTAAGGAAATCAAAGTCTAAGAGGACTACGGGGGGTCACATTGGGTCCAGGTTTGACCCCCCCCACACCCCCACCCCCCAAATAGGTATTTGCTTTCTTCTCAGAAACTACACACGCAATTTTGATGAAACTTCACCACAACCTTCATAACCCATGATGTACCAATGTTTGTTCAAGGCATTAGAAAAATTGGGGTCTTAGGAGGTATATGGGGTTGGGGGAGGGGAAGGGGGGTTGCCCCCCCCAAATAGTTATTACTCCCGCCAGGGAGTAATGCATTCGATCGTGTGTGTGCGTGCGTGTGTGTGTGCGTGCGCGTGCGTGTGTGTGCGCGCGCGCGCGTGTGTTCTTGTGTTTGTGAACAAGATATCTGGAAAAGTTCTGAACGGATTTGGATGAAAGTTGGTGGGATGGTTGCACTTGGGATAAGGAAGAATTGATTGGTTTTTGGTGAAGCTCAAGAAATTATTCCGGATCCATGAAGTTTTTTTTGGGGATTTTTTTTTTCTGTTTTCCTTTAAAAACCATTTTCTCTGCAATAATAGGACCGATTGAGAGCAAATTTTTACCAGAGGAGGGACTCGGTCTGCAGAATATTTTAATGGTAATTATGACATCACAGGTCACGTGGTTCGGTCGCCATTTTGTTTTGAGTGAAAAACACTAAAATCCAATTTTCTCAAACGCCTGAACAGATCGAGGCCAAACTCTGCAGGCAGAATCGCATGCCCATGACGAACAAAAAAGTCAGCGAGCATGACGTCATGCATCATATGGTTTCAGAGTTATGACGTTTTTTAAGCATAAACATTTAAAACCTAGCTCCTCCCTCATTTGTGATCCAATCGAGGGGAAACTTCACAGATCTGTTCAGCATGTCAGTCTACTAAAATGCCCTTTTGGAATTTGCGATAGGTCACGTGGTTTGGCAGATATCGTTAATTAAACGCAAATAATAAAAACATTTATATCTCTTGAACCACTTCATTGATCGACGTTACAATGTAAATGTTTCATGATATTTGTTATCTTATATCACCTTTATTTATCAATATTGTTGAAATGAAGATCAAATAGCTGTATGTTGAAATATGTTGAAAAAGTCAAAACTTTACATGGGGTGTACTTACTTTTTCACGTGACTGTGTATATATATATGTATATATATATATGTATATATATATATATATATATATATATATATATATATATATATATATATATATATATATATATATATATATATACAGTATATATATATATATATATATATATATATATATATATATATATATATATATATATATATATATATGTAGTGTGTTCAAAAAGTATCCGACCTTTATTTTTCGTGCGTAAAAAAAAAAGAAGCTAGGGAGGCGTTGATTGGTGCACGTATGTAGGCGATCCTAATGCACACGCGTGAATTTTTTCCCACCTGCAGAAGCTGTCATTCGACGGCAGACCGCCGATGAGTGAGGACATGTAGGTGAGCGCCGTCGGATTTTCGTTTTTGACAAAATGACGGAAAAACTTGAACAACGCTACTGCATCAAATTTTGTGTTTTTTGGCCTCGGGGATGTTGGATGCTTCCATTGTGATGACTGCAACTTGGTTTCTGGGTCGTACCCATAAACCCAGGACTCATCGCCAGTGATCACTGTGTTGAGGAAGCTGGGATCGCTGTTCACAGTCTCCAGCATGTCCTGTGCGATCTCCAAACGGAGTTGCTTCTGCTCAATCGTCAGCAGCTTTGGTACGAACTTCGCTGAGATTCTCCTGAAGCCCAAATCCTCCTTCATAATGGAATGAACGGTGTTGAATCTTGCGGATCGTTTCCACTTGGGAATCGCCAAGCTTTACACAAAATTTGATGCAGTAGCGTTGTTCAAGTTTAGAAGGCGTATAGAAGCGTATAGAAGATTGGCGTATAGAAGATTAAAATATGGCGTATAGAAGATTTGGCGTATAGAAGATTAACGAAATATGGCGTATAGAAGATTAAAAACACCTCACAGCCGCAAAACACGAAATTAAAAACACCTCACAGCCACGTGATTTAAAAACACCTCACCACCACGTCATTTTACACCTCACCACCACATAATTCAAAATACCTCACCACCACGTGATTCAAAACCACCACCACGTTATTAAAAACACTTCACAACCACGGAAATAAAAGTTTCAGGGAGTAGTTCAGTGACAACAGACACTGCCCAGATGTGTAGATATACAGATAAATAAACCTGAAAATCGCAGAGCCAGAATTATTTATTTGGTCTGGGAAGCCCATGCGAGGTTTCGTCTTCTTCAGCCTCTCACAACCCTGGGTGAATATGCGATCTTTTTAAAA
Source organism: Myxine glutinosa (assembly GCF_964187855.1). Classification (NCBI taxonomy): domain Eukaryota; kingdom Metazoa; phylum Chordata; class Myxini; order Myxiniformes; family Myxinidae; genus Myxine; species Myxine glutinosa. The sequence goes on along the minus strand of NC_136261.1, from coordinate 357,495,962 downwards.
AATTTGGAATTTTACCAAATCTGTTTTATTTGTTTGTTAATATACCTCAGCCATTGACAAATCTGGAATTATAATTTTATTTGAGGTTCAAATTAACCTGGGACATTGTGTCAAACGATGCCTGCAAGTCTGTACACGTGATAAATAATTAATCGTCCAGGTCGATGACTTCTTCTTCACGCAATAACAACTTCCAGCTTCCAGACCGTACATCCAATCATCTTCAAATTTTGCAAACTTGTTACTCTTCATGACTTCCACTACAGTATGAACATTTTGTAGTTCAATGTATAATTTAAATAAACATAAATGCAAATTTCGCATGTGGAAAAAGTAAGTACACCCTTGGCTCCAATAGGTGGTATTGCCCCCTTTGGCAGAAACAACCTCAAGTAGGCGTTTCTTATAACTGTCTACCAGTCTCTGACATCGACTGGGAGAAATTTTTGCCCACTCCTCCATGCAGAATTCTTTCAGCAGTGCGATGTTTGAGGGGTTTCTTGCATGCACAGCTCGTTTCAAATCCCCCCACAACATCTCGATGGGATTTAGACCCAGGCTTTGACTTGGCCATTCCAGAACCCTCCATTTCTTTCTTTTCAGCCATTCCTTGGTGGATTTACTGGTATGTTTAGGGTCATTGTCATGTTGCAAGGTCCACCTTCGATTGAGCTTAACTTTCCGACAGATGGCCTCACATTATCCTCAAGCACCCTCTGGTGCAACGAAGAATTCATAGTGGCCTGATGCGATTCATAGAAGAAGAAGCCCTGATGCAGCAAAGCTGCCTCAAACCATAATATTTCCACCACCGTGCTTTACAGTTGGTATCAGGTTCTTGTGGTCAAATGCTGTCTTTGGTTTTCGCCAAACATGTCTTCTGGTACTGAGGCCAAATAGCTCTACCTTTGACTCATCTGTCCAGAGCACATTGTTCCAGAAGTGCTGGTCTTTGCCGAGGTGTTCATTGGCAAACTTTAGTCTTGCCCTGATGTTCTTTCTGGACAGCAAAGGTTTCCTCCTGGCACACCTCCCATGTAGATCAAATTTGTGCAGCCTCTTTCTAATGGTAGACTCGTGCACTTTGACATCAACAGTGGCAAGAGCTACCTGTAGGTCCCGTGATGACATTCTGGGGTTCTTAGAGACTTCTTTCAGCATCTTGCGGTCTGCTCTCGGGCTGAACTTCCTGGGGCGGCCTGGCCTGAACAAGTTGTCAGTTGTTTGGCATCTTCTCCACTTGTACATGATCTACCGGACAGTCGAATGATTGATTTCAAATTGTTTGGAGATCTTTTTAAATCCCTTCCCAGACTCGTTGGCATCTATAACCTTCTTTCTGAAGGCCTCAGAGAGCTCTTTTGATCTAGCCATGGTGATGCCGCACACTTCAACAACAAAGAGCAAACCAAACGAAATGTCTGAGGTTTAAATAAGACTGGTTCCTCCAAGATCCTCCATAACGATGTTCTAATCATTTGCACCTGAGCTGGTGCACCTGATTCTAATTTTAGGTATTTGAAGTCGTGATAAATGTAGGGGTGTACTTACTTTTTCCACATGCGAAATTTGCATTTATGTTTATTTAAATTATACAATGGACTACAAAATGCAAATGTTTCATGATATTTGTTATATTATATCACCTTTATCTATCAATATTGTTGAAATGAAGATCAAATAGCTGTATGTTGAAATATGTTGAAAAAGTCAAAACTTTACATGGGGTGTACTTACTTTTTCACGTGACTGTATATATATTGTTGCGGATATGAGGATTGCATTTTTTTGATTGTGTGTATTGTAGTGGTAAATTGTTGTGTAACATTGGTTGAATATGGCCCCTCCTGCCTCCAGAGTTGTGTAAAGGTAAAAAGGGCGTCCCGGTAGTTATTCCATGAAACACCACATTGCAGGACCCGATAAAACCCTTGTTCAGTAGCTTATATCTTATTATGTGTTTTAGAGTAAGGCCTTGTCTTCCATTAGAATAATACTCCATTGCACCGAATCAATTAAGAATAGCTCCCCTTCAATAATTCCATTTCACAGCCAAACTCTCCATCTGTGGGTAAAGCAGTTCACAAGCGTGGGATGCACGCCCTCTCATTTCGCTGCGATAGTGAATATGTGCTCCGTGCTCTGTTTGAACAGGAGGGGCGGGGTCGCCAGGGAGAGGCAAGCCCAGGGCGCCCACGAAGGGCGGGGCTGTTCAGCCCCATGCCCAAATAAGGAAACGAGCCCGTGGGATTACCATACAAGGTCACGAAACAGAGCACGGGGGGGGAGGGCGGTACCAAAACCGAGGAGGGCGTGTCAGACCCGCGCTGAAGGTATGAGAGAAGGGTGCGACGATCGCTGGGAGAAGCTACACGAGGGATACGGCAGATGAGTCCAGGTGCGTAAGAGGGCGTGTCAGTCCCGTGCTGGAGAGAAGTGAGAGGAAGGGAATACGAGCTGAGCTGCGTGGAGAGGTACACGACAAAGAAAGGGTCCAAGAGAAAGCAGAGGAACTTTTACGAACGAGTTGCAAAGAGATACGGCAGATGAGTCCAGCCCCGTTTCAACCAGCCGCGTGAAGCCCTGACGGGGCAGCGAGTGACCCTGCCGGCGTGCGCTGTAAAGCGGAATAAAAGGAGCTGCCGGCTCCCCGCTTCCCGCCCGGAGTGGACCTGCTCGCTGTGCCCTGTGATCCCACCTGCTCATCCTTTCCAGCCATTCCTGCCTGCAAGTTCCCCATTTGCGTACGTGAGTTTGTTTTGTTCGTGCTGTCCTGGGTAGTAACTAAGTCTGTATAAGCTAGTATTTTCCCTGTGTCTCTAAAAGCTTCTGTATATTATTTTATTATCTTTCCTTCTCCTTGGTTATTTTGAGCCTGTAAATAGTAAATAAATTTAGTAGTATTTTCAACCCTTTTCTCGTCTTCTTATTCCTTTTCTTCACATTCGTCGTCTTAGTCTTTTCCACATTGAGTATCTGTGGCGCGATACGGCCAACGTTTGGGTGAATCGGGTTTAGTCGGGTAACAACTGTTCGGCCGCGGTTACCTCCGCTCGGTAAAAATAACATCTAATCCGCGGACCGTAACAATATATATACACATCTGTGCAGTGTCTGCCTTGTGTTGTCGCTGAACTACTCCCTCAAACGTTTGTGAAATCGTACTATTGCAACTTGACCCACAGCGGGAGTATGCGCTCTACTGAGTGGCGTTCTAGTTTTTTTGTTTGTTTGTTTAAAGTCTTATGATTATGTTAGTATGATTCTACATGCTGCCCTGTCTTCAACCGGAACTTCCGCTTCCGGTCTTGCCGGCGAGGTTTCGTTTATTCGCTGCTCTCCACGCTCACCTTCGAAATCGAAGTTAAGTAATTGTTCCCATTTGTATTTTCGTTATAACTGTATTTATTTTATGGTGTGTGTACGTATATTGTGTCCTGAGGAAGATTTTCGGTGCATCATCCCCATCTTGCCCCATCCATCCCCATCTTGCACCATGCCAGTTGGCTGGTGCATCATCTTGCCCCATCATCTGTATAGAAAATCGTGTTAATTTCGTGCCGTGTCTTTTGAGGCCTTGTACAGTGTACAACCTTGAGGCTTTGTTTTTCTCTCAGCGGTCCGTCATTTGTGCTCCAATAACTTTCGTTCTCTGCTTTTCCCAGTCTTTTCACCCCATAGCCTACTTCCTTGTGTAAATCTCAACTCAAAAAAAACAAACAAAAAAAAACAAAACATTTCCTTCTCTGTTCTTATTCTTTGTTCTCATTCGTTTATTCGTTCCTATTCGTTCATTCGTTCTTCGACCACGTGTTTCTCCCCCATTTCCCCAGATAGTTTTCACTGTTATTAGCCTTACAATGTTTACTATTTCCCCTCAAGTTCTATATTCCGTCGTATATTATAACACCTTTTTCTTCTTCTTCTTTAAAAGGTTGCTTTCGACTTGCTCACCAAATCTATTCATCCCCCAAAAAAATTCCATCTCTTAGAGTGCCTTTTTTCTACATTCCCTAAACTCTCCTGCACTCCATCCTCCCTCCAGCGTCCTTAAACGTATTTTTGACTCGAAGGTCACAAGAAACTCATTTTGCAATAAATGTTCGTTTCCCATTAATCGTACACTTTCTAAAATCCAATCTCACCCCTCCCCTCCAAATCTTCCCCATAACCGCTCCCCTCCAAATCTTCCCCATCACCCCTCCCCTCCAAATCTTCCCCATCACCCCTCCCCTCCAAATCTTCCCCATCACCCATCCCTTTCAAATCTTCCCCCTTTCCCCTCCCCTCCTAATCCTCCCCATCACCCATCCCTTTCAAATCTACCCCCTTGCCCCCTCCCTCCTAAACTACCCCCTCCCCCTCCCCTCCAAGACTCTCCCTCGCCCCTCCCCTCCTAGACTCCTCCCTCACCCCTCCCCTCCAAATCTCCCCCATATCCCATCCGTATCAAATCCCTCCCCTTGTCCCTTCCCTCCTAAACTCCCCCCTCGCCCCTCCCCTTCAAATCTCCCCACCCTCATTTCTTCTCAATTTCCCCCCTCTCACTCCCCCTCCTCAAAGCGTCCTCCCTGCTTTTTCCCCCTTCCAACTCTCACCTCCATCTCCCCCAACCTTCTGCCTCGCTCTTCCCCCTCCTCAAATAACACCTCATTGTGCCTCACCCAATCACCATCAAACCTTTTGTCCGCCCCATCCTTCCCTTTCTCCGAGCTATTCTAAAATCTCTGACACACCTTCAACAGCTCTCCCTACCTCTTCCACCTCTTCCACATCTTACCCTACCGCTCCTCCCCCCTGTTCTGTATCCGGTGCTCCCCCTTCCTCTTCATTAACGGTATGGACCTCAAACATCTGGGGCCTTCGTTCAAACTCCAACTGATCTCTCCATACAGGTTGCTTCTGTCAAACCAGACGTGATCTGCTTAACAGAAACTTTCCTCCTTCATGATGTCTCTGATTCCTTAGTATCTCTCCCGGGTTACTCCCTCCTCCGGTATGATAGACCTGAGCCTCGTCCTGGAGGTGGGGTTGCTATCTTTATCAAAAACTCTCTTTCTTACTCGCCCTGCACTGCCCTCTCTCCACCTCACCCCCAGGAATACCTCTGGCTATGGCTTCCCCTTCGCTCCCACCTCTTGTTCATATGTGTGTTGTACCGTCCACCAAACAGTGATGACTCCATCTACATCTCGCTGTCTGATAATATGGACCAACTTCTGTCGACTCATCCGAACTCTCTCTTCCTCATATGTGGTGATTTCAATTGTCACCATGCCAGTTGGCTGGGTGTGGGTTCCCTCTCTCACCAGCCATGGCTCCTCAGCAAAGGACTTCTGCGACTCACTGGGACTGATGCAATCTGTCAATTTCCCGACCCGGATCTCAGTCAACGGAGCATCTTCTCTTCTGGACTTGGTTATGACTAACTTCCCTGAAAATGTCTGCTGCTCTTCTTCTGCTCCAATCGGGTCATCTGATCATGTGCTTGTTAAAGTGGACATCTCTCTGACCATTCTCAGGGAGCCTGCTCAGAGTCGACGAGTCTGGCATTTCACTCAGGCCAACTGGCACGGTCTTCAAGCAGCCATCAATCATCTGGACTGGTCTCCCATCTCTACCACCTCTGACATCACCTCATCCTGGGAATTCTTCCAAAGCAAATTTCTCTCTCTCATGCACAGATTTATCCCATCTCGTCTTCAGTTGTCATACCCTTCCTCCGTCCATGGTACACGGAATCTTGTGGTGAGGCTGTTGCCCAGAAACAACTTGCCTTCGTCTCCTGGAAAGCAAATCCAACGGAAGGAAATCTCATTTCCTTTCACAAAGCCCGAAACAAGTGTGTGTCCACCCTCAGGAGAGCCAGGAAACAATATCTCTCCGTTCTCAGGACAGAACTCTCTTATCTGTCTCCCTCTTCCAAATCCTGGTGGCGTCTGGTCAAATCTGTTTCTGGTGTTTGTTCCCTCTCCATCCCCTCCCTTACTTCAAACGGCTACACAGCTGACTCCGCACGTGAAAAAGCTGAATGCCTCAACTCTGTGTCTGCCTCTAAATCTTGTGTCCCAAACCCATCCCTCTCTGTACCCACCATACCCACCATACCCAGTCATACCCAGCTGCTCCTGGACTCCGTGTCCTTTCCTCCTGACAAGGTGGAAAAGTTTCTGTCAACCCTCAACTCTGATTCTGCAACTGGACCTGACGGCATCAGCCCATGGGTCCTAAAATCCTGTTCTTCCGCTCTTTCACTCCCTCTCTCTGTTATCTTCACCCTCTCTTTTGCTCAAGATCAACTGCCATCTGCTTGGAAATCAGCCAACATCACCGCTTTGCACAAAAAAGGTGCAAAAACAGATCCTAGCAACTATAGACCAATCAGCCTTCTCTCAATTATCAGCAAAGTCATGGAATCCATCATTGCTTCGGATATGAAATCTTTCCTCTTCTCCAATGGCTTGATCTCTGATCATCAATTTCGTTTCAGACCAGGTCACTCTACTCTGGACATGCTGCTTCTGCTGTCTCAACAATGGATGGAGGTCCTCAATGCCAAACAGGAAATTAGAGCTGTCTCCCTCGACATATCACTTGCCTTCGATATGGTCTGGCACCCCGCTCTGCTCAGCAAACTCTCCTCCTTTGGTATCCATGGAAATCTCCACGCATGGCTGGCGGACTTCCTCTCTAGTCGTAGTCAACGTGTGGCCCTGAATGGGTTTCTCTCATCTCCTCTTCCTGTTCAGGCTGGAGTTCCCCAAGGCAGTGTTCTGGGCCCTGTGCTTTTTCTGGTCTTCATCAATGATCTCTCTGACTCTCTTGAAAATCCTCTCTATCTCTTTGCTGATGACTCCACTCTCTGCCGCTCCATTCCTCATCCCTCAGATCAGCAGTCTGCAGCCTCCTCACTCTCTGCAGACCTGGACAAAATCACAGACTGGGCGAACAAGTGGAACATGTCTTTCAATCCTGACAAATCTCACACTCTTACGATGTCTCTCCGAAAAGACCGATTGGACAACCCTCCCATCTACTTTCTGAATAATCCTCTCCAAGAAGTTCTGTCACTCAAGCTTTTGGGTCTCACTATCTGCCATGATCTTTCCTGGGAAAACCACATTTCCAAGCTGGCCTCCAAAGCCAGTCGCCGACTGGGCATCCAACGTCGTGCGAAGTCCTTCCTTGGCACACCTGAGCTCCTCACCACATACAAGGCTTTCATCTGCAGCTCAATGGAGTACTGCTCTCCCCTCTGGGCTGGTGCTCCTGCCTCACACCTAGCTCGTCTTCACGCTGTTGAAACCAAAGCGTTCAGAATCATTGGAATCTCCCGCGATGACGCTATCTCCGAGGGCCTTTCACTTAATCACCGCAGGCAGGTTGGTGGTCTTTCCGTCTTCTACCGACTCCTCTCCAGCCTTGCTCCCCCAGCTCTCTCTGGGCTCTGTCCCCCAAATATTCCTGCAGGTCGCACAACATCTGCCTGCAACCCTCTTATGGTTAAACTGCCAAAATCAAGACTCTCTGCTCACCTTCACTCCTTCATTCCTCTTTTCTCCCGCCTCTGGAACAAACTCCCTCACTCTCTTCAATCTCACTCCTCCCTCCAGGTCTTTAAAACGGCTGTTCACCACCATCTCTTATCTTCCCCAATCCAAACCCTTGATCTTTTCTACCCCCGCTAATTTCACCCCAAATCCACTTTTTTGAGGTGACTTTTGACTTCTTTCCTGGAAGTCCTTGGTGTCCTTGCGTTTTATACCTATCCTGCCTCCCCCCAGGCCCTCTCCCTCCAAAAACATCTCCCGATGTCCCTGCTCTCAAATGTTGTGTTTGTATGCTTCCTCCCCTTCTCTCCCCATCTTGTCGACCGCTCCCCTTTTTATATACTTTGTTTGCTTGTTTGTTTGATTTGTTTGATAAATGTTAGCTCTTTCACGAGCCTCGACTCTGTATACCAAAAAAAAAAAAAAAAAAAAAAAAAAAAAAAAAAAAAAAAAAAAAAAAAAAAAAAAAAAAAAAAAAAAAAAAAAACAGATGGCGTGAGGACGGTCCTGGAAGTCCTTGGTGTCCTTGTGTTTTATACTTCCCCCACCCCCCCCCCCCGCCCCCCTTCCCATGCCTCCTCCCCCCAAGCCCTCTCACTCCCACACATCTCCCTGCTCTCAAATGTTGTGTTTTTGTGCTTCCCCTTCTCTCCCCATCTTGTCTTCCGCTCCCTCTTTTTATATATTTTGTTTGTCTGGTTGATTTGTTTGTGAAGTAAATGTTAGCTCTTTCACGAGCCTCGATTCAGTATTCAAAAAAAAACAAAAAAAAAAAAAACATTGAAATTGGTTTAAAATACCTTTAGTCAGTGTGGCTGTGGTATACTGTTTATTAGTCCCCTACCGGTGTACACCGTGTCCGGTGTACCGGTGTCCGTCTGTCAGTCCGTTACACAAAGAACAGCTTTCTGGACTTATTTTTCCTAAACTCTTAATGCCAATGATTTCAAACTTGGCACATGGTTTCCTCATGATAAGTTACAGATCAAGTTCGAACTTCATGACGTTTTGATCATTTTTGACAAAGTTATGGCACTTTGAACTTTGGGAATTTCCCCAACAGTTTTCCTGACTATAATTTGGAGTGCGTTAAGTCATAATACTGTCTTCTATGACAGTGCTACCCAATGCCGGTAGGGGACATGTATTGCAGCGCAATACTCAGAATGCTTGTTCTCCCAGGTGAGCGCCAGGTGTATTGCAACTATGTTATTTTTTACTTCTAACAACAATGTTGCAACCCTGCTTTCGCTCCTAACTTTAAGAAGGTTATTTTCCCAAACTGACTGCAGAGATTTGTTCTAACAGGATGGTGGAAATTGTCCAGTTTGGGTTCAATTCTGAAGGGATTCAGCATGCATTCCCCTTACTCTAATACCTCGTTTCTATGCATCACTCAACCCGAGTCGACAACAATGCTGGCGCGACTCAGGTTTTCCTGCATCCAGCATATGATTGTCTATCCGAGCGAAGTGAAACGCTCTCGTTACTTGCAAAATCGAAGATTTTTCATGTATATTGGTCCTCCAAGTTTGGTCCTCCAAACAGCGTTTGTGGTTCTGTCTGTCTGTCTGTCTGTCTGTTTGTTGTCTGTTTGTTTGTCTGTTTGTCACCGGCCTACAGGTCACAATTCTAAACCCATCGTCACGAAACTTCACCAAGCTGCCTAGGTCGTCCCAATTGAGAAGCCTATTGATTATATTGAAGGTCCCAATTGAGAAGCTTTGAAGCCCAAAGGTCATCTGCAGGTCAAATTTCTAAAATCGCCATTTAAAATCCGATCGACTTGAAAATTGAATAACATTTGTATATCGTTATATCAACAAATTGGGAAATGAACTATTTTTGAGGTCAAAAGGTCAAAGGTCAACTCGAGGTCAAATTTTAAAAGTCATACATTTTCATCTCAAAAGCCGTCAATTCTCAACCGATTGACTTGAAAATTGAACAGCATTTGCATATCGAGTCACTAAATTGGGAAGCATACTATTTTTGAGGTCAATAGGTCAAAGGTCAACTCGAGGTCAATCTTCCAAAATCATCACTTTTCATCTGAAAACCAATCAATTCTCATCCGATTGACTTGAAAATTGAACAGAATTTGCATATTGCCTCACTGAATTAGGAAACCAACTATTTATGAGGTCAAAGGTCAACTCAAGGTCAATTTTCTAAAATCATCATTTTTCATCCTGTTGACCCGAGCTTTGATCAAGATCGTAAATTTTAATCTTCATGAAATGGCCAATTTGCTGTATCAATGGAAAACTTTGGGGGGAAGGGGATTTTGCAAGTATCGTGCGACGCATGACGTCTTCTTGTTTCTTTTCAGTGGGTGTTTTTGATGCACGAGGGCTGTTCTTTCTCAGCAATCCTTGAGCGAAACCGGCACGATGGATATGCTGGTGCTGCTTGCAATCCCTAGGGAGCATGCCTAGGGTCGCTAGCTGAGTGCCTGGTCTGAGATGCGCTGCTAGCCCCGAGAGAAATGCTATGTATGTGACTGAATTTAGGCCTTGAATGTGCATTGGCTCCTAGTGATAAAGATGCATTGCATATTTTTAATTATTTAAAACCAATCTCTCTTCTATTCTGCCTACACAGTGGTGTTGAAAGGTGCCAAAGAATAGTTGGGATTAATGAATGCCAAAAAAAAGGCTTCTTTCCTTTCTGTTGGACACAAACTGTATATGCCCACTCGTTACCCAATTGGCAGGCTTTCATCCCATCATGCGCCTGCTCGATTTGGGAAAAGGATAAAGATAATATGCAGGTGAGCTCACTTAGACAGGCCAAAGCGACGTGGCTACGTTACTTGGATAGGCAGTATCAGGGGGCAGGGCAGCACAGTTTCCAATCCGGTTTGGTATTGCATAGAAACAATTTATTGTACTGTATGTGCTCTGCACGCATTACATGTGAGAGTAGGCATTCCTTCAAAATACATGCTCAGGGGCTGCCCCAATCATTTTCAAACTATGAACCAAATTTGCAATGTGTAAGCACAAGTGCTCATTGCCTCCACCACCGAAGGTGGATGGAGGTTATGTTTTCACCCCTGTCTGTCTGTTTGGTACTTGGCACTTGGCACTTGGTTTGTTACTTATACTTGCCTGCAGGCACGATTTTAAACCGATCTTCACTAAACTTTTCCAAATGGTACAGTTCGTGGTCCGACAAAATCCTATATATTTTGGGGTCAAAAGGTCAAAAGGTCAACATAGGCCAAAGGTCAACCGCTTTTTTCAAATTTCTAAAAGCCTCGATTTTCATCCGATTGACTTGAAATTTGAAAAGGATATACATATCGGCAAACTGAATTCAACCACCAACTATTTTTGAGATCAGCATAGGCCAAAAGGTCAACATAGGCCCAAGGTCAACCGCTTTTTTCAAATTTATAAAAGCCTCAATTTTCATCCGATTGACTTAAAATTTGAATAGGATTTACATATCGGCAAACTGAATTCAACCACCAACTATTTTTGCGGTTAAAAGTATGCTCTACTGAGTGTCATTCCACTTTGTTATGTTTTGCCAAGTGTCACTCTGAGTGATTTTTCATTTGTGTGTTTGTCTGTCCGCTCACTTATACTTGCCTGCAGGACACAATTTTAAACCGATCTTCACGAAACTTTACCAAATGGTAGAGTTCGTGTTCCGACAAAATCCTATATATTTCTGGGGTCAAAAGGTCAACATAGGCCAAAGGTCAACCACTTTTTTCAAATTTCTAAAATCCTCAATTGTCATCTGATTGACTTGAAATTTGAAGAGAATTTACATATCGGCTAACTGAATTCAAACATCAGCTATTTTTGAGATCGTCGCAGGCCAAAAGGTCAATGTAGGCCAAAGGTCAACCACTTTTTTTGAATTTCTAAAATCCTCAATTTTCATCCGATTGACTTGAAATTTGAATAGGATTTACACATCGGCGAACTGAATTGAACCACTAACTATTTTGAGATCAGCATTGGCCAAAAGGTCAATATAGGCCAAAGGTCAACCACTTTTTTTCAAATTTCTAAAATCCTCAATTTTAATCAGATTGACTTGAAATTTGAATAGGATTTTCATTTCAGCCAACTGAATTCAACCACCAACTATTTTTGAGATCAGCATAGGCCAAAAGGTCAACATAGGCCAAAGGTCAACAACAATTTCTGATTTCTAAAATCCTCAATTTTCATCTGATTCACTTGAAATTTGAATGGGATTTACATATCAGCAAACTTAATTCAACCACCAACTATTTTTAAGATCACCATAGGTCAAAGGTCAACAACAATTTCAGATTTCTAAAATCCTCAATTTTCATCCGATTCACTTGAAATTTGAATGGGATTTACATATCAGTTAACTGAATTCAACCAACAACTATTTTTGAGATCAGCATAGGCCTAAAGGTCAAAATAGGCCAAAGGTCAACCACTTTTTTCAAATTTCTAAAAGCCTCAATTTTCATCCAATTGACTTGAAATTTGAATTGGATTTTCATGTCAGCTAACTGAATTCAACCACCATTTATTTGTGAGGTCAAAAGGATGCTCTACTGAGTGCCATTCTGCTTTGTTCTGTTTTGCCAAGTGTCGCTCTATGAGTGATTTTTCATTTGTGTGTTTGTCTGTCTGCTCACTTATACTTGCCTACAGGACACGATTTGAAACCGATCTTCACGAAACTTTACCAAATGGTAGAGTTCGTTGTCCCACAAAATCCTATATATTTTTGGGGTCAAAAGGTCAAAAGGTCCACATAGGCCAAAGGTCAACCACTTTTTTCGAATGTCTAAAATCCTCAATTTTCATCCGATTGACTTGAAATTTGAATAGGATTTATATAAATCGGCTAACTGAATTCAACCACCAACTATTTTTGAGATCAGCTTAGTCCAAAACGTCAACATAGGCCAAAGGTCAACCACTTTTTTCGAATTTCTAAAATCCTCAATTTTCATCCGATTGACTTGAAATTTGAATAGGAGTTACATATCGGCTTAATGAATTCAACCACCAACTATTTTTGAGATCAGCGTAGGCCAAAAGGTCAACATAGGCCAAAGGTCAACAACAATTTCGAATTTCTAAAATCCCCAATTTTCATCAGATTCACTTGAAATTTGAATGGGATTTACATATCAGTGAACTCAGTGGTTCCCAACCTTTTCTATGCCCCACACCCCTAGAAAATATTTGATTAATGTTCGCACCCCCTACAAAAGTAATATCACATTTGAAGATAAAGAAGTCAAATTTTTGAACCACAAATTGAACCACATACAATACTGTTGGTGAACAAATTGAACTAAAAAATAAGATTTTAACTCAGTGCATGAAATGCAAATATAAATTGAGCAATTCGATTCTAATTTATTCAGAAAAAAAATGAAACAGTAAAATCAATCCCAATTGTGAACATAAAATTCAATGTCTTCTTTGTTCCTGCTTCTCTTTCATGATTTTGTCAAAACGTGGAACTTTCTTGCTGTCTGCGATCCGCAGGTCTGCCTGTGGATTCAGCTGATTCCTAGATTTTGTCTTGATTGACAAAAGAGAACTGAATCCGGATTCACATAAGTATGTCGTTGCAAATGGAATGAGGACACGGAGTGCTTTTCCACCAAGTCTTGGGAACATATCCAGTGCTGCACACCAAAACTCCTCCAAAGTCTTGCTTTCAAATTGCATTTCAAGAGCTCGATTTGTCCGCAAATCAATAAGATTTTCCTTCAGTTCTTCATCATTTGACATTTTCTCCATATTGTAGGAATATGGATTCATGATCCATTCTTATGAAATCTTCAGGTCTCCAGCAGCAAAATATCCATGAAACGATTCTGACAGCATTTACAAATGAGCCACAATTTCTTCACGCGCAGTAGGAGTTATGGATCCAGCATCATCAACCATCTCTTCAAGTGAAGGAAAATATGAGAGATTGCCTCTTTCCATCCTTTGATGCCAAAGACGTACAGTCACGTGAAAAAGTAAGTACACCCCATGTAAAGTTTTGACTTTTTCAACATATTTCAACATACAGCGATTTGACCTTCATTTCAACAATATTGATAGATAAAGGTGATATAATATAACAAATATCATGAAACATTTACATTTTGTAGTCCATTGTATAATTTAAATAAACATAAATGCTAATTTCGCATGTGGAAAAAGTAAGTACACCCTTGGCCCTAATTACTAATAGGTGGTATTGCCCCCTTTGGCAGAAACAACCTCAAGTAGGCGTTTCTTATAACTGTCTACCAGTCTCTGACATCGACTGGGAGAAATTTTTGCCCTCTCCTCCATGCAGAATTCTTTCAGCTGTGCGATGTTTGAGGGGTTTCTTGCATGCAAAGCTTGTTTCAAATCACCCCACAAGATCTCGATGGGATTTAGATCCGGGCTTTGACTTGGCCATTCCAGAACCCTCCATTTCTTTCTTTTCAGCCATTCCTTGGTGGATTTACTGGAATGTTTAGGGTCATTGTCATGTTGCAAGGTCCACCTTCGGTTGAGCTTCAACTTTCCGACAGATGGCCTCACATTATCCTCAAGCACCCTCTGGTACAATAAAGAATTCATAGTGGATTCTATGATGGTGATCTGCCCAGGCCCTGATGCAGCAAAGCTGCCCCAAACCATAATATTTTCACCACCATACTTTACAGTTGGTATCAGGTTCTCGTGGTCAAATGCTGTCTTTGGTTTTCGCCAAACATGTCTTCTGGTACTGTGGCTCAATAGCTCTACCTTTGACTCATCTGTCCAGAGCACATTGTTCCAGAAGTGCTGGTCTTTGCCTAGGTGTTCATTGGCAAACTTTAGTCTTGCCCTGATGTTCTTTCTGGACAGCAAAGGTTTCCTCTTGGCACACCTCCCATGTAAATCAAATTTGTGCAGCCTCTTTCTAATGGTAGACTCGTGCACTTTGACATCAACAGTGGCAAGAGCTACCTGTTTGTCCCGTGATGACATTCTGGGGTTCTTAGAGACTTCTTTCAGTGTCTTGCGGTCTGCTCTTGGGCTGAACTTGCTGGGGCGGCCTGGCCTGAACAAGTTGGCAGTTGCTTGGCATCTTCTCCACCTGTCGATGATCTGCCGGACAGTCGAGTGATTGATTTCAAATTGTTTGGAGATCTTATTAAATCCCGTCCCCGACTCGAAGGCATCTATAACCTTCTTTCTGAAGGCCTCAGAGAGCTCTTTTGATCTAGGCATGGTGACGCTGCACACTTCAACAACAAAGAGCAAACCAAACTAAATGTCTGAGGTTTAAATAAGACAGGTTCCTCCAAGATCCTCTCTAACAATGTTCTAATCATTTGCACCTGAGCTGGTGCACCTGATTCTAATTTTAGGTATTTGAAGTTGTGATAAATGTAGGGGTGTACTTACTTTTTCCACATGCGAAATTTGCATTTATGTTTATTTAAATTATACAATGGACTACAAAATGTAAATGTTTCATGATATTTGTTATATTATATCACCTTTATCTATCAATTTTTTGAAAGGAAGATCAAATTCATTGTCTTCAGTTGTCACACCCTTCCTCCCGTCCATGGTACATCTGTCATGGTGTCACATGGTGTCACATCTTGTGGTGAGGCTGTTGCCCATAAACAACTTGCCTTCGTCTCCTGGAAAGCAAATCCAACGGAAGGAAATCTCATTTCCTTTCACAAAGCCCGAATCAAGTGTGTGTCTACCCTAAGGAGAGCCAGGAAACAATATCTCTCCGTTCTTAAGACCGAACTCTCTTATCTGTCTCCCTCTTCCAAATCCTGGTGGCGTCTGGTCAAATCTGTTTCTGGCGTTTGTTCCCCCGCCATCCCCTCCCTTACCTCAAACGGCTACACAGCTGACTCCGCACGTGAAAAAGCTGAATGCCTCAACTCTGTGTTTGCCTCTAAATCTTGTGTCCCAAACCCATCCCTCTCTGTACCCACCGTACCCAGTCGTACCCAGCTGCTCCTGGACTCTGTGTCCTTTCCTCCTGACAAGGTGGAAAAGTTTCTGTCAACCCTCGACTCTGATTTTGCAACTGGACCTGACGGCATCAGCCCACGGGTCCTAAAATCCTGTTCTTCTGCTCTTTCACTCCCTCTCTCTGTTCTCTTCACCCTCTCTTTTGCTCAAGGTTAACTGCCATCTGCTTGGAAATCAGCCAACATCACCGCTTTGCACAAAAAAGGTGCAAAAACAGATCCTCGCAACTACAGACCAATCACCCTTCTCCCAATTATCAGCAAAGTCATGGAATCCATCATTGCTTCGGATATGAAATCTTTCCTCTTCTCCAATGCCTTGATCTCTGATCATCAATTTGGTTTCAGACCAGGTCACTCTACTCTGGACATGCTGCTTCTGCTGTCTCAACAATGGATGGAGGTCCTCAATGCCAAACAGGAAATTAGAGCTGTCTCCCTCGACATATCACGTGCCTTCGATACGGTCTGGCACCCCGCTCTGCTCACCAAACTCTCCTCCTTTGGTATCCATGGAAATCTCCATGCATGGCTGGCGGACTTCCTCTCTAGTCATAGTCAACGTGTGGCCCTGAATGGGTTTCTCTCATCTCCTCTTCCTGTTCAGGCTGGAGTTCCCCCAAGGCAGTGTTCTGGGCCCTGTGCTTTTTCTGGTCTTCATCAATGATCTCTCTAACTCTCTTGAAAATCCTCTCTATCTCTTTGCTGATGACCCCACTCTCTGCCGCTCCATTCCTCATCCCTCAGATCGGCAGTCTGCTGCAGCCTCACTCTCTGCAGACCTGGACAAAATCACAGACTGGGCAAACAAGTGGAACATGTCTTTCAATCCTGACAAATCTCACACTCTTACGATGTCTCTCCGAAAAGACCGACTGGACAACCCTCCCATCTACTTTCTGAATAATCCTCTCCAAGAAGTTCTGTCACTCAAGCCTTTGGGTCTCACTATCTGCCATGATCTTTCCTGGGAAAACCACATTTCCAAGCTGGCCTCCAAAGCCAGTCGCCGACTGGGCATCCTCTGTCGTGCGAAGTCCTTCCTTGGCACACCTGAGCTCCTCACCACATACATGGCTTTCATCCGCAGCTCAATGGAGTACTGCTCTCCCCTCTGGGCTGGTGCTCCTGCCTCACACCTAGCTCGTCTTCACGCTGTTGAAACGAAAGCATTCAGAATCATTGGAATCTCCCGCGATGACACTATCTCCGAGGGCCTTTCACTTACTCACCGCAGGCAGGTTGGTGGTCTTTCCGTCTTCTACCGACTCCTCTCCGGCCTTGCTCCCCTATCTCTCTCTGGGCTCTGTCCCCCAAATATTCCTACAGGTCGCACAAGATCTGCCTGCAACCCTCTTATGGTTAAACTGCCAAAATCAAGACTCTCTGCTCACCTTCACTCCTTCATTCCTCTTTTCTCCCGCCTCTGGAACAAACTCCCTCACTCTCTTCAATCCCACTCCTCCCTCCAGGTCTTTAAAACGGCTGTTCACCACCATCTCTTATCTTCCCCAATCCAAAACCTTGATCTTTTCTACCCCCGCTAATTTCACCCCAAATCCACTTTTTGAGGTGCCGACGTCTGTCCTGGAAGTCCTTGGTGTCCTTGCATTTTATACCTATCCTGCCCCCCCCCCACCCCCAGGCCCTCTCCGTCCCACACATCTCCCGATGTCCCTGCTCTCAAATGTTGAGTTTGTGTGCTTCCTCCCCTTCTCTCCCCATCTTGTCGACCGCTCCCCTTTTTATATACTTTTGTTTGCTTGTTTGTTTGATTTGTTTGTTTGATAAATGTTCGCTCTTTCACGAGCCTCGACTCTGTATCCAAAAAAAATAAATAATAATAATAGCTGTACATTAAAATATGTTGAAAAAGTCAAAACTTTACATGGGGGTACTTACTTTTTCACGTGACTAACTTTTCTTTGAAGGCATTCAACTTTTCACAAGCCTTCAATATGTTTATCCCTTTTCCTTGAAGAGAAACACTCAGGTCATTCATACGAGTGAAAATGTCAGCTAAGTAAGCCAGCATTTGGGCGAATTGCTGTGATTCCAATGCCCCAACCAGATCACATTCACGCTCTTCAAGAAAAACTTTGATTTCTTCCCGCAGTTCAAAGAAGCGGGTTAAAGCTTGTCCCCGTGACAACCAACGGACTTCTGTGTGGAAAAGCAAAACTGAATGCTCACTTCCCAGATCTTCACAAAATGATTTGAAGATGCGATGGTTCAAAGCTCGCCCCCTGATCCAGTTGATGATCTTCACACAAGTACCAAGGACTTTCTTCAAATTTGGAGGCAACGTTTTTGATGCCAAAGCATGCCGATGAAGAAAACATTGGGTAACTTGCAAGTCTGCAATCTCCTTTTTCATCACTGCAGAAAAGCCAGATTTATTTCCAAGCATTGCAGGTGTCCCGTCAGTGCACACAGAACCAATGACTTTGATATCTAAATCATGTTTGGCAAAGAAGTCTTTCACCAGCTGCATCACATCCTTTGCAGTTGTGCTTGTTTTCAAATCATCACAAAACAGGAAATCTTCCTTCACAGCACCATCATTGCATGGAGGTATATAATATGGAGAGCCAATTGGCCACCTCGCAGCATTAGCCGCCGTGAAGCCACCGGAAATAGTCTGGCGGCCATATTGGGAAGCCGATTGTTTTGTAAACAAAGCCTGTCAAAGCAAAGGCGTGGCGCACTGATGATGCAGCTGGAGCGAATTTTAGGACCGCCGACTATTTAATTAATATAGAATACTAATATTTGAACTGATATTCGGGCTCAGAATCCCGTTCTTTAAGGAAATGGTGTTCATTAAGTTTGAAGTTGATTCTAGACGCATTTTTCCTGGGGAATCCAATGGTTTAGAGCTTGTTTGAAAAAAAAGTGCCCAAAATTACCGCTCGGTGTTCTTTATCGTCCTTCTCATGACCCAATCATCCACTAGTAGGAATAAGAATCCTGACATGTTACACCCCTGTTTAACTCCTGTCTTCACCTTTAACCATTCTGTTGTTTCACCTTGGTCGACGACCGCACATTGAAAGTCTTGGTAAAGGGCTTTTACAAGGTTCACTAATTTTCCAGGTATGCTGTATTTCTTCATTATGACCCAGACTTTCTCTGGGCAAGGAGTCGAAAGCTTTCTAGAAATCTATAAAATTGAGGTACATCGTCGTTTGCCATTCTTTGGCTTGTTCTATAATGTTCCTCAATATAAAGATCTGATTTGTTGTCATGTTATATGATGTTACTTAATTCAGTCATTATATTGTAACTAAGATGTGTATGTTTCTATTACCGAGATGCTAGAAACCAGTCACATAAATGACATGAAACGCTGTCATGTAGTTAACCCACACAATTCTTGGGTTTCGGAAGTTTTTGCTATTCATAACATACAAGACTTACATGTTGCAATGGAACGTTCAACAGGACATGGTAATTGTTACATGAATAATGGAGCGGAGATATAGACATCTCATGCAACACATCTTTTACAGTTTAAATATTTACATGAAGTGTTGGTGAACTCGCCATATCAGACAAAGGGCAACCCACTTGCAGACTTGATGTCATGTCGCATCAAGAGGCGCTTATATGCGGCAACAAACTGCCGGGCCGTTGGGTTATTCCCACTTCCACATGCAATGCGGACCGCTCCAAAGAAAAGTTCAATGTGGTCTTGGCTCATTTTGTACGTAAGCAGGTATCGCAGGGGAGATGAGGCAGGTTTGACATATGTGAAATACAAAATTGTGACACTCTCTATGCAGATCATGAAACCAATGAAGGGGGTTTTCAAACGCGTATTGGTCATAACTTGACCATTCATGTTTTTGATGTTGGACAAGTAACTGTAGGCAGTATCCAGGAATGGCAGGAAAAGTCCTTCTCGTGATGTCATGAGTGGTGCCTTGTAGTTTCGTGCCAATGGATTGCGAGAATTTAGAATGTCAAACAGTTTGTCCAATGTTTCAATGTATTGGCAGGTAGCCCCACTGCCCTGAAATTCTGATAGTTGCAAAGTGTCCCTGCAAAACCGAATTGCATCTGCCACACTAGTGCTCAATGTCTGAGCGCTGTGTCCACCTTCATGACATTGCTCTTCCACTCGATGTGTTTCCGGGAGAGCTTATTTCCCAGACGCAAGCCTTCCCTCTTCTGCAGATCAAAGAGTGCCTGGATGTATTTCCACGCGATGACTTTTTTGTTGCCATCCTCCATCATTTTCATGGATCCAAGACAGTTTCTTGCAAGTTTAAGCATGTGACATGCATCGAGTACTTCGAGTACTTCGGCTTCAGTCGGACGGTTTGACCAGTCCTGTCGAAGTCACTCTCATTGAAGTGATCACTGCACAGAACTGTGGTGCCTGGGGTGGGGTAGAAGGACTCCCTTCTCAGGGCAGATGTCCATCGGGAGCACAAGTCCTTATCCTTTGGAAACCTTGAAACAAAATACGTTGTGGTCACAAAATGTGGTTGCGGGTCAAAACCTCAGAGGGCAGTCAAAACATCCGAGTCAAAACGACTCCATATCAAAATAATATTTTGAGTTTCATATGTATAGTTAAATACAACTTCATCTGCTAATGTTTGCCATGTGTCGGACTTTCGTACCTTCCACAAGTAACCCCCATTTGCTCTTTCTGCTCACGAGTGACACAGGAGAGCATGGAAACCCTGACAGTAGTAGACTGGACAATTAAGTTAAGCTCATCACAAATTAAATCACTTGACAATGATCACGAGCTGACGAGTCAATCTCGATACTTCAATCTGAATCAATGAATGAGTCAATCAGACATCAGTCTGACATACTCACATAGCCCTAGTGAATACACAATACAGTTATATTTGAGATCTGTGTCGTATTGCACACCCTGTGCGTGGTCTAACATCATCAAATTCAAACACAGTGTTCAAACTTCATTGAAACTTAATTGCCTAGCCCCACCACCGTGACCACGCCAAAAACTGAAAAAGCAGAACACCCGCGATCGCGGTTTGTCACTGACTTGTGAAATGTGCATGTGGAGGCCTTCCCTGAGGTATTTGTGCAGTCAAATGCAACACACTGTGGCATTTTGAAACAGCGCGTTCACAAATAAGACTCCTTACAGTCGGTAAGCATCCAAAATGAATCAGAAATTGTGAGATCAGCTGATTGTGAGATCAAACACGGACGCAGACACAATCGGCTTCCCAATATGGCCGCCAAGCAACTTCCGCTAGCTTCAGCCGACAGCCATCATTGGCTCTCCAGGTTTATTATATACCTCCGTGCATCATTGACATACCTCACTAATGTGATGAGTTGACAACAACTGGCGACATCAGTTGACTCATCCAACTGAATAGAGATTTTAAGAGGACTAGCTCTGATATCTGAGATGACTTGGTCCAAAATATCTTCACTCAAATCACTGATTCGGTTGTGAATGACATTATTTGATAGGGGCACCTGTTCAAATTTTTTCTTGCTTCTTTGCCCAGGATAGTTGTTGCCATTTCCAGTGCACATGGCTTGATGAGATCTTCTGCAATTGTATAGGGCTTCTTGGATTTGGCCACTGCATATGCCACTTGGTATGAAGCAAAAAGTAGTGGTTTTTCATCATGTCCATCAACATCAGCCCCGCCATGCTTGTTCTTGAAGTGCTCTTGAAGCTTGGATGGTTTCAGATTTGAGTTGGAAAACACAACGCTACAAGGAGTGCACTGGAGTTTTTGCAAGCCATCACTTCCCGTTATGCAAGTGAAACCAAAGCGCACATAGTCATCATTCCATTTCCTTCTTTTTGACATGATGAAGGGTTAATCTGCAAAACAGAAAGAGAAAAATATGAGCTAATATGAGAAAAAATATATAAATATGTAAAAAGTATACAATGGTGTATACAGGTGTTACGGATTCGTCACTTCCGCTGTTGTGGTTTTCACCCACTTGACATATTTCTGATATTAGGTACTATTATTATTCTCAAAAGGTTTATTATTCAGGAACAGCTATCTAAAGTTAAAAAGGTTAACTTAAAATGATACAGGAAATCGAACCGGAAGGAGGAGGTGAAGAGGAAGAGGCGGCGTGAGCAAAGTTGGAGAAGACGCGTGACGTCAAGGCTCCATAGCGAGCCTGGTCTACTGAAAGTCGCGAGGGAATTTTGAGTTCCTTGAAGGGACATCCGTCGATAGCAATTATCGCTGGAGTGGAAAATCTGCGTAGTCAGATTTGGGCGCTGAGATTTCGACGAATCCTCGCCTAGTCACATCGGCTCAAGTAAGAGCCGTCGGCCATTTTGAACCCCGCGCTTCGGACACCTACAAAGGTTTTTCCTCGCGTCATCTTCACCCCAACATCCTACCGTTTGTCAGGGATGTGTGTGTGCGACCGCTTCGTCTCCAATTACGTTGCGGGTCGCTGAGTGAGCGGTGAAGGTGCCCCTCGGAAGGGCACCGTTGTACAGTTTCGGCGGGGCGATCACCGTTGTCAACTGTACGCGATTCGAATATCGACTGGAGAGCGAGATTCGGGCTTCGACTGGATATCGTTCTCGCGACCGCTGGAGCGAATCACATTCGCCTTGGAAAAGGTTACAGAGACATTGAGGAGTGTCCGTTTCACTCGCTGGGAGTGCAGTGAGTTATCTGACTTTATTGATGGTATATAGAGTGCACTCTTAATTGCCATTTGTTGTACCGTTCGTCCTGTGTGATTTTCAATATATTATTTGTTCATTTATAATCATTGGTGTGGTTTCACTATTGATTTCTAACACAGAGTAACATATTTTTCTGCCGTGGCTCCTCTCGGGGTTCGGAGGTGTACCGAGACCAGGAGATCGTAGAGGAACACGTAACACAGGTTACAACAAGTTGTTACACGATAAGAGTTTGTGGTGAAAAAAGACAAAAAAATGAATAAAGTATACGGAGTGGAACATGTTTGACTATTGGTTTGAGACGTTGTTTGCAGTGGCGTGCGGTGATTTTTCGTCATGGGGAAGCAATTTTATGCTACACATAAAAAATTATACAAATACACGACGACCCGTGAACCCGTTGGGTTCCCGTTGTGACAGCGGTTGATGAAAAAAAAAAAATACACACAATTTTAATGTTACTGAGTGGTCAAACTTTAATTTGAAGAAAATTTGAGCATTTACCTCATGAGTCACCGTTCAACGAAGCACGCGTTTAATGACAACAATCTTGGTTGATCTCCCATCCTTCTTTTTTTTTTTTTCATTCTTTTTTTTCTTGTGGTGTAAAAGATGGGAGAGAGAAACAGAGAGAGACAGAGACAGAAAAGTTTTATGTCATGTTCAAAAGGCACACTGGCGGATGGCTGAGTGATGACTCGTGACACACGATGACAAGGACACAAGCCACTCTTTGTCGCACCCCCAGATATTCCATCTCGCACCCCCTGGGGGTGCGGGCACCCCAGGTTGGGAACCCCTAAGTTAACTGAATTCAACCAACAACTATTTTTGAGATCAGCATTGGCCAAAAGGTCAAAATAGGCCAAAGGTCAACCACTTTTTTCAAATTTCTGAAAACCTCAATTTTGACCCGATTCACTTGAAATTTGAATTGGATTTTCATGTCAGTTAACGGAATTCAACCACCAATTATTTGTGAGGTCAAAAGGATGCTCTAAGTGCTATTCTGCTTTGTTCTATTTTTCCAAGTGTCGCTCTATGAGTGATTTTTCATTTGTTTGTTTGTGAACAAGATATCTCAAAAAAGTTGTGGACGGATTTGGCTGAAATTTCGTGGAGAGTTTGTGTATGTGACAAGTAAAAAGCGATTAGATTTTGGTGAATATTCGGATCCGGATCAGATAATTTTTAAGAGATTCTTCACCATTGAGTAAAAGGGCTAAACCAATATAAAGCACGATATCTCAAAAGGCTGTGGAGGGATTTCGACAAAACTTGGTGGACAGGCTATGTGTGTGACAAGGACTAATTAATTGGATTTTGGTTAAGATCTGGATCCGGATATGAGAATTTTAAAGTGATTCTTCACCATTGAGTGATAGGGCCAAAAACGATTTATAGCATGATATTTCAAAAAGTTGTGGATGACTTATGACAAACCTAGGTGGATAAGTTGGGTAAGTGAAAAGAACAAGCTGATCAGATTTTGGTGAAGAACCGGATCCAGATCCGACCTATCAGTGGGATACCAAAACGTAAACCGTTCAGCCTGGTGGAGGTATACTGTCTACCTAGTGCTGTTCTACAGACTTGGCATTTAATATGGAATATTTTTTTGTGGGGGTGAACTTACTTTTCAAGATGTCTTAGAACCAAAAGTTCATTGGAATTATGTTGAAATTATTCTAGATTTTGTTAATGTGACCTTTAAAAGAAACAAAAACCACATTTGACATTTCGAAACAAATATATTGATCCTTGAAAGTGATGTAAACTGATATCTAACTCAATTCATGGACAGTACTGTGTTAAACTTCTGTGCGTTTTCCAGAAGTATCTCTTTATTTTGCACATTAGCCAAAAAATTTTTTAACAAAAGTTAAATTACGACTGGGATTACTGACAGTAAAATTACAGTTCAGTACTTCGTGTAACCCCCACGAGCATTCAGGAGAGCACCTACACGTTGAGGCATGCTGTTCACGAGATTTGCCAAGGTTTGGACAGGAATCGCTTGCCATGCAGTGACAATAGCCTGCTGCAATTCATGGACAGAGGTCGGCTGCTGGTCCAAAGTGGTCGATTTGACGCGTTAATTCTGCCCACAAGTTCTCTATCGGATTCATATCCGGGGACATGGCAGGCCACTCCATATGCTCTACACCACGGTCAGCAAGAAAGTGTTGGATCATGCGAGTATGATGAGGCCGTGCATTGTCATCTTGGAAGACAAAGTTTCCTCGAAAGGCTGCACGAGCAAATGGAAGCAATGTTTCTTCCAGAATGGCCCTGTACTTGAACTGGTTCAGGTTTCCATTCAGAACAACTAGGTCAGTTTTGCCCCCTGCATGAAAAGCAGCCCAAACGGTCACCCCACCACCTCCAACTTGGACTCTTGGCACTATACAATCTTTGTTGTCGGCTTCATGCACTTGTCTGCGCACTCGGACGCGGCCATCTTGACGATAGACCAGAAATCTAAACTCGTTACTGAAGATCACGTGATTCCAGTGTCCTGGCTGCCATTGACGGTGCTCTCTGGCCCACTGCAATCGGCGCTGGCGGTGTTGTCTGGTCAGTCGTGGCTTTCTCAGGGGACGCCTGGCACGATAGCCTGCTTGAACCAGTCGTTGGTTGACTAGCCTTCTGGATACAGGCACATTTGTCAGTTGCTGCCACTCAGCCCTAAGCCGATTAGCTGACTTGGTACGGCCATTGCGGACTAACCGGTGCAGCTGGCGATCATCGCTCCTTGTGGTTCTGCGGGGATGTCCTAGCCTCGGTATTGGAGTAGGGACACCCCTCTGAGCATTTCGTTTCAGGATCTTTGACACCTGATCTTGAGTGATGCCATGCTGCCGAGCAATAGCACGCTCTTTCATGCCGTAATTTCGTAAAGCCACCACTCCATGACAAACAGCATTGTCGAGTTGACGGACCATCTCCAGAGGAAGCGGCAATAACTTTTGGAGACGTGCAGCAGTTGTTTTCCACTAATACAGAACGCAACAACCCTTGTATACCCGACTGTGAAGCCAATCGTCAAATGCACCTGTCCGTACATTTTGCCACGCCACCTGTTATATAATCCTGTTGTTGACTTCTTGCTGCAACAGACAATCAGTGACATGGTTCTTTTAACAAATAAATCACCAAAGTGTAAAAGAAACTCACCAGATTGATATACTGTGTTAAGAAAGTAAACCCAAGTCAAGAAAAAAATATATATTCCATATTAAATTCCAAGTCTGTAGTTATGGAATGGGTTTGTATTTGAAAATGTATATGTACTAAGCTTGAGCTCTCTTGTCTGGGTTTGATCCCCAACTCGACTCTAAACTGTCAGATTGGTGCTTCATAAAGATGCACGTTAAGCTGGTATAAGTTGGTGGATGTTAAACATGTTGGTTTTTGGAGAACTAATCTTATTCATCGTTCGGAAGGGTACTATTACTCGTGTCAGATACACAAGAATGAGATAATTACACCTGTTGTCATCCCTCTGGCCCAACAGCAAGGTCAAAACGTTATCATTATGAATGGCAATGCCTGTACAAACTGTACACATGTTGATGCTCAACATCAAGACCAAAACTTCACTCGCTTGGACGGGCCTGCACATTCTCTGTGTTTAAATCTGGTTGAACATGCTTGAGATGCCTTAAGAAAGCAGTTTTGTGGTTGCCAAATCTGCCCACAAACTGCTGAAATTTCATGGTGTAAGAATGGCAAAACATCCCACAGCTAGAGCTAGATCATCTAAACAATGTGCTAGTCCTCTTCAATAATAAAAATTGTTATGGATCTGGTCTAGGGGGTAAAATGGGAGATCGATTTGGATAGTTACTTCATAACATGTGTTGGGTAAGTGTGGTATAATTCTCGTAATGGTAATGCGTTGAGCACGTGTTTAGAATGTTGTAATTGTTGTAGTCTCCTCGCCCGTGTCTGTGTCTATGCCATGCCTTTCCCAACTCCCCTTTTCCCAACTGAAACCTCCACCTCTGTAACATCTGTCCTTAAATGGCAATTCTCCTAACTGTGACAGCCAATGAGCACAGCGCGATTGCAAGGCCCGGCATGGGGCTGCCAAGCCTGTATATGGAGATTTGGATGACTGCATCTGCCAATGTGCATGCCCCATGCATGTTTACATTGGTCAGTTCAGCCTGTGCTCATTGGCTGTCACACACTTATTGGGGACTTTACAAAAGTGCAGACCACATGCGTGAGGCTCTTCATTTTGGCTTGGTTAGTTAGTCGGCTGGCTGCCGGGTCTGTTATTGGTTGTTGGAGTGGTGTGTGCGGCAAAGTTTCAGTGGGTCTTTGGGGTAGAGAGTGCAAGAGGTCCTGGACAGAGGCACATGAGGTGCAACGAGGCCAAGACCAGCACAGATCCGCGGCGTGCCTGAGCAGGACCTCGATGTCCGACTAGGTTGAGCAAGCCCACACCAAATGACGGACCCACACCACATGCATGAGTGGTGCCACGCAGGACAGATTCTTTGTCTCTTCGTCTCCTTCTGAGTCACGTGTTCCCCTCGTGAAAGCGACAAGGCATAATTGTTGAGGTCATTGTGGTTTTGAGGCACGTGGGGTATAGTTTACTTGTTGTCTGTGATCTCTGCTGAGCAGACGTGCTTTCTTCTTTCCTCTTCTTCTTCTGTGACTAAATCCCCGTTTGATCAAGGCATGTGTGGTCATCAGGAGCAGGATTCATAGCACTTAGAAGATTGGCTTCCTAACCCGTTAAACAGACAAATTGGGTCTGCGCTTAAACGCCTCAAACACAGAGAGCCAACATCAACAGGCTCTGCTCGGCCATCTTGTCAACATTTCCACCGCTGTCGTTGCGTTCAGGGACACCAATTCGCTCCCAATTAACCCTTCACACACGCGGAGATCTTTTTGTCCCACTGGGCGGCATTTAAGTCGTTGTAAACTGGGTGACCTTACCAATATGAACATGTTTGATTGTACCATTTAAAACAGTTTGAGCCTTTTGTGGCTTAGTTTTTGTGAAGAGTATGTTCTCCAAGTTAGGAAAGGAAGGCGGCGGAGAGCAGAAATCCTCATGATTGTGTTATTCATTCCACATCTTAATTTACTTATCGGTCTATCTCTTCTTTTTATTTTATTTTTTCCCCAGCTTTCTTTACAGTCATGCAGAATGCTAACATTCCGGTGTCGGAGAGTGACGCGGAGAGCCTGGAGAGTAACGAAGAGTGCTGTCATGGCCACGAGGCTGTGCGATCCGGTCTCGCCCACGTGGCCAGTTTCGCGCCAGGTCAATCAGGGTCTTCCCCTCGCCCTGGGAAAAAGACTCGGGGCAGAGTGAAGATCAAGATGGAGTTTATTAACAACAAGCTGCGACGGTACACAACATTCAGCAAACGCAAGACTGGAATCATGAAAAAGGTTGGCCTATTTATTTTCAATTGGTTTTTCTGTTTCGAAGGTTTGGATAATTTTGTCGTTCAAATATTATATCGCAAAGAAGCTTTGAATTGGGTGAGAAACATGTTCTTGCTCTTGCAGGAAACTGGTAGAGAGAAGGAGAAGCGCACGTATATCCAAGAGTATCATGGAAAGAGGAATTGAGAAGCACAAAGGCCACATTTGTGTTAATTCGAAAATTACCGGAGCTGTAATTCATTCATTCATTTGTGTATAGCATGAAGCTGATGGTCTGAATCATTGCTGGGAGCACGGATCTGTTGCTGAAGCAGTGTCCCCCTGTGGGTTAGAGCAGGGGTTGCTAATTTGTTCATGGTGCCGGCAAAAATTCACCTACTCTTCGTCGAAAGACACCGTGGTATCTTTAATGTCAACCGACTCCTGCTCGTACAAGTAGACGAGTCCTCAGTCTAACGTCTCTCAGAAGGACGGCACACCCATTGATGCAACACTACCTGTGAGGCACCAATCCGACATCTTAAAGTCAGCTCAGGAATCTATACCAGACTAGACCTATTAAGAAGCTTCATCTTGGATATTTAGATTTGGATGTTTTAATTGAAGGTGTCTGCACAGTATGGTGCTTAGACACAATACGTGAGTTTCAAAATGATGTATGAATGCTAAACGAGGCCTTTTGTGCATGCGCTGATTGTGTGTTTTCAGTGACTCGGTTCTGCTCGCCGGGCACTTTTAACCTGCTGTTAGCACGAAATCTGTGATTCAAATAGTGTTTTAAAATAATTTTCAGCGTTTCGATAAAAGGGTGACAATTTCAGGATGGTTAACCATAATTGTTCTGTTCCTGAATGTAAATCGGACTCACGGAAATACGCGAAATATCCAAGGATGAGACTTATTGAGTTCCTTTAATTTTCTGCTAATGCAAGCTGGGGATTGCAGTGTATGTAACACACATACATGCACCCGGACAGACACTTCTCCTTTTAGCAATAGATGCAAAAATCTAGCATAGTTTCTCTTGTGGCCCCAGAACCAACCAATCATGTCTTAACTAGAACAGCACTCAATAGAGAGTATACTTCCGCCTGGTTGGCCATATCACTCAATGGTGAAGAATCACTTTAAAAATTCTACTAGCTGGATCTAGATCCGGATCTTCACCAAAATTGAATGGATTCTTCCTTGTCACACACACAAACTGTCCAACAAGTTTCGTCCACATCCATCCATAACTTTTGGAGATATCCCACTATGTATCTTTTTTGGCCCTATTTCCCAATGATGAAGAATCGCTTTTAAAATTATACTAGCCGGATCCGGATCCGGATCTTCACCAAAATCTAATAATTTCGTCCTTGTCACATACGCTACATCTCTGCCAAATTTTATTCGAATATGTCCAAATCGTTTGTTGTGCAGAGGCACAGCCCTTTCTCCAAAGTACTTTTCCAAATATATTTGGCTTCTTTTAGAAGCTTTGTGTGCCATTTTAGGTAACAATCCTTATCTCTCACACACAATATACAGTTGCAGCGATGTGATATTTTTTAAAGGGAGAAACAGTATAGTTATTTCATTATTAAATGTTCAGCATAAGAGAACAGTGTTTTTGAACAAAGATTACAACGTGTTGTAGTATGTCTGGACAGATTTTAATTTTGATCCTTCAATTCTACGTTATCTCTCTGTTAAATGTTTATTTTAAAAGCCATACACAGTCTTGAGCTGCTAAAACTGGTAATTAGTATCACCACAAGAGGTGGAAAAACCGTTATGGACGTAAAAGGAGTTCGTTGTCTGTGATCAGACGCTGGGCGGCTAAATAAAGATCGGCAGAGAATAAAAAGCGTTAAAAAAGACGTGGCTATAGCGCGCTTATGATCGACAGATAAAAAGCAGCTGGCAACCGCCTGTAGGAACGGATCAAATTGTTCCCTGGAGTCCGACAAGGAATTTTATTTTTGCCTCTGCTATTGGATGCACCAAGCTTGCAAAGAGGCTGCCGAACAAGCTGCATTCCTTGTTCCTTCCTCTGTCGACGTGTAAGAACGAGCAGTCGCCTCATGTCGGTACTGGAACCGAACTGCCTCCAGCTACTTTGCCAGGCTCTTCCTCTGGATTTGCCGATCGTCTTTATTTGTGAATTTCCCCAGTGTCATGAAGTTTGTCGGGTGGACAAATTAGGTAGACGGTTAAGCTGAATGAGTTATCGTGGGCCCGAAGGAATCATAACATTATGATCTGTATCTGATTGTTATAATGCAGAACCGGACATCGATTCTGTAATTGCTGTTGATACGTGCTATTCTCTCCCACAATCTCCCTTCGCCCGTTGATTAAATCTGATTACTTAAATTAACTTGTGTCGTCGGCTGGTTCGCGGTTCTTCATTTGGCTATAAACCTCAGCGTGGTTAAAACGCATGATCGCAGGAAGTTGGTGTCATTACCTCCGAGGAGGCTTTATAAAATACTGCCGGATCATCAAAGCCCCCGCTTGGGCTTCCATCCTGTTTCAACGGGCGATCCACACAGACAATAAGATTCTCATTCGAGCAATCTGTACTGTGAAAACCGAAGTAAATAGCAAATCGGCTTTCCGATTGGTGTATGGTCTCTTTCGACAATCCGTCGCTAAATTGGTGATTGTGTGGATGGAGGATTTGACTTTGAGTCCACCCGTCGGACTCTGTCAGGTCCAAATCCGGTGACCGTAACAATACTTTAAGTGCCCCGAAGATCGCTATTTCCTGTGGTTGCTGCGCATGCGCACCGAGCAATCTGCGGTGGATTACATCATTTCAAAAGTCGCATATTGGTCAATGTTGACATCGTAAAGTTTGGAAAAATCCCTAATTCACATAAATGGTGCAAGATGTGTTATTCTTTGATGAATTAATTGCACATCCTGTACCAATTACATGAAATAGAGTTATCTTCCTACCTTTTTGAACCTGAATATCTCAAAATCGACCCATTTTGGCTAAGCACGATATTGCGCCAACATCGTCAATTGTCTTTATAGTATTTCTTTATTTCCATAGTTTTAATTCAGTGTTTTTACGGTGTCCTGTATTTTAAAGTAGTAATAGGCGTACACAACCACCATCCCTGAACATGTTGTGGAATGTCTGGCTGAGGCCCTCACATTTTTTTTTTCTTCCGCCCTTCTTCCTCACCTTTATTAACACTGCCACTGAAGGTGGATAGAAGTTAAGTTTTCATCCCTGTCTGTTTGCTTGTTACTTGGTGAAAGTATTTCACCGAGTATGTTGGTCTGTGATGTCTGTCTGTTTGTCACACAATTTTGTCCAGTTTTGAAGCAATCGTTCTGAATTTTTTTTGTGAATGTAGGTGACTGGCCAAGGACAGCAACACACATTTTTGGTCAGGATGTGGATGGGGATCCGGATCTTGGAATTCTTAGTGATATTTCACCATTGAGAGATGGGGCCAAAAAACGATATATAACACGATATCTCAAAAAGTTGTGGCAGATTATGTCAAAACGTCATCAATGAGTTGGCTTGGTGACAAAAACAAGCCGAGTAGATTTTGGTCCATGTCCAGATTCAGATTTGGCCCATCGGTGGGATACAAAACGTAAACTG
The DNA here is from genome assembly GCF_964187855.1 of Myxine glutinosa. Classification (NCBI taxonomy): domain Eukaryota; kingdom Metazoa; phylum Chordata; class Myxini; order Myxiniformes; family Myxinidae; genus Myxine; species Myxine glutinosa. The sequence continues at coordinate 357,464,712 of NC_136261.1, read as the reverse complement.
TTCAGCCTGATGGAGGTGTACACTCCACCGAGTGTCGTTCTAGTTCTCTTTGCTTCAGTCATGTAATCCTTCCCCCAAACATTTGCTTGTTATTAAACATACCTGGTCTCGGGTTCTTCTGGCCACCTCGTTTGGTGGTTTCGGGTGGTTGTAGGTTTATGATAAAGTGGGTCAAACGGCCTCAGTCCATGTCATTTGCTCGGCCGAATTATATAGTTTACGGGCGTCCATTGGCTCTTCCTTGAGTTAATTCCTCGCTTCATCAGTTAATCGCTGTCCCAACGAGTAGTATAACGTGGCAAATAGACCCGTGAACTTGCTTGGGGCTTTGGACTTAGCTGGCAGTTGCAGTTGTTTTGACACAAACTGCAGGAATCAAACAGGGTAACCAGAACAGAGACTCGGCTGCAACAACACACAGTTGTAGTAATTTTGGCCATTATTTAAGTTTACAAACCGTCAGATAGCATTTTGGAAATCTGTTATTATATCAGAGACAATGTTCCATTTTGTATTGCATACAGATATTGGAATATGTGCACACGCAATAAATATATGACCCCTTTTATTAAAAATGGCATTATGCAGTAAACAAAACCTCTGAATTTCCCAATAATATCTGTGGAAAGTTGCCATGTCTTTCATACGATTGGCAGAAATGTAATGTCACCAATGTGTCATTTCTGCTTATCTCTGTCCACCTATTTACCTGCAAGGCCTATGAACTCTCAACACTAACGGGGACACAGGTGATGCTTCTGGTGGCGAGTGAGACAGGCCACGTGTACACGTTTGCGACACGCAAACTGCAGCCCATGATCACAAGTGAGAGCGGAAAGGCTCTGATCCAGACTTGCCTCAACTCTCCCGACTCTCCTCCACGGCCCAACGGCGGCAGTGACCAGCGCATGAGCGCAACTGGCTTTGAGGAAACTGAGCTATCATATGCAATGCCCGATGGTGAGACAGCGATTGCAGAAGACAAGGTGAGTCATCGCTAGCAGGATAAAGAAAAGATTATGGTGAGCCTCACAGAGTTCCAGAATTATAGAGCACCTCGCTGTATAACGCATTCCATTTTAGATAAGTCGTTAGCTTTCCCTATTCTTCCAGCAGCAGAGCAAATGCAGAAATATCCACATGCATTTAATATATTTAGACATGTACAAGGCTTGATGCACGAGAATCCACCTGCTCACTTTATCTGCCTCCCAAAGAAAAGAAGAATAAAAAGGTATGATGAAGAGGGGCGTTTGGAGCAGTTGGAAAAGTGGATAAAAATCAGGAAGGTATTTAGCAGGGAATATGAAAATATACAGGCGTGGCTAAAAATATTGGCACCCTTACACTTTTGTCAAATAACTCACAATTTTCTCTAAAAATAAGTTGAAATTGACAAAAGTATTTGGTCTCCACAATTCTTTATTTCACTGTTAATATTATATCCCGCCAAGTTCAGGTATACACCTCGGAGTTAACGAGGTTCAGCTACTCGTCTGAGGCCAGTGTTCATCGGCCGCGGGCTTGACAATATGTGTATATACATATATATATATATATATATATATATATATATATATATATATATATATTGTTACGGACCGCGGATAAGATGTTGGTTTGCCGAGCGGATGGCCCCACGGCCCTAACAGTTACCCCGACTAACCCGATTCCCGAACGTTGGCCGGATCGCGCCACAGATATTCAATATGGAAAAGACAAAAGCGACACGGATGTGAAGAAGAAGAAGAAGAAAACCAAAAGGTTGGAAATACTACTAAATTTATTTCTACTATTTACATGCTCAAAAAAACCAAGGAGAAGGAAGGATAATAAAATAAAATAGACAGAGGGACGGACCAGAAGGACACAGTGCAAATTCCTAGCTTACCTACAGTCTTAATTAACCCAAAGACAGAACAAACAAAACAAACTCACGTTCACAAAAGGATGGAAAGGCAGGAGGTGGATGGCTGGAGGGAGAGGAAGGTCCAACGGGCCCTGCAGCATGATCGGCGCGTTTCGCAGCCGCCGTTCCTTCGCGGCCCCGCTCAAAACTGCCGTCCAGGCCCCAAGCTGCGGTTACTGAAGCTGCTGTTGTTGAAGCTGCTGTGTTGCTGCGTGGACGTCGCGTGCTTTCCCCAGGACTCGTCTGACTCGTCTGGTCCAACCTTGGCGAGCAAGGCGACGAATAGCAGGCTTTGTGCTTCCCTGGATATCCTTCGGCAGTACCTTGCGCGCACGCTTTTATAGCGCCTCCGGCGATCAAGCCGCCAGCCTTTAGGACACGCCCATCGGTCAGCTCGCCTCGGCCCTGATTGGTGGGCACAGGCCCTCTGACCCCGAGCTGAGCACATGCTTAATGGCGGCTATTGGGGTGAAATCAGCAACCCACCGCTGTAACAAACCTGTGCCCCGTGCAGTTGGCAATGGAGGCTTGGAGGGGATGTAATTGGCAATCGAGGCTTGGCAATGAAAGTTTTTGGGAGTGGGAATGGGGAATGAAAGGAATCTACTCTATTTCACTTGGTGCAATGGAGTGTCATCTTAATGGAAGACAAGGCCTTACCCTAATACACATAATAAAGATATAACTATCAACCAGGGGGAAATCTATGATTGGCTGACGTGATTGTTTATGACCTAATTATGGGACGCCCTTTGACCTTTATACATAACTGGAGTAAGGAGGGTCCAGAATAAAGCAATATTTCACAACAATTTACTATACAATACAACACAATAAAAAAAACACAATCCTCATATCCGCAACACTGCACCCTCCTTCTCTTAGGCACGTCCCGGGCCTATAACTTTAATTTAGTGTGATACGTCGGTGTAGTTCCCTCTACTTTTAACCTGACCCTGAGTGCGACAGTTTTAAAACATAAATAAATATGTCCCGCTGCTCCATTGCACCCGACCTAACAGACTCACGCCCACAGCTAACCGAATTGCGGAATGGTCTTCAAACTATACATTTACGGTGGGGATCATTATTTACAATGGCTTTACTTTATTTACAAAACGTAACCCAGGACCTGTGATTGTTCTTTCTGGGGGGGGAGACAGTCTGCTCTGCATCGACGCACCATGAAAGCACCCAAAACGCACCAACACACCCTCAAGCACCAATCGGTGCACAGTAATCACTGTTCATGAAAATAAAAACAACAACCCCTAACCCTGCAGGTGGTCTCTTGCTCTTCGGCTCCCTCTGCTGGCTATTTGCTTTCTTCCAGATGTTGTCATTTTCTTTGCTGGCGGCCTATTTGTATTACAATAAAATGCACCCAACGTGTCCATTTTTATTTATTTATGGCCCACAGGGGCCGACAAGTGTGGTTCACCTGTGGGGCATCGGTGCCCTGTGGCCAAGGTCTGCCAGCAAGATCTCGGGCCTTCATGGCCGGTTCTAGCAGAGGGGCCATGCCCCAACCCATGGGGTCCATAAGTGGTGCTCGGCCACAGACATGTGGTCCATAATGTGGTGCATCGATGCAGACAGCTGGTTCTGGGAGTTCCGGGCGCACAATGGCGGACTCACGCACGCTCCCCTCGGTGCCCAGTGGCGCACAGGTCCTCATGTGGGAGACAAAGGGGGGGAAAGACAGGTGAGCGAGGGGTAAGGTCACAAGGGTACACATCAATCAAGGCAATGCAAGGCGAAGTGCGTACGGAGAGCGAAGTGAGAAAGCTCGTCCCTACCGTACGTCACCCCCCCGTCACCTACTCTACCCTTGCCCTTATCCCATATTTACAAAATCTACACATTTACAAATTCGTCACTACTGTCACGTCTTCCCCATATTTCTCCTACACCAAATTCGTTCCCACAATCCCTCTAACCAAATTTGCCATCACCAATTCATCATCAATCCTCATAAGGAGGGAGAGATGGAACATCAAGCACAATGTCACACCCACGTCATGATGCGTCTCACAATCCAAACATTTGCATCAAAAATAATTAAAACAACCTGGCATGGTGTGGAGTACCATCGTTACCTCAGGTGAGTGGATGTAGATGGTGCGAGGAGACTTCAATCCTAACTATCCTCTAAATGACTTTAACACTCTTTACACTACCCAGGGTCTTTCCCTGCCAATCCATTGGCCAACTTACACGATGGGTTCTAAAAACCAATTCCCATTGACCAAACTGTGGTGCTTCTCAATTTGGGGTCTCACTCCCCCGATTCAACTCCCTGTGCCCTTGCACAATTTCCGGGCTGGGTCGTGCAGCTCTCCCAGCAGGTCTACCCACCTGCACACCTCCACCACTGCAGTTGCCACCCTAGCTTACCTAGCTCCTCACCCTAAGCTATCTAATTGGGGAAGGCCCCTCCTGGCTCTGTCACCCCTCGGTGCCCTCTGGCACTGGGCTACCCGGGTCCGTCCTCCGGATCCTCGGGCCCCATCCACAACAACTCTACCGGCTCCCAGAGCCCACCTGCGGCCTCACCTGGCCGACATCCTCACAGTGGTGGAGTGCCCAAACCAACTACACACACTAACAGGCTACACGCCCAGCCATTTCCACAACACTAATGCACCCATCCAAATACCATTCTTTCACCCGCACCACAGATGCCAATATCCAACCACAATTTACCTATACCCTCTACCTAACAGTTACACTACCCTCCCCGGGTATTCGTGATGGGGATCCATCCTTCCCCCATTCACACCTTCGCACCATCCACTCCACTCCATAGTTTCCACCATACTCACTCCACGACCATCCATTCCAATACTCCATATATTGCACACTCCAGGTATTCCACACTCCATGTATTTCACACAACCATTCTCCATTCACCTGTTGTTGCACACCTGTGCAATCACACCTGGTGCCACCTGCACCCTCCTTCCTTCCTGGACCATTTGGTCAGCACAATACTCATCACTATCACTCACTCAAACACTGCTCCATACACCTGTTCAGTTGCACACCTGTGCAATCACACTACAACTCACACTCACAATCATTTACTCATACCCTGCTCAATACACTTGAATACACCTCCAACACTCACACGGCATCATCTTATCTACCTGTTGCCCTGCTAACTTAGTGCTCCCCGTCTTCCCTTTAAACTAAACACATACCACGTCATTATCATCCACTCTAATCTACCTGCGTCCCCACTACAGGTATCATTGTCACTACCTAATCTTACCGTTACCTAAGGTCATCTTCTCTAGGTCCCTACACATTATCCAAACCCTCCCTCGGCGAGCTTACACTGCCATAAACCCCATAAAACTAGTGCTCCTTTGCCCCCGCACTATGAGAGATGGCAGAGTTGCCATCCCACTACATCGGGTATCTCCCACTACCAATTTTGCACATCAAATTTCAGCCAATCAAAAATTTGCCAATCACTACCAATCGTCTGCCAATCCTCACTCTGCCAATCATCAAATTTTGTTTTTCTAATTTCGGGGCCAAAACACTATCCTCATCATCATCATCACAGTCCGCTTTCTCTGAGCCTCGGTGCGTCGTCACATCATTAAACTCGGCTTCGCAAAGCCGAGCAATGAATTCGGGTGGTTTGGTCGCCTGTAGTTGGATCCGTCCGGCATTCACGACTCTGGAGAGGAGGCATGCTCGGGCCGAGGTTCCACGCATCATCGCGGCTCGGTACCTTGCGGTCCCGGGCCCGATGGCTGAGGCTCGCCCGGTCGGAACCCCGTCCCCGCGAGGGGGCACCGTTCCGCTTCCTCCCACTCGCCCTTGAACCGGACCGGTCGCCTCGCCCGACAAGGCCCGGACTCGACCGTGCAGGGCGGGGCCAAGCCCGAATCGGCAATGACGCTTCGAAGAGAAGCGACGCAGCATCGATCCGCACCGGGCCTGGCATCCAACAAAGCACACCGCGCCCCGAGTGCTCGCATCGGCTATCCGTCGCCCTAAACGCTAACCCGTCCAATGTCGATGCTTTACTCGCATGCCCACACGCACACGCGACCCTTTTGACACTCACAAAACCCGGCGTTCCAACGCCGTCCGTCCATTCCACCAATGCACCCCCTGTTACACACCACACCTCTCGCGCACACTCGCCGTTCGCACACTCCCTTAACACACCTCACGCACCGTCTTGCGCACTCTCCCTCGGTACGTACTCCGTACCACTCACCATGGGCGTGCACTCTTGCATCCACCCACTAACGCGCTCAGATGGGCTCTCCCACACCTGCGCCACGACCAACCCAGGTGTGCTTCCTCGCACACGTTCCACCACCACCTTACTCTCCGTGTCACACTCCGTACACCCCGACGTGCATTCTCGCTCGCACTCGGTTTCACACTCGCGCTCCGATGTGCCCTCTCGCACCTGCGCCATCACCAACTCACTCTCCGTGTCACACTCAGTACACCCCGACGTGCATTCTCGCTCGCACTCGGTTTCACACTCGCGCTTCGTAACACGCTCACCCCTTGACGCACACTTTTTTTTCACACGCATGCCATTTCCACTCACACGGGACCCTTCACCAACGCCCGGGTGCCATATTGACCCCAATCGCGCGACAATTCTCTTGTCGTCAAACATCCTCCTGCAAAATCTACCCGCACAATATACAGCACGACTCACCTGGGGGATCCTTTTCTCCACGCGCACCTGCAAACTTCCATTTGGATTAGCAAGTACATCATCATGATTTGAGCAGGGACTTTGTACATATTCCATCTTTTCCTCCCGCCGCGAGTGGTTTTCTAAGTCCCCGGTCTCTTCAATTTCAATGCCCACTACCACTTTTTCTTTACTCACCTCGACGACCGTTGGCTTTAATAAAATTCCCTCTACCTCATCGGTCGCCGGCTTTTCCAAACCCCGGGTCGCGATTTCTACCCCCGTCATTGTACCCGCGCTTTCCTCCGCCTCGCTCAACCAGCGCTTCTCGACCCGCGTTACCTCCTCGTGCACCCCTGGGACCTGCTCGCCCAACCTGCGGTTAACCTCCTTCTCAGCCTCCCTTACCTCGTATGCAGCTCTGTCCCTCGCCAGTCCCTCATTATCGGCCCTCATGTCGTTTGTTATTGCTTCAATTTGGCCTCCCAATCGCTCATCATTAGTCCTTATTTCTTCGAATTTGGCCATTATTTGGTCCATAAAAAATCGCATGTACTCCGGCATCTCTGGCTCGGCTGCCGCGACCACGGGCGCCGCTAAATTTGGTGCCGCAACAACCATGTGCGCGAGGGCGCCATTTTGTGCGCCTGATACCTCCTCAACCACCTCCTCCATTTCTTCCCTCCGGTCCTGAGTTACCCCTAACCCCTCTTCTAGCTCACCCACCTGCATCCGATCGCCTTGACTATCCATGGCGCGATTTCAAAATTCGGGTTTTTTAAAAACAAAACAAATTTCGGCAGCTTGTAATTTTGAGCGCGTTAAGCGCGCTTCGGGTCCGACCCTGCTCCTGACACCAATTGTTACTGCCAATAGTACAATTGGTGTTCCAAAATTTGGGCTAAATAAATTTAGTCCCAGGTCCGAATCCGACACTCCTGACACCAATTGTTACGGACCGCGGATAAGATGTTGGTTTGCCGAGCGGATGGCCCCACGGCCCTAACAGTTACCCCGACTAACCCGATTCCCGAACGTTGGCCGGATCGCGCCACAGATATTCAATATGGAAAAGACAAAAGCGACACGGATGTGAAGAAGAAGAAGAAGAAAACCAAAAGGTTGGAAATACTACTAAATTTATTCCTACTATTTACATGCTCAAAAAAACCAAGGAGAAGGAAGGATAATAAAATAAAATAGACAGAGGGACGGACCAGAAGGACACAGTGCAAATTCCTAGCTTACCTACAGTCTTAATTAACCCAAAGACAGAACAAACAAAACAAACTCACGTACAAAAAAGGATGGAAAGGCAGGAGGTGGATGGCTGGAGGGAGAGGAAGGTCCAACGGGTCCTGCAGCACGATCGGCGCGTTTCGCAGCCGCCGTTCCTTCGCGGCCCCGCTCAAAACTGCCGTCCAGGCCCCAAGCTGCGGTTACTGAAGCTGCTGTTGTTGAAGCTGCTGTGTTGCTGCGTGGACGTCGCGTGTTTTCTCCAGGACTCGTCTGACTCGTCTGGTCCAACCTTGGCGAGCAAGGCGACGAATAGCAGGCTTTGTGCTTCCCTGGATATCCTTCGGCAGTACCTTGCGCGCATGCTTTTATAGCGCCTCCGGCGATCAAGCCGCCGGCCTTTAGGACACGCCCATCGTTCAGCTCGCCTCGGCCCTGATTGGTGGGCACAGGCCCTCTGACCCCGAGCTGAGCACATGCTTAATGGCGGCTATTGGGGTGAAATCAGCAACCCACCGCTGTAACAAACCTGTGCCCCGTGCAGTTGGCAATGGAGGCTTGGAGGGGATGTAATTGGCAATCGAGGCTTGGCAATGAAAGTTTTTGGGAGTGGGAATGGGGAATGAAAGGAATCTACTCTATTTCACTTGGTGCAATGGAGTGTCATCTTAATGGAAGACAAGGCCTTACCCTAATACACATAATAAAGATATAACTATCAACCAGGGGGAAATCTATGATTGGCTGACGTGATTGTTTATGACCTAATTATGGGACGCCCTTTGACCTTTATACATAACTGGAGTAAGGAGGGTCCAGAATAAAGCAATATTTCACAACAATTTACTATACAATACAACACAAAAAAAAAAAACACAATCCTCATATCCGCAATAATATATATATATATATATATATATATATATATATATATATATATATATATATATATATATATATATATATATATATATACAAACTTGGCATTTAATATGGAATATTTTTTTTGTGGGGGTGAACTTACTTTTCAAGATGTCTTAGAACCAAAAGTTCATTGGAATTATGTTGAAATTATTCTAGATTTTGTTAATGTGACCTTTAAAAGAAACAAAAACCACATTTGACATTTCAAAACAAATAAATTGATCCTTGAAAGTGATGTAAACTGATATCGAACTCGATTCATGGACAGTACTGTGTTAAACCTCTGTGCGTTTTCCAGAAGTATCTCTTTATTTTGCACATTAGCCAAAAAATTTTTTAACAAAAGCAAAAGTTAAATTATGACTGGGATTACGGACAGTAAAATTACAGTTCAGTACTTCGTGTAACCCCCACGAGCATTCAGGAGAGCACGTACACGTTCAGGCATGCTGTTCATGAGATTTGCCAAGGTTTGGACAGGAATCGCTTGCCATGCAGTGACAATAGCCTGCTGCAATTCACGCACAGAGGTCGGCTGCTGGTCCAAGTGGTCGATTTGACGCGTTAATTCTGCCCACAAGTTCTCTATCGGGTTCATATCCGGGGACATGGCAGGCCACTCCATATGCTCTACACCACGGTCAGCAAGAAAGTGTTGGATCATGCGAGCACGATGAGGCCGTGCATTGTCATCTTGGAAGACAAAGTTTCCTCGAAAGGCTGCACGAGCAAATGGAAGCGATGTTTCTTCCAGAATGGCCCTGTACTTGAACTGGTTCAGGTTTCCATTCAGAACAACCAGGTCAGTTTTGCCCTCTGCATGAAAAGCAGCCCAAACGGTCACCCCACCACCTCCAACTTGGACTCTTGGCACTATACAATCTTTGTTGTCGGCTTCATGCACTTGTCTGCGCACTCGGACACGGCCATCTTGACGATAGACCAGAAATCTATACTCGTCACTGAAGTCACATGATTCCAGTGTCCTGGCTGCCATTGACGGTGCTCTCTGGCCCACTGCAATCGGCGCTGGCGGTGTTGTCTGGTCAGGCGTGGCTTTCTCAGGGTACGCCTGGCACGATAGCCTGCTTGAACCAGTCGTTGGTTGACTAGCCTTCTGGATACAGGCACATTTGTCAGTTGCTGCCACTCAGCCCTAAGCCGATTAGCTATGCTGTTTCATGCCGTAATTTCGTAAAGCCACCACTCCATGACAAACAGCATTGTCGAGTTGACGGACTATTGAAACTGTGCTTTCCCTCGCGGTCCCCCTGTACTGTCTTTCCCTCACGGTCCCCCTGTGCTGTCTTTCCCTCGCGGTCCCCCTGTGCTGTCTTTCCCTCGCAGTCCCCCTGTGCTGTCTTTCCCTCGCGGTCCCCCTGTGCTGTCTTTCCCTCGTGGTCCCCCTGTGCTGCCCTTCCCTCACGGTCCCCCTGTACTGTCTTTCCCTCGCGGTCCCCCTGTACTGTCTTTCCCTCATGGTCCCCCTGTGCTGTCTTTCCCTCGCGGTCCCCCTGTTCTGTCTTTCCCTCACGGTCCCCCTGTACTGTCTTTCCCTCGCGGTCCCCCTGTACTGTCCTTCCCTCGCGGTCCCCCTGTACTGTCTTTCCCTCGTGGTCCCCCTGTACTGTCTTTCCCTCGCGGTCCCCCTGTGCTGTCTTTCCCTCGCGATCCCTCTGTACTGTCTTTCCCTCGCGGTCCCCCTGTACTGTCTTTCCCTCGCGGTCCCCCTGTACTGTCTTTCCCTCACGGTCCCCCTGTACTGTCTTTCCCTCACGGTCCCCCTGTGCTGTCTTTCCCTCGCGGTCCCCCTGTGCTGTCTTTCCCTCGCGGTCCCCCTATACTGTCTTTGCCTCGTGGTCCCCCAGTACTGTCTTTCCCTCGCGGTCCCCCTGTACTGTCTTTCCCTCGCGGTCCCCCTGTACTGTCTTTCCCTCGCGGTCCCCCTGTACTGTCTTTCCCTCGTGGTCCCCCTGTGCTGTCTTTCCCTCGCGGTTGTCAGCTCTTTCACGAGCCTCGATTCAGTATACAAAAAACAAATCACCAGAGGAAGCGGCAATAACGTTTGGAGACGTGCAGCAGTTGTTTTCCACTCATACAGAACGCAACAACCCTTGTATACCCGACTGTGAAGCCAATCATCAAATGCACCTGTCTGTACATTTTGCCACGCCACCTGTGATATAATCCTGTTGTTGACTTCTTGCTGTGACAGACAATCAATGACATGGTTCTTTTAACAAATAAATCACCAAAGTGTAAAAGAAACTCACCAGATTGATATACTGAGTTAAGAAAGTAAACCCGTCAAGAAAAAAATAAATTCCATATGAAATGCCAAGTCTGTGTATATATATATATATATATATATATATATACACATTTATATACATTGTTGTGGATTCGGCCCTAATAATTGTTGGTATTATTATTATTGTTGGTTCTCAGTAAGGGTTATTGTGAAGACTTCAAGAAATCAGAAGACTGCAGTTCCAAGACAGACCTATCGTCCGGGGGGCTCGAAGCAGACCGCCGCCCCCATGCCTTGGCAGACCACGAGGTTCTCCTCCGGGCCTACTTGCACTTTTTGCCATAAACCTGGACACTTGATGTCCAACTGTTATGCTCTGGGAAAGGAAAATCAGGATTGGAGTTCGACCAGTACGACTCCAAATGCGATGGCCATTGTGAGAAATCGCCCTCAAAAGGGTTACCAACCATTTATTTCAGAGGGGTTTGTGTCACTGGATGGAGCCTCGACTAACCGGAGACCGGTTAGGATATTGAGGGACACAGGAGCACATCAATCTTTAATGCTTGAAGGCATCTTGCCATGGTCCGAGGAGACGGCAACTGGGGATAGTGTTCGTTTACAGGGGATTGGTGGCTGTGTTAGTGCTCCACTTCATGTCATCGATTTGGAGTCCGATTTGGTGTCAGGACAGGTCACCGTCGGTTTACAAGCCACGCTTCCTGTAGAGGGAGTATCTGTTGTTATCGGGAATGATTTGGCCGGTGGTCAAGTCTATGGTAACCCGATGGTTGTTAAAAAGCCCAGTAGGGAAAATAACACCACACCAGTTAGGGATGGCGACAAATTTAGCAAGTTATTTGTAGGTGGACTGAACTTCAAAACAAAGGAAGATGTTCTGGAGTCTGCCTTCAGCAAATATGGATCGCTTTTGGAAGTGCTGCTGATAAAAGACAGGGAGACACAAAAATCAAGAGGGTTTGGCTTTGTCACGTTTGAAAACTCAAAGGACGCCAGAGAGGCAGAAAAGGATCTGAATAGCAAGGAGTTGGAGGGTCGGACCATCACAGTAGGGAAGGCATTTCCTAGGGGTCGAGGGGGCTATGGAGCGTTTCACCCTGCTGTTCGCTATGAATGCGTCAGGAACATGCCGCCTTAAACCCACAGTTGTGCATCGAGCTAAAAGACCCAGGGCCTACAAAGGATGCAACATGAACAAATTAAATGTGCACTGGTTGACATCAAAGAAGGGGTATATGTCGGCCAAACTTTCCCAGGACTGGCTCAAGGAGGCAGTCATTCCCGAGGTTGAGGATTTTTGCAAGTCCCAAAACATAAGGTTTAACATTCTCCTGCTCCTCGACAATGCCCCTGGACATTCGCCACTTCCAAGGGCCGAGCATCCTAATGCCACCAAACCATGTTTTTTCCACCAAACACGACTTCCTTGATCCAGCCCCTTGATCAGGAGGTCATATCAGTTGTGAAGGCGTCCTATTCCACACGGCAATTTAGGAAGATGCGGTAGGCAACTAAAGACACCGCCTTTATCCAGCAATTGCTAGACAGTGAGGATGAGGATGAGGACATGGTTCAATGGGATACTGAGGCAGAACAAAAAGTGATTCGGTATTGGAAAAACTACAATGTGAAACAGGCTATCGACTTAATCGCTGGTAGACTGCTGGAACAATGTTACCCCTGCCAGTATCAAACATGCGTGGCGTAACATTTTGGAAGGTCTGCCTGAGGACCGCCAGGTGGCTTTGCCAGGTACGCCACAGACTGTTGAGGCAGAAGTAGAGGCAGCGGTGGAAGAGGCACTCCAAATCCCTGGAGCTGGTTTTGCTGAGACAACTGGTGAGGACATCCGAGAAATGATTCAGCCTGCTGCAGTTACTGTCGACGAAATAATTGAGGAAGATGATGTGGCACAAGAAGGGGACAGTTCAGGAGAGGATGAGGAAGGTGTAAATGTGAGGCGTGAGGGATTATCCATGGCCGACATCAAGAAGATGATAGACTTCGATTGCCAGCTACGCCACCTCCTTGAACAAGATTTAACAATCAACAGCGAAGCAAGGTGCTCCTTTATTAATAAGGCACTGGCAGGTTACGAAGAGCAGTATCACGCGTTTGGCACATGTGTTGGTTTGGCGCATGTGTTAGTTTGGCAAATGTGTTTGTTTGGTGAATGTGTTTGTTTGGCGCATGTGTTAGTTTGGCGAATGTGTTGGTTTGGCGAATGTGTTAGTTTTGCATCTGTGTTAGTTTGGCGAATGTGTTGGTTTGGTGGATGTGTTGGTTTGGCGCATGTGTTAGTTTGGCGAGTGTGTTGGTTTGGCACACGTGTTGGTTTGGCGAATGTGTTCGTTTGGCGGGTGTGTTGGTTTGGCGAATGTGTTGGTTTGGCGAATGTGTTGGTTTGGTGCATGTGTTAGTTTCGCGATTGTGTTAGTTTGGCGCTTGTGTTGGTTTGGCGGGTGTGTTGGTTTGGCGAATGTGTTGGTTTGGCGAATGTGTTGGTTTGGCACATGTGTTCGTTTCGCGATTGTGTTCGTTTGGCGCTTGTGTTCGTTTGGCGGGTGTGTTGGTTTGGCGAATGTGTTGGTTTGGCGAATGTGTTGGTTTGGCACACGTGCTAGTTTGGCGAATGTGTTGGTTTGGCGCATGTGCTAGTTTGGCGAATGTGTTTGTTTGGCACATGTGTTGTTTTGGCACATGTGTTAGTTTGGCGAATGTGTTGGTTTGGCGCATGTGCTAGTTTGGCGAATGTGTTTGTTTGGCACATGTGTTGTTTTGGCACATGTGTTAGTTTGGCGAATGTGTTAGTTTGGCGGATGTGTTGGTTTGGCGAATGTGTTGGTTTCGCGTTTGTGTTAGTTTGGCGGATGTGTTGGTTTGGTGAATGTGTTGGTTTGGCGCTTGTGTTAGTTTGGCACATGTGTTGGTTTAGCGAATGTGTTGGTTTGGCGCTTGTCTTATTTTGGCGGATGTGTTGGTTTGGCGAATGTGTTGGTTTGGGGCATGTGTTAGTTTGGCGCATGTGTTGGTTTGGCGAGTGTGTTGGTTTGGCGCATGTGTTGGTTTGGCGAGTGTGTTGGTTTGGCGCATGTGTTAGTTTGGCGCATGTGTTAGTTTGGCGAATGTATTGGTTTGGCGCGTGTGTTAGTTTGGCGAGTCTGTTGGTTCGGCCCGTGTGTTGGTTTGGCGAATGTGTTGGTTTGGCGCATATGTTAGTTTGGCGCATGTGTTAGTTTGGCGAATGTGTTTGGTTTGGCGCGTGTGTCAGTTTGGCGAGTCTGTTGGTTTGGCCCATGTGTTGGTTTGGCGAATGTGTTGGTTTGGCGCATGTGTTAGTTTGGCACATGTGTTAGTTTGGTGAATGTGTTGGTTTGGTGTGTGTGTTAGTTTGGCATGTGTGTTAGTTTGGCGCATGTGTTGGTTTGGCGCATGTGTTAGTTTGGCACATGTGTTAGTTTTGCGAATGTGTTGGTTTGGCGAATATGTTGGTTTGGCACATGTCTTGGTTTGGCGAATGTGTTGGTTTGGCGCATGTGTTAGGTTGGCGCATTTGTTAGTTTGGCGAATGTCTTTGTTTGGCGCATGTGTTGGTTTGGTTAATGTGTTGGTTTGGCGCATGTGTTGGTTTGGCGAATGTGTTAGTTTGGCGAATGTGTTGGTTTGGCACATGTGTTAGTTTGGCGAATGTGTTGGTTTGGCGCATGTGTTGGTTTGGCGGATGTGTTGGTTTGGCGAGTGTGTTGGTTTGGCGCATGTGTTAGTTTGGCGCATGTGTTGGTTTGGCGAATGTGTTGGTTTGGCGAATGTGTTAGTTTGGCGAATGTGTTGGTTTGGCGCATGTGTTAGTTTGGCGCATGTGTTAGTTTGGCGAATGTGTTGGTTTGGCGAATGTGTTGGTTTGGCGAATGTGTTGGTTTGGCGCATGTGTTAGTTTCGCGAATGTGTTGGTTTGGCGCATGTGTTAGTTTGGCGAATGTGTTGGTTTGGCGCTTGTGTTAGTTTGGCGGATGTGTTGGTTTGGCGAGTGTGTTGGTTTGGCGAATGTGTTGGTTTGGCGCATGTGTTAGTTTGGCACATGTGTTGGTTTGGCGCATGTGTTGGTTTGGCGAATGTGTTGGTTTGGCGCATGTGTTGGTTTGGCGCATGTGTTGGTTTGGCGCATGTGTTTGTTTGGTGCATGTGCATGTATGTGAGTGAGTAGTGTGGAATGAGTTGTGTGGAGTGCATGGTGCGAAGGAGTGAATGGGGGAAGGATGGACCCCTTCATGAATACCCGGGGAGGGTAGTTTAAAGTTAGGTAGAGGGAGTAGGTAAATTTTGGTTGGATATTGACATCTGTGGTGCGTGTAGTAGCAATGAAGTGCTTAGAGGGGTGCATAAGTGAAGTGGAATGGCTGGGCGTGTGAGCCTGTTAGTACGTGTGGTTATTGAGCACTCCGCCACTGGTAGTATGTCGGCCAAGTGAGGCCGCAGGTAGGCTCTGGGAGCCAGGTAGAGTTGTGTAGATTTCATTGGGGCCCGAGGATCCATGGGAAGGACCCGCGTTGCCTGATGCCGAGGTGGGCATAGAGGGGGTAAGTGCCAGGGAGGGCCTTCCCCAGTTAGGTAGTCGTGAGGAGCTAGGCAAGCTCGGGTGGCGACGATCAGTGGCGGAGGTGTGCAGGTAAGTAGACCTGCTGGGAGAGCCACACAACCCAGCCCCGAAATTGTGCGAGGGCACAGATGGAAAAATGGGGGGAGTGAGACCCCAAAATTGGAAGAGCATTACAGTATGGGCAATGGGAATTGGTTTTTAGAACCACATAGAGTAAAGTGGCCAATGGATTGGCAGGGCGAGACCCTGGGTAGTTTAAAGTGTTAATGTCAATTAGAGTATAGTTAGGAGAAAATCTCTTCGCACCATCTGCATCCACTCACCAGGGTGACAGGACTCGACACCAGGTTTTGGCAAAGATTTGGAATGTAAGACGCATCTTGACGTGGGTGAGACATTGTGTTGTTTCCATCCCTTCCTTCTTGGGAGGGATTGGGGATGAATTTGGTTTAGGGGAGATATGGGGGACGAGACAGTAGAGACGAAATTTGTAAATTGTGTAAATACGGGGAAGGGCAAGGGTAGTGTAGGCTGACATGGGGGGTGGCGTACGAGTAGGGACGAGCTTTCTCAGCTCGCTCTCCCGCGCCCTTCATGTCGCATTGCCTTGTGATTACGTGTACCCTTGCGCCCTTTACCCCCCCCCCCCCCCCCCCCCCGCTAACCTCTGCTTTGTCTGCCTCCCCACTCATGGACCATGGTCTTTTGTGCGAGGGGAGTGTGCAGGTGCCCTGAATTGTGCGGCCGCACGCTTGCTGCCTGCACCATGCTGCCTGCCTGCCTGCCTGCCTGCCTGCACTGATACACCATATGGACCACACGTTCTGTGGCCTGGCACATTTGGACCACACGTTCTGTGGCCTGGCACCATTGCTGGGACAGACCATTGTTGCCAGCAGTATCTGGCTTACGGACCACTGTTTTTAAGTGGCATCCATGCCATGCAGGCGGACCACCTGAGTTGGCCCTGCTGGCCATCAATAAAAAAGCGGCCGCGGTTTGTGCCCTTTTTATTAATTAAAACATCAAGCAAGAAGATCAAGCCAAGATCCATCGGCCCAGCAGACAAGTACAAGACATCATTCTTTATTATTTTTAAAATGTTTTTGTGCATTTTCATTGATAGTGCTTTTTATGCATTTTTTTTATTATGGTGCATTTATGGTGCATATGGGTGTATGGTGTATTGGTGCAGTGCATGGCAATGGCATTTCCTCTTTTCAAAAAGTCTTCTTTTTTCCACAAAGACAGGTCCTGGGTTCTAGTTTTCTAAATAATTAAATAGTAGTGTCTTGTAAATAACATGCTCCCCACCGGCTTAAATGTTTAGCTTGAAAACCATTCCATAATTCGGTTAATTGTGGGCGTGAGTCAGTTAGGTAGGACACAACGCAGCAGGGGGGACATATCTAGTGTTAAAACTGTCGCACTCAGGGAGTAGGTTAAAAGTAGAGGGTAACCACACCTAAGTGTCACACTAATTGTTAAAAGATAGTCCTGACCCAGGTATTGTTTTGGCTCGGGACGAGCCTGGCAAAAGGAGGGGTGCAGTGTTGCGGTTTTTAGAACCCACACTTGCTTGTAAATATAACATCGTTAAAGGTAGCACCCCGTAGGTAGGCCACAAGCAACACGTAGGTCACCATAGGACGTCAGTTATTTCATAATATGTGTTAGATAAGGCCATTTTCCAATAATTGCATCTGCGTTGTGTCAGTCAAATAAGAAGTAGGCCCCTCGTCCTCGTCCTGGCCCCTCGTCCATTTTGCAGCCTCCCTCCAAGCGATGCCATTAAGCGCTCTCCAGTCTGTGCCCCATGGCCCCTCCCAATTTGGTACGCTCCTTGGCCGCAGCCTTCGCTGCCCTTGAGCTCGCTCAACGCCGCCATAAGCCACGAGGTGAAGCCCGGAAAAAGGGGGCGGAGCACCAGGGAGGAGGTGTGGCCGCGTCACCCAGCCGTCAGGGCGGGGCCGGTAAGCCATCACCAGCCAACCAGGGCTGAGGTAAGATCGCCTGATGGGGCGTGGTTGGGGCTTCCGAGAGCGTTCGCTGGCTTGGCTGATAAAAGCGCGCACGCAAAGCCCTCAAAAGGACTTGAAGGAATTGCGCTTTACAAAAGGACTCGAGAGAACTTATCGTGGTTGGAAGGGCTTGAGGGGGCGAGCGCGTTGTTGAGAGGACTCGTGCCAAGAGAGAGTGGAGAGGAGATGGTAAAAGGACTCGTTGGAGAGCGCGCTAAAGAACGGCGCTACAACGACTTATTGCAAGAACTCGCGTTATGAGCCTTGATTGAGGCGGCTGCTTTGGAGGGACGTGTGTGAAAAGCGCTTTGTATAACCGCCAGTTTACCGACCTTCCCCTGTATAATTGTCCGCTCGCGCCTACGCTACGCGGAGAGCTGTCTGCCATCCACCATCATCGCCTGGTATGGGTCGAGGACCGGAGCCTGAACGCTATCGCCGGACCTTCCACCCTACCTTCGTCATCCCCGTGTGAGTGAATCTGAGAGTGATCGGGCCCGAGTCCAGGAAATAAGTTAAGACTGTAAGTAAGGCTGCCCTGTATACTTTTTTTTCTTCCTCTTCTTTCTTGTACATCCTTTCTTTTCCTCTTCTTGTACAAATTGTAAATAAATTGCCTTGATCTTTCTGGTTTCCTCTTAATCCAATCATCCTAGTCTTTTCTCAATTGGGTAAGCGTGGCACGATCCCAACCGCTATAATCGGGTTAGTCCTTGTTAACAGCTCGGATCGCGGATCGCTATCCGCTCGGCGTTTCCATCAATATCCATGATTCGGGCGGGAGTTATTTCCTTGCTTCACGGTCGGTGTTAGTAATTAGGTAATAGGACTAAATTCGACCAACAACCCTATTTAACACCGACCGGAAGGAACGTGATAACTTCGGATCGCGTCGGCCAGATAAAAGGACAAGGGGATTAACCCCCTCTTGATAAGGGGAGAGCCGACGTCGGAGATCCGCAACAATATATATATATATATATATATATATATATATATATATATATATATATATATATATATATATATATATATATATATATATATATATATATATATATATATATATGTATATATATATGTGAAGAAGCAGCTCTTCGTTTGGAAAAGAAGTCCACAAATAGCCTGAAATGACGCAGCTTTTATTAAAAACCAACTTATACAGATCCGGAAGAAGCCAGACATCTACAGCAAGAACCAGCTTCATGCCACGTCTAGCCTTCCTGAAGCACATTGATTCGCAGTCCGTATAAATACTTGACAAGTTTATCAGAAAATCTCCGAGAGAACAAAGCGACTGGCGAGAGTCCCTCGCCGTCATCCTAGCCCCCACCGTCATCCGCTCTGTCATTCGGGGGAGTCAGCCCTTCCTTATCATTCGGACCAGATATAGTTTCAAAAGCTCCGAGGTGACGAAAAATGTAACTCACAGAGAGAAGAGTGCATGCTTGGCCAGATAAGACCATGCTTGGCCAGCCAGATAAGACCATCTAGG
The DNA here is from genome assembly GCF_964187855.1 of Myxine glutinosa. NCBI lineage: Eukaryota > Metazoa > Chordata > Myxini > Myxiniformes > Myxinidae > Myxine > Myxine glutinosa. The sequence goes on along the minus strand of NC_136261.1, from coordinate 357,445,580 downwards.
TAAAAAGGGCACACGTATACGAAAAACCATTTGCCCAACACGACCGAAGCGAGCCTTTCCTCATTTTAAACACAAACTGAAGCATGTTTATTGTAATTCAGGCGCCGCTATGATTATATGGAATATAATTAATGTTTTTTAAGTTTATATCTGCAATTCGAGCATTCTACTTGAAACTACACATTCCACGCGCGTATAAACGTCCGCCAGCCCGCGGCTCGAGGCGCCATCTGCGGACCGAATCAGAGAATCTATGACCGGGCTTTATCTTGCATCGAGAGGGCACATGGAGGACGAGCCATCCGTTCAGCACGAAATGCATCGAGTACTTTCCCATTTATCCCCAGCAAAGCGAAAACCCCTTTATTTACTTATGTAAAACATTAAGCAACATTTTAGATCAAAACATATTATTCGACCGACGTTTAAAACAGAATTCTAAGCAATAAAGAATCTACGACTTGACATTCCTTCCTCTTGTCTCGTCGAGACAAAGTATCTTAAGAGACAACGTGCCACATCGGGCTTTATTGAAAAATAATTGTGTAATGCGGGTATTGAAAAAATAATTGTGTAATGCGGGTATCTCCCAAGGGCATATCGTGCGCCCAAAGCGCCTCGCCCGTGCATTTGGCGAGCGTGTCGTGTGGTGCGTGCTTTGAACCTGAGGGCTCAGAACATGAAAGTCCATTAACGTTTCGGATCCACAACGAAGGTGTCTGGTCCAGATGAGGTTCTGCTCCGCCAGAGGGCCCATCACCTCCCCTGCGGAACTTGCTCCCCCCACCCTTTGCAGACTCAGTCCTTGCAGATCTTCGAAGTTAATCAACGATCATGCCCATGAGGTCCCTCACGTGCTGCTGTTCTGGGGAATACATAATATTGTCAGTATCTTGTGTCTCAATTTCCTGGTCAGGGTACAGAGCGTAAAATCCGATTCACTTGAAGCATTTGAACTTAATACATATGGAGCAAAGAGAGGAACTTCCTTTATGTCAAAGTCTCCCTTGGGCGCCTGGTCGGCTTGCGGGTCTAGGATATCCACGTCGGGTCCCTCGATCGCCAGACCCAGCGTCGCAATCAGATCCATAGTTGGGTCGGAAGGGGGCGTGCAGCTGTCAGCTTGTAATACATAAGCGGCGTTAGCCAGTACACGCAAGGGGTTTATAGCACAAGTATCACAGTCATCACAGACACCGTTACAGGCAGCAGCCAGTTCCCACATGGGATCCGCACAAGTATCACAGTCGTCACAAAATTCAATACAATTTTCTGGAGCGCTGGTCGCAACTGCCTTGTTGAAGGACCCGTTCAGGTCGACGGCCTCTGTGGTCAGAGCCATAGTCGTTGTCGGCGGCTTCTTCACTTTCCATCCTGTAAAATACTTTCTCATACAGAGGAGGACTAGAGATTTCATTAGTGCCCCCCAAATTACTACCCCGATTATCACAGCCAGTGCGGTCAATAACCACTTCACTATGGTGCCCGTCCATCCCTGGAACCAGTCAGTGAGCCAGCTAAATTTATAAGAGTTCTCGCGCGCGATCCGATCGATTGTCAGGGCGTGGCTAGTTTCCCTTAGTCTCACTATTGCGGCTGACACTCCTTCAGATGGATCGGGTATGTAAGTGCAACATTTTCCCTCTATAATTCCGCATACCCCTCCTTTCTCTGCCAAGAGCATGTCCAAAGCCACCCGATTCTGCATCACCATTGTACGCATGTGAATCACCGTATCCAGTAGTATGTCATGAGCCGTAGCGGTGTCGTTTGCCACCTTTTCTAGGGCCAAAGCCAATTTGTCTATCCGGAAACTATCCATGACTGTGCCCGCTCCTGGGAAGAAGAAACCGAACACCTTTTCCCATAGGCTCCCGTGTAGTTTAGTGGTTCCATCTTCGTTCATGACTGACCTCTTATAACGCCTGTCCAAGGACTTTGGGTCTAGCTCATCCAGTATCTCAACGTCAGGAAGGACTGAACCCAGATAACATGTGCCCCCCCAATTATTTGGTAAATAGGGGTAAGCCTTGTCGCCGCATATAAACATTGTCCCATGGGGTGGGACCAGGTGGGTGGATAAGCACCGGAGTCCCTTTACCACCCCATTAATCCTACTAACCCCCCTGGAGAATGTTATAGCCGTTATGTTGTGGTTGTGTTTATCTTGCAGTACTATTCGTAGTGTAATCCCTAAGCTCCCTTGTCCCAGCTTCCCGGGGAGAGTGTAGGCGCATTCTGATTCTCCCATACGCAAGTGGCCGGAACCCTGGAGGCAGACCGTCCCTTTCTGTGGTTTGACCCAGACGGGGGCAGGCCTCTCGGCCACATGGGCAATCATTGACGGGCGATAATTAAATTGTCGATTGCAACTCTTGCCGTTGTCAACCCCTTCTCTTTCCAGCGTGGTGACTAAACATGGGGAATCGATAGGTTGTGAGCAGAGGTCATTGAGGGACAGAGGTAGCACTATCATGTGTATTCCTGTGGTGCCTGCTTGGGGAAAGCGCATGCACGACCAGCAGTGTGTCCTATTTTGAATTGTTGCCACCTCCCTGGCCACTTTCCAATATGTGTTTTCACCCTTCTTTGGGGCCTTATTCTGGGGTTGTGGCGTGAGTATGTATTCGATGCATGGTATGTAGTTCTTTTCGCCACCGGCCGCGCCAGGGGTCCAGACGCTGCACCGGACCTGCATGGTCATGTCTTTCCCTAGGCGTGTGCGTGTTTGTAGCTTAAAATCAGGGGTTCCCCATTGGTATCCTGGTTGGGCCAAGGTCTTAATGCTAGCTTGCCCGTCTTCCCGGAACTCTCGTTGCTTTTGTAGTACCATGCCAACGCGTCCAGGCCCTGCCGACAGTGCTAGCCAATTTATGTTCACCCAATTTGTGTGCAGGGCTTTCTGTTCGAAACATGGTAGTGATACTCTTTGTCCCCATGTTACGGTGAGGTGTCGGGTTTCGTTTTCGCATCTATTGGAATCGGAGTTTCCCCTAGCTGCTGTCGCTATCAATAGTATTGTACCTATGATTAGGCCCATCCTTACTGTGGTTGCTGTGGTGTAGTGTCTGGTGCTTGTATGGCCAACTTACAGTGCGTGGCGTGGATCCACGAAGTCTTGCCCTCGCAAAAGACTGCCGTTGGTGTAGTCAGCAACACCTGGACTGGTCCCTTCCACCTTGGTTCCAAGGCGTTCTTGCAGGTGAAGTGCTCCACGAACACCTGGTCTTTTTCCTCTGGTGGAACACCTGGTCCACAAGTCTCCTGGGAACGCCTGGTCTACAGGTCTCCAATTCATCTATCTAGATTCAATTCATTCAATTCATAGTTTCATAGAACACCTTTTCTCCAATTTCCTAATCCACTTTTTTCAAGTGGATCCAATTTTTTCCAATATTCAATTTTTTAATTCAATCCCATTTAATCCAGTCCAATTCAAATTAAATTCAATCCTTCTCTCAGCATCCCATTACCTGTTTCCAACATCAATAGAAATAAAATTATAAAATTAATAAAAATCAATCATCTCAAATCTCAAATCAAATCAAAAAATCAATCAAAATCATAAAAATCAATAAAATAATAAAAATAAACGAAAATTACTTCAGCTAGAGTTTCAACTAGAATTAACACAAACAAACCACCATTAACCTCCATTAACACAAACAAACCACCATTAACCTCCATTAACACAAACAAACCACCATTAACCTCCATTAACCTCCCCCTATTATTTATTTATTTTCACGAATAAACAAATAATAGAAATAACCTGGTCTACTTCCAATTTCAATTCTGGTCAGTTCTGGTGTCTGGTCACACACAATGTTTTCCTCACCCACTGTGATTCGCTCAAAATAGATTCTCACTGTTATGTCTGAAATTCGTCTCATGAAAACCCATTCAAGAGTCCGGTGTAACAGACAGCCAAACACATAGACACGCCGAAGACCCCAGGGTACCCATCAAACTAGCTTGTCCCCAGATCCACAACACAGCGACACATGTAACTTTACTAAAACTAGAACGGGCACTCGGTAGAGCGCATACCTTCGCCGCAGCTACTTTTGTTGCCAAAATAAAAGACTACAAGATCTGTGTAGCAAAGCCACACCTACGTTGTCATGCGGGAAGATTTGTTTCAAATTAAACCATTCTATCCCGCCAAAAGTTTGATATTGTAATCACATCCATGACCTTTTCATGACCTTGACCTTGACCTTTGACCCGATCGATTCCAAAATCTAATCAAATGGTTCCCGGATAATAACCTATCATCCCACCAAATTTCATGCGAATCGGTTGAATACTTTTTGAGTTATGCGAATAACATACACATACACACACACACACACACAGACATACAAATAAATACACAGCGATCAAAACATAACCTTCCGCTTTTGCGAAGGTAATAATCACTTACTCATAACTAATACTCATAATAACTCATAATTACTTATGTAATTACTCATGCCAATACTTACTTAAAATAATGTAATATCCCAATCTTCACCCCCTATGCAAATCGAAGCACCCCGGACAACCCACAACCAATATCAACCACTGTAGCCGCCTTCCCCTCCAGGCAGCCACACACAGCCACATACATCTCCACCCACGTCACACAAGACAACAGCCAACCAGTGTGTCCACCACACAGAAACCTTTGGCAATGCAACAACCGAACTCCCAGACGACCAACAACGGAACATCCAATCCATTTCCATGGCTCACCAAGCAGTTCCAACTTAATCCAGCTTCACATACCGATTTCCCCAAAAACTCGTGAAACTTCACCCCCATTCTGGAAGAACCCTGGACTAAACCCTGACACCCTAAATAACTTCAGACCCATCTCCAACCTACCCTTTCTGTCAAAAGTTTTGGAACGTGCTGTGGCCACTCAACTCAAACATCACCACTCTGCCAATAACCTGTATGAAACATCCCAATCCGGATTCTGCTCCAGCCACAGTACTGAAACTGCTCTCCTCAAAATCACCAGCGACCTTTTCTCTCCTCTGATGCCGGCAACCTCAACATTTTCATCCTCCTCACCTCAACGCCTCCTTTGACATCATCAATCACACCATCCTCCTCACCCTGTTTAGACCAGCTTGTGCCTATTAAACCCAAATCAGTTCACTCCCAAGCCTACAAGGACCACCTACAGCACTGCAAAGATGTCCTCTACTCCACCTACTACTCTCAAATTATCCACTCTGGCTCCGGAATCCCAAAAGCACTCTTCTCTACAATAAACAAACTAAATAAACAAATAAATAAACAAACTTTACAACGTGAACAAACTCCTCAGCGCCCTGGATACCACCACCTGTCATTCAGAGTAGACAACAGCATCTCCTTTCTGGCTTTCAGCATCTCCTTTCTCCTTTCTGGCATCCAAATAAAATTCTGGCTTCAAATCAACTTCCTCGAACTTAACTATGATAAATCTAAATTAATCTTCGTTTGCCCAAAACCACTCACCAAATCCACCCATAACTTTGCCCCCAACATCGATGGTTTCCCAGTATCCACCTTTTATGAATTTTATGAATCTTCTCATTATTCGAAAGTTTACAAAATGTCCCAAATCTGTATATTATTTTCTACTGTGGTTATATTAAACCATTATTTTACAAAATCCAACTTTCAATAAACTGAAAAATGCTTCGCCATGGAATAGTCCACCACTCATATAAATAATCATAAGAGTTCTGCGAAACATCTCCATCTTTAAAACTTAGCCAACCATTTTTAAACCACATGTTTTCCCCCCAAAAAACAAGTCACATTCTTTGTATATTGCCAACATTGTTCATCGTTTAAGTATCATCCAGAACTAAAATTTTATAAACCATCAACTTGTAGATGCATTTATTTATATCCCATTAACCCAAGAACTCTCAATTGCTTGGTTATATTTTAGTAATGTCATATATCCATATTTCTTTTCCAAAATGTTCCTGATATACACATTAATCCCATCTGTCTTTGTTTCCAGATCAACTCAAATCAAGAAATCGACACAAATCCTTATTACCTCCAATCAACTCAAAATTAAATCAAACAATTCAAAACCAGATCGGATCAGCGATCAGAAATCACTTTTCCAATCAACACATTCCAAGCAACAATTCATTCAAAGACCAAGCTTAAAAACACAACTCTCATCTTACTGTGACAAATAAGCAACCAACCTACTTCACACTAAAACAAATAACTTTTCATCACCCCTTTCTTCTCCACCGCCTCTTACACTTAAACAGATCACAATTACTCACTCATACACTGTTGCCCATCATGAAATCCCAGTAGGTTGTTCTTCAATCCCAACCATCATGTGATCCCAACCACCGCTTCTGACACCATTGTCGACGTCTCCATTTATTTCGTTCCTCATGGGGTTGGTGTTTTATGGCCTTTACCTCTTACCCAATCACACTGCACATCATTCCCCGTCCTTGATGGATAATTTTACATCCAGATGGGCACAGCATCCCATTTTTGGCGACCCAGCCCTGAAACAAGCCCCTGGACTCCTTGCAGGCTGGACCAAAACCCCTGGACGAGGTTGCATCCCAGTACTGACTCTGCTGCCTTCTTGCAAACCACTTCAACTCCATGAATTTTACATGTTTCGTGAACAGAACAAAGCACTCTGTAATCGTCAGATTGAACCTGCCCCAAACCCGTCCATATAAACTCCATTGTTGTCCTGTCCATCTCTCTGTGTTACATTTACATTTTGTGACTCACAGTACCTGCCTCCATGGAACAATGACGCCTAAGCACTCAATTAGCCCTCCCAGTACCAAAGACTTACAATCAGACCGACAGACAGACAAATAACAGAGGCATGTCGCCAGCCCCAGCACAGGACATCACCTTTCCGGGCAGGCACAATATAATCCACAGCATCGAAATGCCAATTTCTATCCGGAGCCTCGCAAAGCCAAAATCGGGCATGTTCACTGCATTTCACTGCATTTCACTGACCATGACTATCCCCATTGCTCGATCACACACGTCACTGTGCTCGGCCCGGTTAAATTAAATTCCAAGCGTACTGTACCTGACGCTTCCACATCAACAAAAAACTCGATATTCTCTGTTCGCTAATTACGTACATGATTTCAGTTTTATCCAACAATATATGTCCCGATATTCTCTCCAGATTTAAGTTCTATATCCTGTCGTTAAAGCAACACCCTGTAGACTGACTCCGCCTGTCGTTCTTCCAAGGTTAGTGAATTGCCTCTGACCTCTTACCCTTACATATCTCGAACAAAGGTCAAATAAACTTCGAAGGGTCAAACTTCAAATTGGGGTAACCAGCGCTTTATTATCCCACAAGTAATGCAAGTCCGGCGACAATGGACAAATGACCATTAATGTGGCTCTACATAGCATAATGCTAACTTCTACGAATCCAACAACCGTCACAATCCGCCCAGGAACGTCCGTACGAGGCGTGCTTTACAATGCAGCACCCTTGCTACCTGGTGCACCTTTCGCACATCCCTCCTCGTTCGCACAACGCTTCATCAACAAACCTCCTCGCGCCCACACCTTGGCATGAAGCCACACCACATACCGACAGTTGAAACCTCGACCGTCCTCCTTCCTCGGATAAGCGTTCTGTTGAAAACGTGACATTTGACCCACAATGCATTTGGGCACACATCCTCCGAGCAACCTCATACAGCACACCCGTGACTCGCGGCTCGCTCGGCTCCTGCCCGAACGCACAATAACTCTACCCAAACTTCCACGGAGCCGCACGGCGGAAACACAGGTTTGTACCACACTTTAATTAAACGAACATCGCCAGGATTCTCGGATAGACGTTAATTTCACAACACACATGACAAAAATCCGATTTAAATTCAGAGATCGCCGATCGACCTGGCACAACCATCTCAACGCGACGACGCCACGCCGCCCTCCGTCCTGGCGCGCACCCTCGTGCCTCCACACGAATCCCAACACTCCCAAACAGGTGAAAATCCGGACTCAGTTCAGGACCTCACCTGTTCCCTCGGATAGTCGCTAGGGAATGTCAAGTAGACCACTTACAAAGCTTCACACCGAAACCCTCTGCTTTGCATATGTCATACAGACAAATACATTGGCCAGATACACACGTCAATTAACATCCCAATATACATTCATTCCTCATTCATATACGAGTGAGTCTCCCAGACTTCGCGCGAAAATCAGATCGACTCAAATCATGCCTTTCTCCAGCCACTCTCATGTACAATCTTTGCTCATTCATGTTACGTCTCTCATTCAAGGAAAAGGATTTTTGGGACGGGTTGGACGGGGTGGGTTGAGGTGAAAAAGGGAAGGCAGGGCGGGGTGTTGGGGTGTTGCCTAGAGCCCCGGGACTGAGCTCAGGTCTTGGGGGGGTGGGGGGTTGTTGCCTAGAGCCCCGGGACTGAGCTCAGGTCTTGGGGGGGTTGGGGGGTCTTGGTCTGGCATCTGGTCCAGCGGCATCAATCGCTGATTTACTTGCTTAACTGCTTACTTACTTGTCAAGCGCAAACGACCCCTCCTCTGGCCAGGGATTATTTAAATCTTTAGTTAACATAGCCCAGTCCTTTAATGGTCTTACCGCGGCAAAATGATGCCTCTTAAACATGAAAGATGCCGGGGTTCCCTTAAGGGGTTCCCCTTCTTTCATTAGCTTGCTTCCCATCTTATTGCTCTGGGCTGATCCTTCCTGGAAAGTTCTCGGCCTGGCTCAACCTTTACGGCTGTCCGACCTCACTTTTCCCCTTTCCCTTGTTTAACTTATAACGTTACCCTTATCGAACGTTATCTTTACCGATATCCTGCGCAAATCCTTTTACTGGCCATGTTCTTATGGCCCTCTTAAGTTAGCCACAGCCCTTCGTTCCCTGGCATGCAATGGCATACCCCATCTTGTCTCTGGGCTGTTCCTTCCTGGAAAAATCTTGGCCACCTGGCTTCAACCTATATGGCTGTCCGACCTCATTTTCCCCTCCTGGTGCTAACTGTAACTTTAAGCTTACTGTTAAGTCCTTACTGGTATCCTTAATTGTTTATCCTGGCTTTAACAAAGCCACGTCATTCTGAGGCCTAAAATGAGCCTTTACTTACAATTTCTGTTCGAGTGCAGGCAGCGCGGATGACAGGGAAGCGGACTGAAGCCGTTCGAGGAAGCAAGGTACAAATTTGGAAAGATAGCCCTCTGGTATAAAACAATTGCTCACCTTAATCAAATTAGAGTGCCAGCGTCCCGGCCTCGGGCAGCCTTCCTCCTGTCGCCCGGGTTCCGCTTCCCGTCCTCCGCGTCTGTTGCGACCCCACTCCTGGTACCATCTGTGAAGAAGCAGCTCTTCGTTTGGAAAAGAAGTCCACAAATAGCCTGAAATGACGCAGCTTTTATTAAAAACCAACTTATACAGATCCGGAAGAAGCCAGACATCTACAGCAAGAACCAGCTTCATGCCACGTCTAGCCTTCCTGAAGCACATTGATTCGCAGTCCGTATAAATACTTGACAAGTTTATCAGAAAATCTCCGAGAGAACAAAGCGACTGGCGAGAGTCCCTCGCCGTCATCCTAGCCCCCACCGTCATCCGCTCTGTCATTCGGGGGAGTCAGCCCTTCCTTATCATTCGGACCAGATATAGTTTCAAAAGCTCCGAGGTGACGAAAAATGTAACTCACAGAGAGAAGAGTGCATGCTTGGCCAGATAAGACCATGCTTGGCCAGCCAGATAAGACCATCTAGGTAAAAAGGGCACACGTATACGAAAAACCATTTGCCCAACACGACCGAAGCGAGCCTTTCCTCATTTTAAACACAAACTGAAGCATGTTTATTGTAATTCAGGCGCCGCTATGATTATATGGAATATAATTAATGTTTTTAAAGTTTATATCTGCAATTCGAGCATTCTACTTGAAACTACACATTCCACGCGCGTATAAACGTCCGCCAGCCCGCGGCTCGAGGCGCCATCTGCGGACCGAATCAGTGAATCTATGACCGGGCTTTATCTTGCATCGAGAGGGCACATGGAGGACGAGCCATCCGTTCAGCACGAAATGCATCGAGTACTTTCCCATTTATCCCCAGCAAAGCGAAAACCCCTTTATTTACTTATGTAAAACATTAAGCAACATTTTAGATCAAAACATATTATTCGACCGACGTTTAAAACAGAATTCTAAGCAATAAAGAATCTACGACTTGACATATATATATGTATATGTATGTATATGTATATGTATGTATATGTATATGTATATATATGTATATGTATATATATATATATATATGTATGTATATATATATATATATATATATATATATATATATATATATATATATATATACACACACACAGACTTGGCATTTAATATGGAATATTTTTTTTGTGGGGGTGAACTTACTTTTCAAGATGTCTTAGAACCAAAAGTTCATTTGAATTATGTTGAAATTATTCTAGATTTTGTTAATGTGACCTTTAAAAGAAACAAAAACCACATTTGACATTTCGAAACAAATACATTGATCCTTGAAAGTGATGTAAACTGATATCGAACTCAATTCACGGACAGTACTGTGTTAAACTTCTGTACGTTTTCCAGAGGTATCTCTTTATTTTGCACATTAGCCAAAATTTTTTTTAACAAAAACAAAAGTTAAATTACGACTGCGATTACGGATAGTAAAATTACAGTTCAGTACTTCGTGTAACCCCCACGAGCATTCAGGAGAGCACGTACACGTTGAGGCATGCTGTTCACGAGATTTGCCAAGGTTTGGACAGGAATTGCTTGCCATGCAGTGACAATAGCCTGCTGCAATTCACACACAGAGGTCGGCTACTGGTCCAAGTGGTCGATTTGACGCGTTAATTCTGCCCACAAGTTCTCTATCGGATTCATATCCGGGGACATGGCAGGCCACTCCATATGCTCTACACCACGGTCAGCAAGAAAGTGTTGGATCATGCGAGCACGATGAGGCCGTGCATTGTCATCTTGGAAGACAATGTTTCCTCGAAAGGCTGCACGAGCAAATGGAAGCAATGTTTCTTCCAGAATGGCCCTGTACTTGAACTGGTTCAGATTTCCATTCAGAACAACCAGGTCAGTTTTGCCCCCTGCATGAAAAGCAGCCCAAACGGTCACCCCACCACCTCCAGCTTGGACTCTTGGCATGATACAATCTTTGTTGTAGGCTTCATGCACTTGTCTGCACACTCGGACGTGGCCATCTTGACGATAGACCAGAAATCTAGACTCGTCACTGAAGATCACGTGATTCCAGTGTCCTGGCTGCTATTGACGGTGCTCTCTGGCCCACTGCAATCGGCGCTGGTGGTGTTGTCTGGTCAGGCGTGGCTTTCTCAGGGGACGCCTGGCACGATAGCCTGCTTGAACCAGTCGTTGGTTGACTAGCCTTCTGGATACAGGCACATTTGTCAGTTGCTGCCACTCAGACCTAAGCCGATTAGCTGACTTGGTACGGCCATTGTGGATTAACCGGTGCAGCTGGCGATCATCCCTCCTTGTGGTTCTGCGGGGACGTCCTGGCCTCGGTATTGGAGTAGGGACATCCCTCTGAGCATTTCGTTTCAGGATCTTTGACACCTGACCTTGAGTGATGCCATACTGCCGAGCAATAGCATGCTGTTTCATGCCGTAATTTCGTAAAGCCACCACTCCATGACGAACAGCATTGTCGAGATGACGGACCATCTCCAGAGGAAGCTGCAATAACTTTTGGAGACATGCAGCAGTTGTTTTCCACTAATACAGAATGCAACAACCCTTGTATACCCGACTGTGAAGCCAATCATCAAATGCACCTGTCCGTACATTTTGCCACGCCACCTGTGATATAATCCTGTTGTTGACTTCTTGCTGCGACAGACAATCAGTGACATGGTTCTTTTAACAAATAAATCACCAAAGTGTAAAATAAACTCACCAGATTGATATACTGAGTTAAGAAGGTAAATCCAAGTCAAGAAGAAAAATATATTCCATATTAAATGCCAAGTCTGTATATATATATATATATGAAGCTTTGCAAATCAAGGCAAGATGGAGGATATTCTGCATGGTGCTTTCCATCACCAGAAACTTGTGGAAAACATATCAAATGGCATTAGCAAAGGTAACGAACGAGTCTCTGGGATTACCTATGAAAATGAAATGAAGAAAAGAGGAAGAAGGTTCTTGTGATGTGGGACAATGTGTATTTATGAGATTTTGTTTGGTTAAGTTGTATCATTAGAAATCAGGATCCCTTACTTACAGATGCCTTTGTGCATGTGCCCACTCCGCATATTTTGTGTGGTCATGAACTAGCCCTGACCCTTGTTGCAGTACTCTGCTAGTGACTATCTACCATCTGAACATATGTCTGTTTACTCCGACCCGTTTCCTATATACTTGTACCAACAATACAACATACGAAGGGATAGTTGGGCTGAATTCCTACCTTTGTGCAGAGCTGACCTGTTTGTGGCAATAAACAAAGGGTCCACGTTGCAGCTTGGTGGTTTTGAGTAGACACCACAACAAAGAGCACAATTTTAACTCTTACTTGGTCGTTGCCTTTGCAAATAAATCAGATTGTGATCATGTCGATCGGGGCCCAAAATGAAGGGGTAGGTTGGGAGGCATGCGGCTACCCTCGGACATTCATGGTGACTCTTACTTTTGTTTCTACCTAGGGATCAGCCTGACTGCAGCTTCAAATAACTGGGTAGTCTTGCAAGCATAAGACATTGCTCCCTCATGTAATTATCTGGCTGCAAGCCTCGGGTGCCATCGTGTTCCTCCATCATATTTTCTCATTGTCTTGTGCCAGACCTCACAGGCCAGTTTGGGGATTCCACAATGTTCAAACATGAACAATTGCAACAGAAAATGCGAAAATAGAATAGATCAAGGGTTTTGACCCTCAATATACTAATACCTTTCTAAGTGAAACCTCGTAATCTTTTTCTGTCTTTTGTGTGGCTATTCTCAACCAGGAAGTGATGCGCACAGCACTGGTCACAGTGCGCAGTGTGCCAGGAGCGCTGCAGACACCGGGCGGCACCATCTCGACCGTGCAGCTGGGGTCCAGCCCGGGATTTCCTCTCACCAACTACATGGGCTCGGTGTTGGGCCCCACCGTCGGCGGAAGCAACAATGTCAACAAGAGCACTACGACAGCTAACACAGCTCATGCTGCGACTATTGTGCCAACCAGTCTGACGGTGATGCCAGGTAGAATAAGTCTTGGAAATAGAAGTGTATGTTTTATGATCTATTTTTATAGCCTAGGTAGAGCTAGAACACAGAACGGATCAGGACACAACATAACAAAAGGAATAGCAGGAGGAGAAGGGGAAAAGGTCAGGGCCTATATGCTTCTCCTTCCTGTCTCCTTCTTCACCACTAACCAGCAGTTATGTCTTGTCTAGATTCATCCTCGATCTCTTACGCTCCCTTGCTTCCTTCCAAATTTGAAATTCTATTTTTGCTGTCAAGACTAAGGCAGCAGAGATAAAGGAAACCGGTTGTGATGCCCCGTCTCAGTTCTGGTGCTCTTGATTGTTCAAGTTGTGGTCCTCTGTTTTGGTCTTTGGTCCAGATTGGTCTTTGTACTTATTTACGGAGCAATATTTTCTGCCTCCCATTCCTCCCCACCCCGCCCCTTCCACTGGCAGGGACCCTCTTCCCTGCAGGAACTCCAACTGTTTCACTCGGATCGCTGGTACCACAACTTGCCTTGTCCACACAGTGCGCATGCAGTGTATCTTCAACCCACAGTGCTCCTCAGACAGTGTTCAGATTTCCACCATCCGCTCACCAGATACTCTCCATCGGTGGGTCTCAATCTGGTCCATGGTACTGCACTTACGAGTTTTGACGACACTGTGTTGATACTTTTTTGAATTTGGTATCAGGACCCTACTTTCATTACGTTTCAGGATTTTCTCCACCTTTGGACAGGCATTGGTCCCAATGAGGTAGAAGCGTTCCTACGCATTTGGTGTGTAATGTTTTGTGACGTGTCCGTAGCCAGTGCAGAAAATCTTAATACCTTGCTCACCAGAAATATATTTCCCTTAAGGTGCCCCTTAATATGGATGTCCTTGGTAACCAATTATCACCCAAAATTTCAGCCTGGTGTTGGCTTAACAGTTAAGGTGGCTCCTTGAGATCTTGAGATCTTAGGGTCCTGAGTTTGAGCCCCTGTTGTGCCGTTGAATTAACGCCATGTGGGTTGACTCGGCCTGTCATCCTTCCGGGGTCGGCAAAATGAGTACCAGCTTACTGGTAATAGGGGGCATTGTTTCAGTGGCACAGCTACGCCCCAGAAAAATGATTCAGCCAAGCAGCCACAGGCCGCATACGAACCACTACCACCCAAATTTCAACAGGCTCGCCATTTTTGTTGATTAAGGATGAATTGGGGGCTAGGGGAGTGGAAGGACACAGTACACATGTTGCCAGCTATCAGTAGAGCATATTCTCAAGATCACTAAATACATGCACACATGAACACCATAGGCTTAGGCTGATAATTTATAGTTAGGAATTAATGTTTACAAACTCCGTGTCACTCTAGGTTGTTTGCCGTTTCCGATGATGAGAAAATACGTGTTTTATTGAAGCAAACCAATGAACTTGTGATGCACCAGAAGTTCGAGAAGCAGAGAGCTATCACGATCACGTTTCTCAGTACAGTCACGTGTTTTACGGACTTGCAGATAAATCAAAAATAATTTTAAACACACATGGCCAAGGCCAATGCTTATGGCATTGATATAAACCTATTAATAATTTATTATAATGGCTGAAATTTGTGAGTAAGCCCACTGAGCTGCCACCTGCCGGCTTTGTATAATGTAAACATAAGATTTTGTGAGTTGTCAAAAAGATGAGAATAATGGGGATTTTGATGGTCAATGGATTGGCATGTACGAGTAGTGGGCGTAAATCTCGGTCTTGACTCGAATGCCAGACTGGTGCTGTGCAGCCAGAGCATGGCATTAAAAACTGTGTGCCATCCACATACGGTGTTCGACACAGGTGTCATGGGAAATAGGTTCCTTTTCACATCAATGCCCAAGCATAGGGTGCGTCTTGAGTCCCCACCCACCAGATTGGTCTATTCCATTATATTGTATTGTATTTGATGCCCGACAGGGTGGTGCAGAGGGAGCACACTTACCTTTGAGCTGTCAAGTCTGGGTTGCTGTCTCGGCCCAGCGAAAAACTGGCAAATCGGTGCTTCACAGACATTGTATTGCATCACAGTGCACCATCCCTCTCATCGGCGTTAGGCAGTTCGGCATTTGATTGCATGCGTGTGGCGTACGTGCATGTCTGCATTTTTTAAAATTCATTTTCTCAGCAACCGTTGGTCCGATTGGCATGAAATTTTGCCATAGGAGTGCCTCCGCCTGTATAATTTTTAATTAATAGTTATGACGTCATAGGTCACGTGGTTTGGACGCCATCTTGGAAAAACGTTACGCCTCTATATTTCTCTGAAACCGCTCAATGGGAAACATTGAAATAAGGTTCATTGCCAAGTACTCTCCATGGGGAATAAGATATGTTAATGATGATGTCATCGATGCCTTCATTATGACGTCATATTTTGACAAGTACAATGCTTGATCTGGGTTTTGGTATCAGGACCAAGTTTGGGTATCAGGTATTTTGGTATCAGCACCATCCCTCTCATAGGCGTTAGGCAGTTCGGCATTCGGTTGCGTACGTGTGGCGTACGTGCATGTCTGCATTTTTAAAATTCATTTTTTCGGCAACCGTTGGTCCGATTGACATGAAATGTTGCCATAAGTGTGCCACCACCTGTATAATTTTTAATTCATAATTATGACGTCTAGATCACATAGTATGGACGCCATCTTGGAAAAATGTTATGCCTCTATATTTCTCTGAAACCGCTCAATGGAAAAAAAATTGAAATAGGCTCATTGCCAAGGACTCTCCATGGGGAATAAGATAAGTTAATGATGATGTCAACGATGCCTTCATTATGACGTCATATTTTGACAAGTACAACGCTTGATCTGATCAGTATGAAAAAAAATGTTTTCTCTGAAACTGTTAGTCCAATGGACACAAAATTTTGACGTTAGGAGCGCCTCCTCCTATATAAAAAATTTTAAAATGATAATTATGATGTCATATTGTCACGTGGTACAGCCACCATCTTGGAAAAATCTAAAATCGTTGCCCCTTTATATCTCCAAAATTGCTCCATGGAAAAATTGAAATGTGGCTCATTATAAAGAACTCCACATGGGGAATAGGTGTTGTTAATGATGACGTCATTGGTGCCGTAGTTATTACATAAATTATAATCATTTGACAAGGACAACGCTTATTCTGATCAGTTTGAAATTTCTTGAGCGTGATCTACACAACAATTATATTAGAGAATATAAATTTATGATGTCATCGCTCACGTGGTCTGGCAGCCATATTGGATCAAAGAAAAAAACCCTTCAAAAACAGAAGAGTTGGCTCGCACCAAGTTGACTGTGCAGGGTAAGTACTGTATTCTATGAATACCATCTAGTTGGTATATGTTAAAGATCCCATGGTGTCCTTTGCGAAGAGTAGGCGAGTTATCGCGTAGCATCCTGAACAAATTGAAAATTCCTATCACCTTCGATAGTACGTTGGGTTTGGCCAGGTGGTCATTGAAAGGCTTGGGCCAAAAAACGTTCCTCTGTCAATCTCTCAAGAATGTGGGAATAATTGGCACTGTTGAGGTAGTAGAAGTAGATTTTATTGTATTTGACATGTTTAATTGCAAGTGTCGCTCTCTAATGAGCTGCGATGCCTGCCTACGTAAAAGTAATTGTCCTTTTTTTTCTGATATCAGGATTTCCTCTTCTTCCCCACACCATCCAGAAGCAAACAACATGGCTCAGCCTTTACAGACGATTCATGTGCCACCAACCTCAATGGTGCAGCAGGTTGGCAGCAGTACGACCAGCACTAGCGGCAGCACCAGCAGTAGCAGCACCATTGTCAACAGCAACAGTGCACCTTTTGCATTGCAGCCTCCTCCTGGCACTTTGACCCTGCAGGCAGCCACACCAATACCAATTACTCTACAGTCAAGCACAGGCCAGGTAAAGCTCCATCCGAGTCTCTGAGACGAGTTCACACAGGATCTAGGTCCAAGTACACACACACACACACACACACACACACACACACACACACACACACACACACACACACACACACACACACACACACACATAGATATACACACACACATATATATATATATATATACTAGCTTGGCTCGGCTCGCTACGCTCGCCTCACCGTTACTGAGGAACGGGCTTATTTTAGCTGAGGCTAATGACTGCACCTGAGTTGCTGTGTTGTCATGATTTACACCAATCATAATACAAACAATTACTTTGCACAAATGTATTTGTTGTGTTTGTGATATTACATTTTTATATAGTCAGGTCAAAATACAGTTTAACCCCCAAAAAATTGCTACAAAAGGTTTCTCAACTGATTCTGGTAGGGTTTAGCGTACGTTATAACATACTAAAAGTTTACCAAAGTAGGACCCCCGGAAAAGTGTTTTTTTCAAGATGGCGTCCAAGATGGCCGCCGAAACCTCTTAATGATCATAACTATGTAACTATCAACTCAAATTTGATGATCTTGGTGTCTATCCCTAGGTTTTTGGGGGCAAGGAACACATTAAGACCATTAAAAATGAAAGTGGGCCATTATATGTAACACAAAAATCCAATATGGCGTCAATAATGGCCGCCAACACCTCCAAATGACCGCAAGTCCATAACTATTGACTCAAATTTAATGATCTTGATGTCTATCCCCAGGTTTTTGGGGGCAAGGAACACATTAAGACAACTTTGGATATTACTGAGCTGTTGAATCATTATGAAATTGAACTCATGACCTTCAGCTGTCACCTAATGCACAAACACCTTTGTCCATAGAATAAGTTTCAGAGCGTTCAGTTTTGAGTGTCATCCTCCTCCTCAGTATCGACCTCTTGAGTGTTGTTTGGATTGTCACAGTTTTCAGTTTGGCAAGGGCCACATGCAGCAGTGCAGCGGAGTCCATAGCGTCTGCAGCTGCATCGAGAGGATTTGCATCCCCCCAAACAGTTGCAATGGATAATTTTCAAGAGTTCGTCAGGCGCAGCATTGTTTTGGGTCATAATTGGAATTAACTGATCATTTTCCTGTTTCCATCCCCATTCAGTTGGGTTCATTTCATTTGCCATCCCCATCCATACCATAATTTGAAAGTACACACGTTGGCTATGGAATATTGTTGCAGGTGATGTTGGGGGGAGCCGTTCAGAAGTGACAAATGCTTGAGCAGTTGCCACTTTTTTGGTGAAAATGATATGGCGCAGTGATGATAGCGTATCATTAGACTTGCCACCAAAGAGATCAACCATCAGGTCTTTGCCAAGATCTGATATGTCCTCTTGAGATTTGTTTTGAAGGATGAATGCACTAGCACAGGACTTCATGACAGGATCAGATTTCACTAATTTCCGGAAGGCTGACTTTTTTCCGATGCCGAAAATCCTTGAAGTAGAATCACATCCTGAGTAGGCATGTACAAAGAGCAACTCATTGCACACATCGTCTCCTAAAGTTTCTTTCAACAGGTTAATGTTATACACTCTGTGTTCTTTTGACTGCTTGTTTGCATCAGAACGGAAGTAGATGATCTCATTGTCTGTTCTGGAGTAATGAAGGAGCAAGATCAGCAAATCTGTATCCTCACCGACCAACGTTGTGGTGCAATGACGGGATCGTTCAACAGTTGCCTTAACGATATCAACGTCTGCATCCCCTGGTGACTGAATGACATGGCATCCCCTTTTAGTTAGTGCTGTGCTGATGAGAGCAATCATGTCTGCCTTGTTTTTGTCACGA
Organism: Myxine glutinosa; assembly: GCF_964187855.1. Classification (NCBI taxonomy): domain Eukaryota; kingdom Metazoa; phylum Chordata; class Myxini; order Myxiniformes; family Myxinidae; genus Myxine; species Myxine glutinosa. The sequence goes on along the minus strand of NC_136261.1, from coordinate 357,426,594 downwards.
GACAAAAAGTCGTCCTTTTTGCCTGCAAACTCTGTTTCTGCAGTGAAACTAACAATAGGGTGCAGGTTTTTTCCTCGTCTCTGATGTGTGTTGTCTTTTATGGAGGGACCTTCACCATAGCCATCGAACACCACTGTCGCTTGTCCGTAATGTCTCACAATGAAGTCTGCATAAGACTCAGCTATTGCATTATATGAGTCGCCTTTGTTCCATGGTAAACGATGGAGCAAAGAGCCACCATCAAGCACATAACAATCTGTTTTGGGAATAGAGTTCATCACAGCCTCACTTGATAAGTCCGCAGCATGGTCTCGAATTGCCTGAGCAAGCTGAGGTTTGTCTGCTTTTCGAAGAATGTTCCTGGTCTCAAAGAGGGCTGGAGGGTAGGGGCTTAGTTCATACGTCAAAACCTCTTCAAGGGAAAGATCTCCTGACCTTGACACCAGAAGGAAACGCTGGAACAGAAGGGCAGGATCAATGGTACGATCAGGAGCAATCTTCACAGCAGAGATATTCCCAAGGGTTTTGGCTCTGTCTTTCCACTTGAATTTGTAAGTAAATGCCGACTTTCCGATTATATCTTCAATGATCTTGTTTCCAACCGATTCAAAGTCATGTACATTCACATCTGGCCCAGCCACTATCCCGTTGACAATGTTTCTCAGAGTAGGATCAGATGTGAAGGGTGAGCAGGCTGCAAGCTTTATCCGAATTTTCTCGAGATCAGATGCATCTCTTTTGATGCGCGCCTCAGTTGAGTCTTTGTGTTGCGGACTTGTAGTATAGGTTAGGTTTGTGAAATCCTGCATCGCAATGTTGTACTCGGATGTTACAGGTGCAGATAAGGTCCAAAGGTTTCGCATGTCCTCGGTCATCCCACTGCCGCGAGTTAGACCACCAGTGCTCTTCAGAGACCTCATCAACGTTTGTTCGATGACAAGATCACTACTATGACAGCTCGTGGGCAATGACAGCTCGTGGGCGAACTTCCTGAATTATGGCATGACCAACTGCCGCAACCTTGCGTCTTGTGTCTTTCCCAACGAACAATGTTTCCAGTGCTGTCCGCAGACTAGTCGGAATGAACGATAGGGCTGAATCAAGTTTTAAATCATCACTACTTGGATACTGATTCGTCACGGTAGAAACCTGAGATTTTATATCACTTCTGATTAACCTAGCAGCAGTTTCAATAATAGCGCGTTTTTGGGACTCTTCATCGCCTTCCTGACACGTTTGCTTGTAGTATGATCTCAGAATCTGCGACGTTTGTTCTCTCATCGTAACAATATCGTCCAAGCCTTCTCTTTCACCAAAAAAAATTGAGTCCTTAAAGCGTTCTTTAAGACGCTTTTTCAAACTGTAATTGTCATACGGTTCCGAATCAGGATTACAAAGATACCCTTTCATTATGAGGCTCAAAGATGTAACAGTTAGTTGTTCCTCACTGTTCAGTTCTAGGTAAGCACACATTTTCTGAAATGCTTCATACTTATCTTCATCTTTAGGACGACCACACTTTCTGCGCTTGGCTTCGGGGGCTTTCTGGAACTCTAAAGGCACAGACTTGAAGGACCGGAAATTTCCACTACACGAATGATGATAAAGTCCGTCTGCTGCATGTAAATCTCGTAAATAGTATTCAATCCGACCCTTTACAGTATGTCCCCAATCATCTGAACGGGATTCACAGACCTCCACAATTGTCTCCACAAATTTGTCAGTCCGTACCCAGCTAAAGTGTCCCTTGTCCAAATCAATTGTACATCCACAGAATACGCAATCCTTTTCACTGTCAAAACCTCCACTTGATTGTCTTGTGGTTCTCTTTGGTGGCACAGAACCACTACTTTTCTTTGCAACATGGCTTTTAATGTTTTTATCATTTATGTACTGTTGACGACAGCTTTTATGCACTTTAGTACTGGCTTCAACTACAAGATCGTCCTTCCGCTTTACACTGGCTTCATTTATTCCCTTCGCCCCCTTCCACTGAATTGCAACCCAGTTATCACTGGAATCCTCGATCTCCTCCTTGCAGATTGGACAAAAAGCTTGATTGGCTGTGCTTGCACTCATTGTTGAATCATGTCTGAAAAAGAGAAAGATGAGAATTAGTTATTCAGTTAGATCCAATTCGACACATTCTTCAGGTCAATATATGGAAAATGCCCCCTCAACCTGTTAGATAATGGCCCACTTTCATTTTTAATGGTCTTAATGTGTTCCTTGCCCCCAAAAACCTAGGGATAGACACCAAAATCATCAAATTTGAGTTGATAGTTACATAGTTATGATCATTAAGAGGTTTCGGCGGCCATCTTGGACGCCATCTTGAGAAAAACACTTTTCCGGGGGTCCTACGTTGGTAAACTTTTAGTATGTTATAACGTACGCTAAACCCTACCAGAATCAGTTGAGAAACCTTTTGTAGCAATTTTTTGGGGGTTGAGGGGGTATTTTCCATATATCGACCTTACTAATAGGCAATTTAGGTTGAATGTTTTTTTTTCAAGAAAGAACCCCTCAGCACATACATAGGGGAGGGGTAGGTGCAGACTGGAAGTTTGGGACGATTACACCTCACCACCACGTAATTCAAAACACCTCACCACCACGTAATTTAAAACACCTCACCACCACATATTTCAAAACACCTCACCACCAAATAATTCAAAACACCTCACCATCACGTAATTTAAAACACCTCACCACCACATATTTCAAAACACCTCACCACCAAGTAATTCAAAACACCTCACCACCAAGTAATTCAAAACACCTCACCACCAAGTAATTCAAAACACCTCACCACCAAGTAATTCAAAACACCTCACCACCACGTAATTTAAAACACCTCACCACCACATATTTCAAAACACCTCACCACCAAATAATTCAAAACACCTCACCACCAAGTAATTCAAAACACCTCACCACCAAGTAATTCAAAACACCTCACCACCAAGTAATTCAAAACACCTCACCACCAAGTAATTCAAAACACCTCACCACCACGTAATTTAAAACACCTCACCACCAAGTAATTCAAAACACCTCACCACCACATATTTCAAAACACCTCACCACCAAGTAATTCAAAACACCTCACCACCACATATTTCAAAACACCTCACCACCAAGTAATTTAAAACACCTCACAGCCATAAAACACGTAATAAAAACACCTCACAGCCACAAAATTAAAAACACCTCCCCCCAAGCCCTCTCCCTCCCACATTTCTCCCGATGTCCCTGCTCTCAAATGTCGTGTTTGTGTCCTTCCCCCTCTCTCCCCATCTTGTCTACCACTCCCCTTATTTTTTGTGTTTTATGTGTCGGTTTGACTTTTTGTGTGATTAATGTTAGCTCTTTCACGAGCCTCGATCTTGTATACAAAAACAAAAACTAAAAAAAACCATTATATTTTAGCATCAAAGGTGAGGAGTGATGTGATTTTGGTGAGGTCAGAGGTCATATCAGGTAAAATGTGATACTTGAGAACAGCTGAATGGATTTAAATCAAACTTGGTATAAGTATGTATAACGATGTAATAATGTGGGTGGAGGCCATATCAGTCGACTCCATGATGTCGAAGAGTGTAGTTCTAGTTAAATATACCTTCAGATCTTTAACATCCACACCCATAGATGTAGATGGCGTAGCCATCTTGGGTTCCTCATTTTAAGGATGGTAAGCTTCAAGATGCAGCACCCTCTACTGTTATGACACCAGAACGACATTTTTAGTGTGCTGCCTCTTGTAGTAAATTTCCTTTCATTTACCAGCAGATCACATTGCAGCAGCAGCAACAACAACAACAGGCTGTAACGCTGGTGTTGCAGCCAGCAGCGGCACCACTACCCGCTGTGACCCAGCCAGCCAGCACCACCACCACCAGCAGCACAGTGACTCTTCTGGATACATCTCAAGGCGCTGGTAAACTTGGAAATGGTTGTTTAATTAAAAAGCACGACTGCCAGCCTTTAAGAGGCCGATCTCACGACTGGTTTCATTATATTCCTGGAGGTGCATCTTTTTTTTCTTTTTTTTTTCTTTTTTTTTGTATACAAGATCGAGGCTCGTGTAAGAGCTAACATTAATCACAAAAAAACAAATGGACAAATAAAACATAAGATAAAGGGAGCGGGAGACCAAGATGGGGAGAGAGAGGGACGCACACAAGTGCAACAGCAGAGAACAGGGACATCGGGAGATCTGTGGGAGGGAGAGGGCTTGTGGGGAGGAAGCGTGGGCAGGGGGGGTGAGTGGGGTGGGAGAAGTATAAAACATATGGACACTGCAAGAACTTCCAGGAAAGAAGTCGGAATTTCAAAAAAGTGGATCTGGGGTGAATTAACGGGGGTAGAAAAGATCAAGGTTTTGGATGGGGGAAGATCAACATTTTTAGTTGCATTTTTAGATCAACATTAGCATCTTTGCTGCTAATGCCGTGTTCCCCTTTGGTTAAAGTGGGAATTTGTGTTATTTAAAGGCCAGAAATGTTGCTGTCCTCTTATTGAAAGGCATCCCAATATGCTGGGACCAATTGGGGGAGGGGGGGGGGGGGGTGGAATATGGCTGGAAATATGTTTGCTTGAGGGGAGGGTGGAAGATTGATATTTAATTGGTGTAATTGTCATTAAAACTTGACTGGTTGATCTAAACCACTGCAAGGTTGATTCACAGCATCGTGTCGGTTGGATTTTGTCTTTAATCCATCCTTTGTTGCTAGTTTGGACATCTTGTACTTGATTACCTATTGCGCACCTCGCACTGTCTGTGCAATTTATATCAAACTATGACATGATACACAGTAATTATTGCTGCACTAGTTACAAAAATCTTTGCAATGCTACAGCCCACAAGGCCTTTGGCCATAATTCAATGGAGTAGTGCTCTCCGCTATCAGTCGTTGCTCCAGCATCATAATCTGTCTCTCCGAGATTTTGTGAAATCTAAAACTCTTAACGTTATTTGACTCTCCCATGATGAGGCCGAAGTACCATATTAATATGTACCATAAAGTACCATACAGTACCATATTTTCATGCAAATAACCCATACCCGGGGAAGAATCTAATAACCCGTACATGGGTATACTCTTCCCCTGGGGAAAAAAGTGCTCTTTGAAAATTTCAGGCATGTATAACCCACACACGGGTATACCCCGCAGTTGGAATTTTTGGAGCTAATTGAACGTATAGCCCACGGGTTATTTGTGTGAATATATGGTAGTCTGTTGCTCTCACATTGCAGACAGGTCTTTGCCTCTCCTCTAGTCTACCTCCGTTTGCTCTATCAGCCCTCTGACCCTCCCTATATTCTACAAGATGTATGTGATCTTACAGTAACCCATCACTCATTACTATATTTCCTGAAATGCAATGGGAATGCTGCAATTATTACATCTGGTAATCTACCAAACTTTGGTAGAACGTGTTAGCGACAGGGTCTAAACTATGCTTGTTACCGATGGTGGGCCATCACCCTATTAGAAATGGAATCGACGAAAGCAAATTATTAACCTTTAATAATTAACAAGATATTCCGCTCACAAGGTTCAGACATACATGGCGTCAGACATACATGGTGGTGGCCATCTTGGATTTTGACATGGGTTGCACCCACACACCAAATTAGAATTCGGTCCTTCGCTTACGCACGCACGGACGAACGGATGCACGCACGGACGGACGCACGGACGGACACACGGACGGAGGGGAAAACCATAGGCTCATTGTCCCCCTTTGACTGGGCATGTCCCCCTTTCGCTCCGTGGTGCGACGGGCGACAATAACCCTGCTTGCCTTAACGTACATTCCTGTTTGATATCCTGTACCAAAATGGCTTCTTTTACCAACACTAGCAGAGTACCCACCCTCTGGGAGGGTAGTGTTTATGCATTACTTGCTGAGAAAAGACTTTGTCGATGTTTGTGTGTTTAAAAGGTCTAAGACGTCTAAATGGTCTAAAGCTCCAAAGGGTCTAAGAGGCCGAAGGGGTTCAAAGAGTCTTAGGGGTCTAACGGGCTAAATGGTATAAAAGGCCTTAAATGGTCTGCCGGTTGAAGGTGTCTAAAGGGTGTAAAGGTCGAAACTAAAGTGTCTATGTGGTCGAAGGGGTCATGAGAAGTCTAAAGTGTCCATAGGGTCTAAACGACATATTGCAATCGTATTCAGGGTCTAATGGGTTTAAATGGTCAATGGGTTCTGAAGGTCTAAAGGGGTCAAAGGGGTCTAAATGATGAAATTATTAAAAGCGTCTAAAGGGTCCACAGGGGGTTAAAAGGGTCCAAAGGGATCTAAGCAGTCTAAAGGTTAAAAAAAAAAGTACGTTCCAATAGTACGTAATTAATAGACATAGTCGCGGTGCAACTGGCATTCAAACTGTCCGTAATTAAGAGACATAAGTATGTGGTGCAATTTTTTTCCACGGAGACGTACAGACAGACATATATGAATGGCTTTTCATATTATAGATGAGCTTGAAGGAGTCCGGGCTCCAGCATGATACGGACAAAAGGATGGCAAGACACAAACTCGTCCGAGAAGATGTTTATTGTAAAAACCAACTCGGGAACTCTCTAACTCTGAAAAGCCCGTTTATCGGGCTGCCTTATAAAGCACAACCAGAAACCGAAACCGAAACCGAAAGCCACGCCTCTCAGGCGAGGCGTGCTTCGGTGGTCACGTGATCAACAGGTGCAGCTGATTATACCCGCACGCGCGGCACGCTTTGGTGGTCACGTGACCAGCCACTCTGGCGCCGTGGTTCCCCGCCAGTGACGTCACCGGCTGGAGCAAGGAGATTCTGATGCAGGTCTCGCTTGGGGGACCCATGGGTCGCTACAAGCTGCTGCCAAAAATCCAAAGATCCGTGCTGCCCATGACCTTGGCTTTGCACCTGATTCTTCCCAAAATTACTTGCACACCAAAGAAAGATGGTCCTCAACATGTCTGAACCTTTTATTATTTATTGCCGAATAATGGGATATCATGTTGATTGAGGAACTTGGGTAATACATCCATTTATCCATACAATATCACCACCGCAGGCCGCATTCTTCAGACCATGCACAGCATGATGTACGCCTGGGCATGTTTGTCTTGGTGAACGTCTTCAAAGGACCCCTTGGACAAAAAATGTGATGCAGAACACAAGATGTTCCGAAGATGAATAGAGGAAACATCGCAACTCAGTCCTTGAAAGATAATCATAAAAATAAAACTTTAGGCCCTGAGGGCCTCATTCCAACTTTTGGTCTCTGCTTCGGGAGATTACAGCCGACAGCCCGGGTTTGATTCCCGGCAGGAGCAAAACGAGCACAGCTGTTTGATGCAGCAAGGGACAGTACGTCTTGCAGCATGCTTATCTCATACTAAAATACACCATTTGTGTCTGTCCGTCTGTCCGATGAATTTTTGACACCAATACATTCCGTCGTTACTTCTCCAATCTCAACCAAACTTGACAGGATGACAAAGGGTTACATAATGAAGGTTGTAGCGCATTCATTTGCCCCCCTCCCCAAGGGGGTTTTCCCTGCCATTGCCATCAATGGGGTTGCATGCTGAGGTGTATATAATTGTTAAATGAGCTTTATCGTGGCGTTTTTCCAAAGATGCTTTTAATAACAAAATTAATGATAATCGCATATTATTAATGTTGTTACAAAACAATATTAATACTAATAATGTCCCACTTTCCCGAGGCGCTTTTCCCGTAGTGACAACGTGTATAAATAGCTTATAGTTATAATGGCGTTTCCGTGGGAGCAACGGCTTCTGCAGGAAGTAAAAATATTATAAACCACAAACACGAATGCTTCGCTTTTTAAACAGTCGCTAATGCTCTTTATAACACTAAATGAAGAAATTTGGAGGAATCCCGACATCCGTGAAGTAAGGTTTACTTGCAGAACTGAACGAAGATCTACTGTACTCTATATAACCCACAAATGTTGGGTTAATAACATGGCCCTTTCTGCCGCTACCATGGCGTTTTTCCTAGCGAGCTTTTGAAACTCGCTCCTGCTGTTTAATACGAAACAAAGGGAGGAAGACCGGGTTGTGCTCATTTAACCAAGCAGCTAACTAGCGCTTGCCAAGCCAGCCGTTCCTTAACGGTTTTGAATGGAGTGCTTGCTCGAATGCTTAAACCACTTGGCGATCTCTCCACTAGAAACTTGGTAAATGAACACACACCCAATGTTCTTGAGACCCGTCCATAGATCGACTGTAATCTATATACCCCAAAGACCCTTCCTGCCCCCCTCCCCGAGTCTGCGGGTGTACTTGTAGCAGAAATGAGGCAAACAGTCCCATCTGCTCGCGCCTGCCTCATAACGTTAAATATCCCATGACATGTTTGGAAAAAGGATGGTGTTTGGCTGTTCCTCGGCCCCAATCCCCTGCATGTTTTATGGCTGTTCAAGCAGTTAGATCCCCAGTATCCGACACCTGTTAAGAAATTAATGCCAATGAAGAATACACCAAATTCGTCATCCAATTCCATCAGTTGCGTGTTCGCTAGTTAGTTGAGATGCACCTGGCACAAAACCAGTGGCCATTTGTCTCGTTTGCTTGCGATACAATGAGGCTGCTTGCCGTCAGGTAACAATTTACATCAACCTTATCTTTGCTTTGAGCTGAACAGGTGTTCATGTATCTACACAGTATCGATACCCACCGCGGGCCAGATGATGTACCAGACTGCACAGGGCATGATGTATACAGATGGCCTGACGGTGTTGAACACGATCAACAATGCCCCTGGTTCGGGACAGGAACCAGGTATGCAGATAGAGATATATGCACCTCGTTTTCGTCACCTAATTTTTACTTCCTGGTTGTGGTTATCTTGTTGAAGAGATGTGTAGAAAGTACACAAGGCAGCGAGGATTGGTATAGCAAGGACGTCACAGATATAAGAACACCGAAGCATCACGGATAGCCGTAATATGAGAATATAAAATGGCGGACGTCATGGAGGATATGTTTCTGACTATTGTCATGTGACATTCTGCATTTTGATTGGATAATTTGTTGACTGTTCAGGTGTGATGGCAATGACTCCATCAGTGTGCCTGAAGCACAATTTTTTTTTTTTTGGGGTTCTGCAGGTGTGCCAATCTCGCAGGTTGTCCTCACGAGTTCTGGCCCCGCTTTACACATTCCTGTGAGTGCCGTGTCTGCCGTTCAGCTGCAGCAGGTAAACTGAACTCTTCTTCCAGTTTCTGATTATTTTTGTAATCTTTTGTAAGACGTCGGTGGCGCTGCTGTGTCCATGAATGCCATTTGTTGCTCGTCCCAGCTGACGATTCCTCTTCCGGCTATTTAAGCATTGGCTCATTTTAAATGGGCTCATCGGTCGTAGTCATTTTGTCCATCAAAATGATCTTTGAACTTCGGATGGTTCACTGTGATGCTCATACTGTACATGCTTGTGATGATGGTACTGCTCTTGAAACGTTCGTGTCACAATTGGCATTTCTGTTGACAATCCCATTCTGAACAAATTTTAACTTTATGTAACTTTAACTTATTCCAAAACCTTGATCTTTTCTACCCCCATTAATTCACCCCAGATCCACTTTTCTGAAATACCGACTTCTTTCCTGGAAGTCCCAGCTGTGTCCATGTGTTTTTTTTTTTTTACCTCTCCCATCCCCCACCCCCCTTCCCACGCCTCCTGCCCCCAAGCCCTCTACCTCCCACAGATCTCCCGATGTCCCTGCTCTCAAATGTTGTACTTGTGTGCTTCCCCCTCTCTCCCCATCTTGTCTCCCGCTCCCTTTATTTCGTCTTTTGTGTCCGTTTTTTTTTTTTTTTTTTTTTGTCATTTATATTAGCTCTTACATGAGCCTCGATCTTGTATACAAAAAAAAAAAAAAAAAACCAATTCAAACTTTTGTGGGCGGTGCCATAGCGATATGTAGTGGTCATCCTGAACGGAAGGTGTGTGCCCTTCTGGTGGAGGGAGGAGGGTGGGGAAGAGGCCGATGTGGGGGTAGGGGATTGGGCAGTGGTGATGCAGGAGTAGGTTACATTTTCAAAACAACAACCAGTCCATGGAACGTGCATGGTCCTTCTTGCGAGGCTATAATGTCAATCTAATTCACATAGGTCGTTTCCTTTTATTATTACCTCCGCCACCGAAGGTGGATGGCAACCTCTGTCTGTCTGTCTGTCTGTCTGCTGTGAACAAGATATCTAAAAAAGTTGTGGACGGATTCGAAGGAAATTTGGCAGAGATGTGTATATGACAAGGACGAAATGATTAGATTTTGGTGAAGATCCGGTTTCGGATCCGGCTAGTATAATTTCTTATGTGATTCTTCACCATTGGGAGATCGGGCCAAAAACGATAAATAGCAGGATATCTCAAAAAGTTGTGGACGGATTCGGACAAAACCTGATGGAGAGGTTATGTGTGTGACAAGGAAGAATTGATTAAATTTTGGTGAAGATTGTAATCCAGATCTGGATCAGAGAATTTTTAAGTAATTCTTCACCATTGAGTAAAAGGGCTAAAACTGATACAGAGCACGATATCTGAAAAAGTTATGGACATATTTGGGCAAAACGTGGTGGACCGATTGGGTGTGTGACAAGGATGAATAGATTCGATTTTGGTGAAGATCTGAATATGGATTCGGATATGAGAATTATTTAATTATCAAGTGATTCTTCACCATGGGGAGATAGGGCCAAAGCGATACAAAGCAGGATATCTCAAAAAGTTATGGACGGATTTGGACGAAAGTTGGTGTACAGGTTGTGCGTGTGACAAGGACTAATGGATTCGATTTTGGTGAAGATCTGAAAATTGATTCAGATATGAGAATTCTTTAATTTTTAAGTGATTCTTCACCATTGAGAGATAGGGTGAAAAGTGATATATAACATGATATTTAAAAAAGTTATGGACGAATTATGACTAAACTTGGTGGACACGTTGTGTAGGTGACAAGAGCGAGCCGATTAGATTTTGGTTCAGTCCCGAATCTAGTGGGATACAAAACATAAACAGTTCAGCCTGGCGGAGGTATGTGCTCTACCGAGTGCCCTACTAGTTTTAATTATGTAACTACTGTCCATGGATGGCAGGATGGCCTAGAGGTGCGCACACTCGCCTCTAAGCTGTCCAGCCTGGGTTTGAATCCCGACCCAGCTATAAACTGTCATCCGGGTGTTTCATGGGCAGGGTGATTCATCAACGTGTGTGTCGTCCCTCAGATGGACGTTAAACTGGGCGTCCTGTCTACTGACATTAGTTGGTGGACGCTAAAGTTCCCCTGGTGTCCTTCACGAAGAGTATGCGAGCTATCTGCGGCACCCTCAACAAATTTTGAATTCCTGCCCTGATTGCTGCTGGGAAGGCAAAGTCAAACCACCCAGTGTCACCCTTGCCAAGAAACTGCTTGGGCAGCACCGACGCTCCATTGGAGTACGCAACATCAGAATCAGAAGAACTACTGTCCATGAACATTGAATTTTATCTTTCGTAACTTGTGGTGAAAGTCGTCTATCAAATTATTATTCTAGGTTATCAAATTATTATTCTTGGTTATCAAATTATTATTCCAGGTTAACAAATTATGATTCTGGGTTATCAAATTATTATTCTAGGTTATCAAATTATTATTCTTGGTTATCAAATTATTATTCTAAATTATCAAATTATTATTCTAGGTTATCAAATTATCATTCTTGGTTATCAAATTATTATTCTAGGTTATCAAATTATTATTGCAGGTTATTAAATTATTATGCTAGGTTATCAAATTATTATTCTAGGTTATCAAATTATGATTCGAGGTTATCAAATTATTATTCTAGGTTATCAAATTATTATTCTAGGTTATCAAATTATTATTCTAGGTTATCAAATTATTATTCCAGGTTATCAAATTATTATTCCAGGTTATCAAATTATTCGAGGTTATCAAATTATTCTAGGTTATCAAATTATTATTCCAGGTTATCAAATTATTATTCCAGGTTATCAAATTATTCTAGGTTATCAAATTATTATTCTAGTTATCAAATTATGATTCTAGGTTATCAAATTATTATTCCAGGTTATCAAATTATTCTAGGTTATCAAATTATTATTCTAGGTTATCAGATTATTATTCTAGGTTATCAAATTATTATTCTCGGTTATCAAATTGTTATTCTAGGTTAGCAAATTATTATTTTATGTTATCAAATTATTATTCTAGGTTATCAAATTAATATTCTGAGTTATCAAATTATTATTCTAGGTTGGCAAATTATTATTCCAGGTTATCAAATTATTATTCCAGGTTATCAAATTATTATTCCAGGTTATCAAATTATTCTAGGTTATCAAATTATTATTGCAGGTTATCAAATTATTATTCTAGTTATCAAATTATGATTCTAGGTTATCAAATTATTATTCTAGGTTATCAAATTCTTATTCTAGGTTATCAAATTCTTATTCTAGGTTATCAAATTATTATTCCAGGTTATCAAATTATTATTCCAGGTTATCAAATTTTTATTCTAGGTTATCAAATTTTTATTCTAGGTTATCAAATTATTATTCTAGGTTATCAAATTATTATTCTAGTTGATCACATTATTATTCTAGGTTATCAAATTATTATTCTAGGTTATCAAATTATTATTCCAGGTTATCAAATTATTCTAGGTTATCAAATTATTCTAGGTTATCAAATTATTATTCTCGGTTATCAAATTGTTATTCTAGGTTAGCAAATTATTATTTTATGTTATCAAATTATTATTCTAGGTTATCAAATTAATATTCTCAGTTATCAAATTATTATTCTAGGTTGGCAAATTATTATTCCAGGTTATCAAATTATTATTCTAGGTTATCAAATTATTATTGCAGGTTATCAAATTATTATTCTAGTTATCAAATTATGATTCTAGGTTATCAAATTATTATTCCAGGTTATCAAATTATTCTAGGTTATCAAATTATTATTCTAGGTTATCAGATTATTATTCTAGGTTATCAAATTATTATTCTCGGTTATCAAATTGTTATTCTAGGTTAGCAAATTATTATTTTATGTTATCAAATTATTATTCTAGGTTATCAAATTAATATTCTCAGTTATCAAATTATTATTCTAGGTTGGCAAATTATTATTCCAGGTTATCAAATTATTCTAGGTTATTTTAGGCAAATTAATCTAGGCAAACACGACTCCCCTATTTACCCTGGTGTTGGGCTAGCGGCTAGGGTGCCGGCTTAGGATCCTAGGATCCTGGGTTCGTAATCCCGGTCGTTCGCTGAATTAACGCCAGGGGGGTTGACTCAGCCTGTCATCCTTCCGAGGTCGGCTAATTGAGTACCAGTTCACTGGTAATTCCGTTTGTCGTTAAAGGCGGCAAAAAGGGTTGGCGTCAGGAAGGGCATCCGGCTGTAAAACATTGCTTCAAAAAGGGGACCAAAAAAACAACAACAACCACGGTGCCCGAAAAAGGCCAACCCTCGCTTGCGGGGAAAAATGGCCTCTAAAGGTGGTTATTATTTATATATATATAAATTATTATTTCAGGTTATCAAATTCTTATTCTAGGTTATCAAATTATTATTGCAGGTTATTAAATTATTATGCTACGTTATCAAATTATTATTCTCGGTTATCAAATTATTATTCCAGGTTATCAAATTATTATTCTAGGTTATCAAATTATTATTCCAGGTTATCAAATTATTATTCTAGGTTATCAAATTATTATTCTAGGTTATCAAATTATTATTCCAGGTTATCAAATTATTATTCTAGGTTATCAAATTATTATTCTCGGTTATTTTAAAGGTCATTTAAATGTTGGGAAACATACATGATTTACATGAATGCAGATATCTTTAGCTAATTATTTACACCTCATTCTCCCCCTCTCCCACTGTAGCTTTCCTCGCTGGCCCAGCAAGCCAGCATGAACCAGGCGGCCACTCCCATATCCAGCACAGCGACGCAGCCAGGGAAAACGAGGAAACAAAATTCCTGACAACTTGACATCGTTGCCTCTGTCAATTTAAAAAAAAATTGCAACTGCCTCAGAAAGGTGGATCTCACACCCAAGGTGGCTCGGAGTCACCCTGCACTTTAAGCGATGCGATTTTGAGTTAACCACGCGGTACGAGTGGAGAATCTCCAAGCTTCAACCCAGACTCGTGGTCACTCGGCGGTCGCCAATGATGATGAGCCAACGGGCCACTCGTCCACCCGTGGCTGGACCGTTTCAGAACGGCGGACGTCGTTTACCGCCGAGCATGCATGACAGGTGCACGTGCTGGGCTGTGGTTACCATGGAATTTCCAGAACAGGGTACAACATTCACTTTGAAACTTGCATCGATTTGTATTCGACGAAAGACTCGTCTGAAGAAGACTTTTGATAAAGAAAGACTTTTGAAAAACAATTTTTCGTTCCTTCGCTCATTCCCGCTGGAGTAACTCGTAAAATTGTGACGCCCCAACTTAAAGAGAAAAATTAGGAAAAGAATTTTTTACATTTTCCATACAGTATTTTTGTTTTTAATGTTTTGTTGTTACCTTTATTGCAAACATATATTTTCCATGTTTTGTTCTTGTATGAGTTTATTTTGCCATTTATAGATGAAAAAAGATCATGTGGCTGAAACTTGTGAATCTTGTTAAAAATAATTCACAAATTCTGAATTTGCAAAACTTTGACAATCATCATGCAAATCACATGTAAAATTGGATATTTTAACTGTGTACCTTTTCAATACATGTATTTGGTAAATACCCAACTTTTTTAATGAAAACTTTCTTATTACAAATCCCGTGGATCAGAGAAGTTTTCACCAGACTAAAGAGTGATTGTTTCAATTGAACAATCTAACAACAATCTCTGTCTCTCTCATGTACTGTACTTTTCACAGGTCATCGATGCTGCCGAAGCTGCTTCATGAGCAAGGGCTACACTGGGTGGTTTGCCATTGCCTTCCCAGCAGTATGAGGCAGGAATTTGTAATTTGGCCAGGGCGCCACCGATAGCTCGCCTACTCTTCACGGAGGACACCGTGGGATCTTTAACGTCCACCAACTAATGTCCGGAGACAGGATGCCCAGTTTAATGTCCATCCGAGGTACTTTTCATCATCCGAAGACACACATTGATAAATCGCCCTGCCTGTGAAACACCAAGATGGCAGTTTATAGCTGGGTCAGGATTCAAACGCAGGCTAGACAACGTAGAGGAGAGTGTGTGCACCTCTACGACATCCTGCAAGAAAGTACATCCACAATTCGGTCATCCACTTTACCTCGCAACTCTCCTGCTGCCTCCACCATCTCAACCCACAGCACCAGTAGTTGTTGTTGCATAGCCCCGGACAGTTCTCTCCAGCCCACGACAGGAAGACAACCAATCGATCTCCCAGGAACGATTCAGGATGGTGTACCCCCACCTTCACAAAGTCAGGGCCACGACAGAGTTAGAGAGAGAAAGAAAGAGACAAGAGGGAAAGGGCCGGACCATGGAGACCAATCAGCACTCTGACCATGACCGCGTTGCCCTGACGAATCCGGACAGCAGGGAAGAATGGGGAAGATTTGACCCTCGACTTGCGTTGGGAGTAACGACCACCGTGAAGAGACGTCCCCGATAATTGTCCACAACACCAGTTGGTCGTGCTGCTTTACCTTTCTTTAATTAACTTTTCTCCCAATTTCTCCAAATTTCTCCCATTAACAGTCAAATTCCCTCATCTTTTCAGATGAGGCTTTTCTCCAAAATTATATCATTGAAAGCTTTTCTCCAAAAAATTTTGTGGTGGGGGTGGAAGCACCAACAACTGTGATGGCTATGGTGGCTGGAGAATTTTCATTTTATTTCACACCGACATTTAAACACAGCAGGTTTCAAAAGTTCCAGTCTATAAAGTGAGAATTTAGTTTTCCAGGTACGGTTTGAAGAATTCTCGGAGGATCTCGGCCAGATCGTCATCGCCATAATCCCTCACGATGATGTTGCTTCCGTCGTGTGCCCCTCGGACCATGGCTGAGAGATCTGCACGACAAATGGTCATCCAGGATGCGAGGTTATTGCAAATATAGTATTGTCATTCACTCTTGACTTCTTTTTAGTCATAATTTCCTAGTACCCTGGTAAGTGGTGAAGTCACATTCCATGATGAGGAACATAAGAAACAGCACTTTTGGTGTTGAATCCTCAAACAAATTTACATTTTATCACCGACACTGGTACGTTGAGCCATTGCAAATAAATTAAGGAAAACATAATTCTGACCAGAGAAATAAAAATTAAATCAAATGACGTCATAGCGTCAAACTGTTTACAGATCTGGGAAGCACTCATCAAGGGCATTCATATGAGGTATTACTCGATATGGTACCTACGATTTCAAAATTTGACCTTGGGGTCAATAATTTTCGACCTCCAGCGCTAACCATGAAGGTCAAGGCCGATCGCCACCAAAAACTAATCAGCTGAGCGCCGGACCATATACTAGATTCCCATGAAGTTTGGAGACGATCCGATCAAAGTTACTCAAAAAATAAGGGTTTCGTCGACCTCCATGATTGACCGCAAAGTGACCTTGACCTTTGACCTTGACCTTCAAAATTTTGTGTGCTGAAGGGTATCTCTATAGGACTCTGATATGCGAAGTTACAGGAGTTTCCAATAATAACTGTGGTCTACAGAGTGATCTAAACGTGAAAAAAAATGATTAACCACAAACAATGAACATATGTCACCCACAGGGTGAACCGTATCTTGCCAAAATGTGAAAATTCCGTTTTTTCGTCATGACGTCATCAAATGACGTCATAGCGTCAAACTGTTTACAGATCTGGGAAGCACTCATCAAGGGCATTCATATGAGGTATTACTCGATATGGTACCTACGATTTCAAAATTTGACCTTGGGGTCAATAATTTTCGACCTCCAGCGCTAACCATGAAGGTCAAGGCCGATCGCCACCAAAAACTAATCAGCTGAGCGCCGGACCATATACTAGATTCCCATGAAGTTTGGAGACGATCCGATCAAAGTTACTCAAAAAATAAGGGTTTCGTCGACCTCCATGATTGACCGCAAAGTGACCTTGACCTTTGACCTTGACCTTCAAAATTTTGTGTGCTGAAGGGTATCTCTATAGGACTCTGATATGCGAAGTTACAGGAGTTTCCAATAATAACTGTGGTCTACAGAGTGATCTAAACGTGAAAAAAAATGATTAACCACAAACAAAAAAACAAAAAAAAAAAAACATATGTCACCCACAGGGTGAACCGTATCTTGCCCCTGCATCTGTCTATTTTACCTTTTGGTCAAAATTGAATGACCTTCAAAATGACCTTGAAGGTCAAGGCCGATCGACACCAAAAACTAATCAGCTGAGCGCCATACCACACCCTATATACCCACCAAGTTTGGAGATCATAAGATCAAAGTCACTCAAAAAATAAGGGTTTCGTTGACCTCCATGATTGACCGCAAAGTGACCTTGACCTTTGACCTTGACCTTAATAATTTCGTATGGTGAATAGTATGTCTTCATGACCAACGCACATGAAATATTGAAAGATTTTGATGAGAACTGAGGAAATAATTTTTTCATGAAAATTCCGTTTTTTCGTCATGACGTCATCAAATGACGTCATAGCGTCAAACTGTTTACAGATCTGGGAAGCACTCATCAAGGGCATTCATATGAGGTATTACTCGATATGGTACCTACGATTTCAAAATTTGACCTTGGGGTCAATAATTTTCGACCTCCAGCGCTAACCATGAAGGTCAAGGCCGATCGCCACCAAAAACTAATCAGCTGAGCGCCGGACCATATACTAGATTCCCATGAAGTTTGGAGACGATCCGATCAAAGTTACTCAAAAAATAAGGGTTTCGTTGACCTCCATGATTGACCGCAAAGTGACCTTGACCTTTGACCTTGACCTTCAACATTTTGTGTGCTGAAGGGTATCTCTATAGGACTCTGATATGCGAAGTTACAGGAGTTTCCAATAATAACTGTGGTCTACAGAGTGATCTAAACGTGAAAAAAAATGATTAACCACAAACAAAAAAACAAATAAACATATGTCACCCACAGGGTGAACCGTATCTTGCCAAGTGACCTTGACCTTTGACCTTGACCTTAATAATTTCGTATGGTGAATAGTATGTCTTCATGACCAACGCACATGAAATATTGAAAGATTTTGATGAGAACTGAGGAAATAATTTTTTCATGAAAATTCCGTTTTTTCGTCATGACGTCATCAAATGACGTCATAGCGTCAAACTGTTTACAGATCTGGGAAGCACTCATCAAGGGCATTCATATGAGGTATTACTCGATATGGTACCTACGATTTCAAAATTTGACCTTGGGGTCAATAATTTTCGACCTCCAGCGCTAACCATGAAGGTCAAGGCCGATCGCCACCAAAAACTAATCAGCTGAGCGCCGGACCATATACTAGATTCCCATGAAGTTTGGAGACGATCCGATCAAAGTTACTCAAAAAATAAGGGTTTCGTCGACCTCCATGATTGACCGCAAAGTGACCTTGACCTTTGACCTTGACCTTCAAAATTTTGTGTGCTGAAGGGTATCTCTATAGGACTCTGATATGCGAAGTTACAGGAGTTTCCAATAATAACTGTGGTCTACAGAGTGATCTAAACGTGAAAAAAAAAAGATTAACCACAAACAAACAGACAAACATACAAGCTGACTAATACATCTTGCAAAAACTTCGTTTTGGCAAGATAAAAAACAAACAAACAAACAAACATACAAGCTGACTAATACATCTTGCAAAAACTTCGTTTTGGCAAGATAACAAACAAACATACAAGCTGACTAATACATCTTGCAAAAACTTCGTTTTGGCAAGATAACAAACAAACATACAAGCTGACTAATACATCTTGCAAAAACTTCGTTTTGGCAAGATAATGAACAAATTATATTGGTTGGGAGTGGTGGGGGGTGGGCGAGAGATAGCACTGTGCATGCATGCACCAGATACGAGGGGTACACTTTGTTTTACTTTTGGTGGAAATTTGAGGAGTTGCTGGATAACATTTTGAACTAGAATGGTGCTCCGCAGAATGCATTTCTCCGCCGGGCTGAATGGTTTGCGTTTTGTATCCCACCGATAGGCCGGATCTGGCTTCGGGCCTGAACCAAAATCTTACCGCCTTATTCTTGTCACCGAACCAACTCGTCCACCAAGTTTTGTCATAACTCGTCCACAACTTTTTGAGATATGGTGCTATATATCGTTTTTGGCCCTATTTCTCAATGGTAAATAATCATTAAAAAAATTATCGTATCCGGATTTTCACCAAAATCAAATCACTTCATCCTTGTCACACACTCAACATGTCAAATAAATTTCGTCCGGATCAGTATATAACTTTTTGAGAGATCCTGCTCACAAACAAACAGAAAGACAGACAGACGAGGGTGAAAACATATTAACCTTCCGTCGATCTTCGGTGGCAGAAGTAACGAGACAGGGAAACACCCGCTCCCTCTAGGAGTATCCAGGCGGATCAGAGTCATTATTATTACTGTATTAATAATAGGTGGCCACAACCATCCTGAATCATGTTGTGGAATGTCGGCCGAGGCCCTGACTTTTTTTTTCCGACACCCTCACTTTTTCACCTTTATTCTCTTTTACATTTGTTTTCTCTGCAAGTGCTTGAGTGATTGACACCAAACTTTCAACATCGGAGGGGCACCTATGCAAGGAGAATATTTTTTCAAAATCACATGATGACATTGGATGAAAATGCGGCCGGCATTAGAAAGAGTCAGTTTTCTGTAGGCATGGGTTGCAGGGTGTTTCACGAGTCAGGGAATATACGCCCGACGCCGAGAGCATGTTGCTGTTATTACTTTCATTATTGGAAGTGGCCTTGGAAAGACGCCACGATGGCGTGTAATGACGCCCACACTGCTATGTATACACCATAGTACATATATCAGGAAATTCACGACTTCCACAGAGAGCTCATGTACATTTAGAAGCTGGTTTTGTTAGAAACCACTTGATGCATGTCTCCAAGTTGGTGTTTTGCAACAAAAGTAATAACACAACTGTACAACGTACGCAGGCCAGTCTCTGGTCGGAACAGGCAGAGGATGGGCTTCTTCATCGCAACTGCACGGCCGATCTCGTATCCTACACCCAAGGAGGGCTGGGTGACCTCGGCCACGACCACTGGATGGCACACGGTGCACAATCACACGCAAGCTCTAAACTATACAAGAAACTAGAACGGCACTCTTCGATGTCACAACATTGACCGATATGCCTCCGCCCACATTATTACATCATTATAATACTTTTACCAAGTTTGCTTTAAATCCCTTCAGCTGTTCTCAAGTTATCACATTTTTACCTGACATGACCTCTGACCTTTGACTTCTTGACCCCAATATTTAATCAGTTCATGTTTACATCATTATACATACCTGTACCAAGTTTTAATTTAAATCCCTTCAGCTGTTCACAAGTTATCACATTTTTACCTGACATGACCTCTGACCTTTGACTTCTTGACCCCAAAATTTAATCAGTTCATGTTTACATCATTATACATACCTGTACCAAGTTTTAATTTAAATCCCTTCAGCTGTTCACAAGTTATCACATTTTTACCTGACATGACCTCTGACCTTTGACCTCAGGACCCCAAAATCGAATCAGTTAATCTTTACATCATTATACATACCTGTACCAAGTTTGAATTAGATCACTTTCAGCCATTCTCAGTTATAGACCAATAACAGACTTTGACCTTTGACCTCTTGGCCCCAAATTAGAATCAGTTAATCTTTACATCATTATACATACCTGTCCAAAGTTTGAATTAGATCACTTCAGCCATTCTCAAGTTATAGACCTATTAGGACTTTGACCTTTGACCCCAAAACCTGATCAGTTAATCTTTACATGCTTTAAAAGACCTGGGAAACCATTTTTAAAATTGAGGAAGTCAAGACGGCCTCACCATCAGCTTCCTCCAGCCACTGCACGTCCCTGTCATGGATCTTTTTGTCTCCTAGAAGGGTCCCGATGGCTTCTGCGGAAGAAGAAAATCCTTTGAGCAAGTGACAGACATTGACATCATTAGAGCAATTTCATTCGTCATTTTGTTTCTTGGGTAATTCTTATGTTCTCACCGATTCTTTATGAGGTTCAGGTTCCTTTACGTAAGGTCGATTCAAAATCGAACGAGAGTGAAGTCGATTCCCCGTTTGACCCCTGTGACCTTAAAGGGTTCTAAAGTTGTCAGCATCTGGAAGTGCTGTAACATGCATGGATTGCACACAAATGGCCAATCTGAACCGCTTCCTTCGGACTCGGATGCGATTTTTCTATGATTTTCGGATGTACGTAAACGCACACAGATTTGCTTTATTTAATATAGTCGGATAGGATAAAGGGGGTAATAAGGTAAAAGGGGAAGAAAGCAAAAAGGATGGTTGGGGAGGATGGTGGTGGTGGGTGGTTCATGTGCAGCCACCTGCCTGCTGGTTGCATCATTTATCTGTGGGCGCGTCTGCTGCTGATGCAATGCCTCTCTATAACCAGTTATCTGGTACTCATTTTGCCACCTTGGAAGGATGGTTTCAGGCTGAGTCATCCCCACCTGGCGTTAATTCAACGGGATTCAAACTCAGGACCTTAGGATCCCAAGCCCATCACCCTAACCATTCGGCCAACACCAGGCGATGGGAGGATGGTGGGCGGGGTGTAGAAATGAGTGGGAGGAGATAAGAATGAAGGGGGCGGGGCATATGGTAATATGATTTTTTAAAAATTAGCAACAATATAATTAAGGATCTCTTATTTTGAAACGAATTAGAAGGAAAATATCTAAATATAATTATATTATTTGCAAGATTAAGCCAGCGTACCAACAAGTGAAACATGGCGATTTGAAATGAACTTCAGGCCATCATGACGCACGTTGGGCGGAGTTAACTTTATCGAAATGCAATTTGTTACATTTAAAAAGTAATAGCTTTGTATCTACTATGGATGAGTTGTGTGTGCGTGTGCGTGTCATACTTTTTGTGTCTATTAATTACATACGTCTATTAATTAATTACGTATTAAGTACTATTGACATGTACCTTTCAACTCTTACTCTTCGAGAATGGTGAGAGAGATACAGTGAGAGCACGTGTAACAAACCCGCTTCCTGCAACGACACGCTGCCCACCTCCGGGTTCAGCACGCGCCCGTGCGTGTTCAGGAGGCGCACGAGCTCCGTGTACTTAACGCGGTGCTGGCGACCCCCACGTATGCTGGCACAGAAGTAAACCACAGGAGCCATGCCTTCGACGGGAATAAAAGAAAAGATTTGGTTTCAACAAAATGTCTGAACTCCGCCTGTTTCTTTCACTTCTATCGGTTTACTTTGGCAAAGCGGACTCGTTTACTGCAAAAAATGTTTTACCTGAGAGTCTGCAAGAGCTCCGTGTGCTTCTTCTTGTTGTGGTTGTTGTTGTTGTTGTTGTCGTTGAGGTATTTTTGAAATCTGCACCCGTTGGTCGGGTCGCTGTCGGACACCACCCACATTCGTTGCTTGACTCCACCCACCATGGCCACTGAGCTCGATAATATGGAAGAACTACCGGCGGATGAGAGTGCGTTTGCTGATGAAGCCATGCGGCCGCCATATTGGGACTCCCCGCCGACCGAAAGTTCCAGAGTAAACAACGTGACCAAACCATCACAGATTAGCAGGTTTTTAAATAAACTGTGATTTAAAAAAAATTATATAGGGCTTTTCCATGTTGTGGGGAGTACCAAGAACATGTTTTTAAATAAACTTTTTATAGGGCTTTTTCATGTTGTGACTTTCAACATGGCGATCGATTAATTCAGTTTTTTTTCAGCAAACCAGTGATCCATGTAGTGAAATTATACTGAAGGTGAAGGTGAACCCGGGAGTGCTCGCTTATCCCACTAAAGGGGCGTCTATAAGACCCGGGACAACCGCGACGCAAGGCCACTCCTGCGACATTTACTGTGACATATAGTCCTGTAGTCTTGAATGGTATTGTAACGAATGTGGAAACGTTACAATGTGAACGTTACAAAAGTATGGTAACATCCTCGTAATGTAAATAATGGTCGCAGCCGTCCTAGTTAATTCCATGAAACTTACACGCAGGTCACGATATATCTTTTAAATAGTGTATTTCCTTATTCCATGTAGGCTAAATATGTGTTTCCCACTAGATTGACTTTGCATTGTATCGAACAAAATAAGCGTAGGCCATTCCAATTTCCCCAAAACCTCCCTTCCAATTGCCTTCCGCATTTTGGGCGGTTTTCTTCAACCACCATTGGCCACGAGGTAGGGTTGGGGAAGAAAGGCGTGTCTCCACCTCATCATAAGAGGGAAGGAGTGAACCAGCCCTAACAGCCAATCAACACCGCGGTGAGCGACCCGGTAGGCGTGCCCTCGGAGTCGGCGGCTTGATTTCGCTCGAGGTGATAAAAGCGACTGTAAGGGACTGCTTTAAGAGATGACCTTGGGAGATGAGCAAAGAGACTGCACCAAAAGGAGCGGTGAGATGCGAAACGCTCCAAGCCAAAGAGGAGAGGTACTCGGCAAGGAAACCAGCTTTGGAGAGACGCGCTGAAAGGAGGGAGACGGCTCCACCCCAAGAAGAGGAGCAGGTGTGCCGAACCAGCGCGTGACGTCTACCGCAGCGGATACACGACGGAGGGTTTCCCGCCAAAACCGCGAGGAATTGCGAGCTGCGGCCTCCCGACTTTGCCTCCCTATCAAGCAATCCATCTCAAGCCCTACCTGCCTGCATTATCCCATGTGTAAGTGTGAACGTCCTGTCCTGCTCGTTGTCTTGGGGCTAAGTAAAAATGAATAGTGTAAGTTAACGATTCGCTGTGTTACTGCTTCTTCCATCCATTGCTTGTGTGTGTATAATAAATCTGTTCTTCCTCCGTATTCTTCTTCTTCTTCTTTTTCATTCTCTTTCGGTCGCTTTAGAGATTTCCCGATTGAATATCTGTGGGGCGATCTGGTCAACGTCGGGTGAAATCGGGTTTTAATCGGGGAGTAACTGTTCGGACGCGGTTAAATACACCACCGCTCGGTCAATATAACATCTAAAGCCGCGTCTGTAACATTTGGTGTCGAGGAGTTGGATTCGGACCTGGGGCTAAATTTGTTAGGCCCAAATTTTGGAACACCAATTGTACTATTAGAGTAACAATTGGTGTCGAGGAGTGAAATCGGACCCGAAATCGGACCCGAAGCGCGCTTAACGCGCTCAAAATTACAAGCTGCCGAAATTTATTTTGTTTTATAAAGCAAAACCCGAATTTTGAGATCGCGCCATGGACAATCAAGGCGATCGGATGTCGGTGGGAGAGATAGACAGGGTGGAATCGACCCAGGACCTCGGGGAAATGTAAGTGGGGAAAATGGTGGAGGAGAGTAAAGAAGGTGTGGTTGAGGGGGTATCAGGCGCGCAAAATGGCGCTCTCGCGCACGTGGTTACAGCGGCACCAAATTTTGCCGCGCCCTTTGTACCAACGGTGGAAGACATGCAATTAATTATGGCTGAAATGGAGGCCCTTTTGGACAGGAACAGGGAGCGATTGTTAAACCAAATGGAAGCTGACGGTGAGCGATTGTTAAACCAAATTGAAGCAATAACCAACAGAATGGATGACCGCATGCAAAAATGTGGGGAGACCATGGATCGCATGGTGGGCGAAAGGGTCCCAGGGGTGCACGAGGAGGTAAAGCGGGTCGAAAAGCGCTGGTTGAGCGAAGCGGAGGAAAGCGCGGGTACAATGACGGGGGTAGAAATCGCGACACGGGGTTTGGAAAAGCAGGCGACCGATGAGGTAAACGGAATTTTATTAAAGCCAGCGGTCGTCGAGGTGAGTAAAGAAAAAGCGGAAGTGGGAATTAAAATTGAAGAGATGACGGAGGTAGCCCGGGAATTGCAGGGAGAAATGGAATATGTGCAAAGTCCCTGCTCACATCACGATGCTGTGCTTAACCCGAATGGAAGTTTGCAGGTTTTGGTGCAGGGAGGAAGAAGAACCCCGAAGGTGAGACGTGCTGTATATTGTGCGGGTAGATTTTGTAAAAGGATGTTTAGCGACAAAAGAATTGTCGCGCGCTTGGGATCGAGGAAGCATCCGGGCGTTGGTGAAGGGTCCCGTGTGAGTGGAAATGGCACGCGTGGGAGGAAAAAGTGTGCGTCGGCGAGTGGGTGTGTTATAAAGTGTGGGAGTGAAACCGAGTGCGAGCGAGAATGCACGTCGGGGTGTACGGAGTGTGACACGAATAGTGAGTTGGTGATGGCGCAGGTGCGAGAGGGCACATCGGAGCGCGAGTGTGAAACCGAGTGCGAGCGAGAATGCACGTCGGGGTGTACGGAGAGTGACACGAATAGTGAGTTGGTGATGGCGCAGGTGCGAGAGGGCACATCGGAGCGCGAGTGTGAAACCGAGTGCGAGCGAGAATGCACGTCGGGGTGTACGGAGTGTGACACGAATAGTGAGTTGGTGATGGCGCAGGTGCGAGAGGGCACATCGGAGCGCGAGTGTGAAACCGAGTGCGAGCGAGAATGCACGTCGGGGTGTACGGAGTGTGACACGAATAGTGAGTTGGTGATGGCGCAGGTGCGAGAGGGCACATCGGAGCGCGAGTGTGAAACCGAGTGCGAGCGAGAATGCACGTCGGGGTGTACGAAGTGTGACACGGAGAGTAAGGTGGTGGTGGAACGTGTGCGAGGAAGCACACCTGAGTTGGTCATGGCGCGGGTGTGGGAGAGCCCATGTGATCGCGTTAGTGGGTGGATGCAAGAGTGCACGCCCATGGTGAGTGTTACGGAGGACGTAACGGAGGAGAGGTGTGGACCAAAGTGTGCACGAGAGGTGTGGTGTGTAACAGGGAGAGCGTTGGTGGAATGTACGGACGGCGTTGGAACGCCAGGTTTTGTGAGGGTGAAAGGGGTAGCGTATGCTTGTGAGCATGCAAGTAAAGCATCAACGGTAATCGGGGTAGTGGTTAGGGCGACGGATAGCCGATGCGAGCACTCGGGGCACGGTGTGATTTGTTGGATGCAGGGCCCGGCGCGGATCGATGCTGCGTCGCTTCTCTTCAAAGCGTCGTTGCCGTTTCGGGCTTGGCCCCGCCCCGCACGGTCGAGTCCGGGCTTTGTCGGGCGAGGCGACCGGTCCGGTTCAAGGGCGAGTGGGAGGAGGCGGAACGGTGCCCCCTCGTGGGGACGGGGTTCCGACCGGGGGAGATTGAGCCATCGGGCCCGGGACCGCAAGGTGCCGCGCCGAGATGGTGCGTGGAGCCTCGGTCCAACCAAACCACCTCCCTTGAACCGAAAGCCGGACGGATTCAACCTGCAGGCAACCAAACCACCCGAATTCATTGCTCGGCTTTACGAAGCCGAGTTTAATGATGTCATGACGCACCGAGGCTAGGATATAGCGGACTGTGATGATGGTGATCGTGATAGTAATAGTGATTTAAAACGAAATTTAGAAAAGTGAGTAGAATTGGCAGTAAATGGAAAATTTTTGAATTGGTTGGAATCTGGACGAACAAAATTGATAGTGAGAGACCCCCGATGTGGAGGGATGGCAAATCCACCATCCCTCACAGGTGGGGCAAATGCGCAATAGTTTATGGGGTGGCTATGACAACCGAGCCAGGGAGGGCTTGGATAATTGTAGGGATCTAGCGAAGATGACATTAGGTAACGTTAAGTTTAGTTAGTGACTGATACCTGTAGTGGGGACGCAGGTAGATTAGTGTGGATTATAATGACGTGGGAGCGCAATAGTTTAAAGGGACGACTGGGAAGCGCAAGTTTCAGAGGGGAGTAGTTAGCTGAGATGATGCCGTGTGTGTGAGGATTGAACAGGTGAGAATGGAACAGGTGTGATTGCACAGGTGTGCAACTGAACAGGTGTGTGGAGCAGTGTATGAGGGAGTAGTGGTGATTGCGTGTTGTGTTGACCAAATGGTCCAGGAAGAAAGGAGGGTGCAGGTGGCACCAGGTGTGAGGGCACAGGTGTGCAACAACAGGTGTATGTGGCTGTGTGGAATAAATGGTAGTGTGGAATATCTGGAGTAGTGGAATGGATGGTCATGGAGTGAGAATGGTGGAAATTGTGGAGTGGAGTGGATGGTGCGAAGGTGTGAATGGGGGAAGAGTGGACCCCCATCACGGATACCCGGGGCGGGTAGTGTAAGTGTTAGGTAGAGGGTACAGGTAAATTGTGGTTGGATATTGGCATCTGTGGTGCGGGTGACAGAATGGTATGTGGATGGGTGCATTAGTGTTGTGGAAATGGCTGGGCGTGTAGCCTGTTAGTGTGTGTAGTTGGTTTGGGCACTCCACCACTGTGAGGATGTCGGCCAGGTGAGGCCGCAGGTGGGCTCTGGGAGCCGGTAGTAGTTGTTGTGGATGGGGCCCGAGGATCCGGAGGACGGACCCGGGTAGCCCAGTGCCAGAGGGCACCATGGGGTGACAGAGCCAGGAGAGGGGCTGTCCCCAGTTAGTTAGGTTAGGGTGAGGAGCTAGGTAAGCTCGGGTGGCAACTACAGTGGTGGAGGTGTGCAGGTGGGTAGACCTGTTGGGAGAGCTAGACGTCGCAGCCCAGAAATTGTGCGAGAGCACCGGGAGATGAATCGGGGGAGTGAGACCCCAAATTGAGAGGCACCACAGTTTGGTCAATGGGAATTGGTTTTTAGAACCCATAGTGTAAGTTGGCCAATGGATTGGCAGGGAGAGACCCCGGGTAGTGTAAAGTGTGTTAAAGTCATTTAGAGGATAGTTAGGATGAAGGATCTCCTCGCACCATCTGCATCCACTCACCTGAGGTGACAGGTACTCCACACCATGCCATGTTTTGATTATTTTTTATGATGCAAATGTTTGGATTGTGAGACGCATCATGACGTGGGTGTGACATTGTGCGTAATTCCATCTCTCCCTCCTTATGAGGATTGATGATGAATTGGTGATGGCACATTTTGAAGTAGAGGGATTGTGGTGACGAATTTGGTATAGGGGAAATATGGGGAAGACGTGACAGTAGTGACGAATTGGTAATGTGTAGATTTTGTACATATGGGGTAAGGGCAAGGGCAAGGGTAGGGTAGGTGACCGGGGGGTGACGTACGGTAGGGACGAGCTTTCTCTATTCGCCCTCCGTACGCAATTCGCCTTGCATTGCCTTATTGACGTGTACCCTTGTGACCTTACCCCTCGCTCAATTGTCTTTCTTTTGTCTCCCACATGACCTGTGCGCCATTGGGTGCCGAGGGGAGCGTGCGTGAGGTGGCCATTGTGCGCCCGAGATTCCCAGAACCAGCATGCATTGCGTTGATGTACCACTTTATGGACCGCTGTTCTGCGGCCAAGTACCACTTGATGGACCCCAGGTTCTGGGGCAGGGCACCTCTGTTGGAGACCGGCCATAGTGGCCAGGGAATCTTGCTTGCGGACCTCGGTAAGGTGGCACCTATGCCAAACAGGTGGACCACCCTTAGTTGGCCCCTGAGGCCCTAAATAAAAATGGACACAAGTTGTGCTTTTTATTATTTCCAACTAGGCCGCATGAAGCCAGAAGACGTCGGGAAGAACATCGGCCCAGCAGAGAAAGAGAAGACCACCACCAGTTGTTTTGTTGTGTTTATTATGAACCATGGTGACTGCGCACCGGGTGGTGCTTTTGGTGCTTTTGGGTGCTTTGGTGGTATTGGTACTGGTGCATCGATGCAATGCGTGCTGTCTCCTCCCTCCCAACAGGAATTTCTTTTTCTTGTTCCCTAAAAAAAAACAAAAAAAACACAGGTCCTGGGTTGCGTTGTAAATAAGAAATCACGTCATTGTAAATAATGCTCCCCACCGTAAATGTATAGTTTGAGAATAATTCCGTAATTCGGTTAGCTGTGGGCTTGAGTCTGTTAGACAGGGTGCAATGCAATAGGGGGACATACTTATTTGTGTTTTAAGATTGTCACACTCAGGGTCAGGTTAATTGTAGAGGGAATTACACCTACGTGTCACACTAAGTTAAAGTTTAATAGGCCCGAGGACGGGCCTGAAGAAAGGAGGGTGCAGTGTAACGAATGTGGAAACGTTACAATGTGAACGTTACAAAAGTATGGTAACATCCTCGTAATGTAAATAATGGTCGCAGCCGTCCTAGTTAATTCCATGAAACTTACACGCAGGTCACGATATATCTTTTAAATAGTGTATTTCCTTATTCCATGTAGGCTAAATATGTGTTTCCCACTAGATTGACTTTGCATTGTATCGAACAAAATAAGCGTAGGCCCTTCCAATTTCCCCAAAACCTCCCTTCCAATTGCCTTCCGCATTTTGGGCGGTTTTCTTCAACCACCATTGGCCACGAGGTAGGGTTGGGGAAGAAAGGTGTGTCTCCACCTCGTCATAAGAGGGAAGGAGTGAACCAGCCCTAACAGCCAATCAACACCGCGGTGAGCGACCCGGTAGGCGTGCCCTCGGAGTCGGCGGCTTGATTTCGCTCGAGGTGATAAAAGCGACTGTAAGGGACTGCTTTAAGAGATGACCCTGGGAGATGAGCAAAGAGGCTGCACCAAAAGGAGCGGTGAGATGCGAAACGCTCCAAGCCAAAGAGGAGAGGTACTCGGCAAGGAAACCAGCTTTGGAGAGACGCGCTGAAAGGAGGGAGACGGCTCCACCCCAAGAAGAGGAGCAGGTGTGCCGAACCAGCGCGTGACGTCTACCGCAGCGGATACACGACGGAGGGTTTCCCGCCAAAACCGCGAGGAATTGCGAGCTGCGGCCTCCCGACTTTGCCTCCCTATCAAGCAATCCACCTCAAGCCCTACCTGCCTGCATTATCCCCTGTGTAAGTGTGAACGTCCTGTCCTGCTCGTTGTCTTGGGGCTAAGTAAAAATGAATAGTGTAAGTTAACGATTCGCTGTGTTACTGCTTCTTCCATCCATTGCTTGTGTGTGTATAATAAATCTGTTCTTCCTCCGTATTCTTCTTCTTCTTCTTTTTCATTCTCTTTCGGTCGCTTTAGAGATTTCCCGATTGAATATCTGTGGGGCGATCTGGTCAACGTCGGGTGAAATCGGGTTTTAATCGGGGAGTAACTGTTCGGACGCGGTTAAATACACCACCGCTCGGTCAATATAACATCTAAAGCCGCGTCTGTAACAGTATGTACGCACCTATATGCTGGACTTGCTTGCTTTGCCTATTGTTATCGGTCTTTCCCATGTAATACCCCGATTCTGATGTCTATTGCATGAATGTATTTTACAGGATGTTACCACAGATCTAAATGATATTAAACCTACCTACGGGACAAGTCGTGTGTATGGATGATTTTCACGACAATCCAGTTATATTTAGATCATTGTATGGCACCCAGAAGAAATGGTATGGCCGCCATCTTGGTTTTCTGGTGGGCCTAAGACATCAGACCTGTAGGGGAGGCCTCTGCTGATTATACACTGCCTGGGTTTGTTGCGTGAGATTTCCATTGGCTGTTACAATGAGGGACCCAGAAAACCTAATCAATGTTGAATAAAAATTAATAGTAAGGTTTAATCAAGCCCGTTAGTACGCACGGTATGCGCCTCTAAAAAAAAGAGCGTTATGTTATTTTTAACGGCCCCCCATTGGGGTGAAACAATGTTTCTGGATGGAGTTTTAATGATTGAATGAATCCAATGAATGTTCCATGAACGATGAATGGAATTCTGGTCTCTCCTCATGGAGGCGTGGGTTCGTATCCCGCTTCTGACACCATGCAAGATAAGTGCGTGCTCTCGTGAGATGTCACACGATCCCGTCGTGCGGTCATTCCTGTTGAAAGACATTTGATGCTCCGTCAAATTCGGGGGCTGTTTCTTTGGAAGAAGTTACGAAGGCATCGTTTGAGGTCACCTGGAAAATTGCACGATGCAACCAGCCTCAATATTGGTGAAGATCTTGTTCATCCAGCTGCTCTTACAATGGGCAGGACTGTCTGTGTTGATGAGATTGCCAAGAAGCTTGAATTGGTCCAACTTTCTAACAACATCATCAAACGACGAATTGACAGAATGTCACAAGATATTCTCAAACGAGTTGTTCATGGACTGAAACAGGCAGGAAGACTTGTGAATCACATTGATGAATCTGTGGATATCGAGGACAACCCTCAGCTCATAGTGTTTGTACGGTACAAAACAGATGACGACATTTTTGAATAATTTCTGTTTTGTGAGCCACTTAGCACCACCCCAACTGGTCAAGACATTCTTGAAATGGTCAGTATTTTTTTTTTCAAGCAGCAAAACTTTCACTGGATGGATTTCTCTGCTGCTTGTACTGATCGAGCTCCAGTCATGATGGGCAGTCGGATGTTGTACGTGAGTAAAAGAGGTCAACCCTGAAGTCGTCTTCATTCTTTGCTTCTTGCATCGAGATAACTTGGCGACACAAGAGATTCAACCAAAATCCAAAAGACCCTGAGGATCCAAAAGACCCAAACAACCCCGAGGACCCGCTGACCCAGAGGACCCAAAAGACCCCCAAGGATTCAGAAGAGCCCCAAGGACTCTGACGACCCAAAATACCCCAAAGACCCAAAATACCCCAAAGATCCAAAAGACTGAAAAGACATTGAAGACCCAAAATATCCCAAAGAAATACCCCGAAGACCCAAAAGACCCAAATGACCCCGAGGATACAAAATACCCAGAAGATTTTACAGAAGTTTTACAAAACTTCGCTCTAAAAGACATTATCCAAATTGTGAACTTCATCAAGGCGAGGGCAATCAATTCTCGAGTGTTCCGTGTTATGTGCGAATAAATGGGATGGGAGCACTCGAGCACTCAGGAGTCCACTGGCTTTCTCATAGGAAAAAAGCCTTTGCCTGTTATGTTGCTCTCAGAGACAAAAATCACTCATTGGCTGACCGCTTCAATAATTATTGAAGCTGTTCTGTCACTGTCAAGTCAAGACAGTCACTGCCACTGTCAAGAAGTTCTGTCACTAATTATAATTAGTCTGCCTGGCAAAGCTGTATTCCTCAAATTACATTTTCCAGAACTTGAACAATGAAATGCAGGGGCGAAATTGGACCATTGTTGATAATGGCAAAAAGATCTCTTCATTCTAAAATCAATTGGAAAGACGCTCGGGAGAGAGCATACCTCCGCCAGGCTGAACAGTTTTGTATCCCACTGATAGGCCGGATCTGCATCCGAGCTCCAAAAACGAATTGGCTTGTTCTTGTCGCCCAAACAGCTCATCCACCAAGTTTAGTCTGAATCCGTCCATTACTTTTTGCAATATCTTGCTCACAGAAAGGCAGACAAACAGGGGTGAAACCACAACTTCCATTCACCTTTCGTGGGAAGATATGTCAAAGGGAAAATTTGCAGCATTTCCTGGGCTGAATGAATTTCTTGAAGACGCTGCAGAGGTATCTATCAAAGACCTGGTTGAGATTTTCCAACAACACTTAGCCAGACTTCAAACGGTGATGGATCGATACTTGACACAAAATGGCGATCTTTAGTTGGATGAGAAATCCATTTGAGTTGGACGCCCAAGAAGTTGGGAATTGTGTTGATGGATTCCAGAAAGAACTCTTTAATCTCCAAGGAAAAAAAAAAGTGCCGCGAGGGAAATTTGCTCAAGTTCTTGGTCACAGTTCTGGGAGCAGCAGCGAGCTAAACCTGTTCTGTCTTGTGAGGCAGAAAAAGCTCTGCTTCCGTGACCAACTACAAATCTTTGTGAAGCAAGATTTTCTTGTCTGGTTGTAGGAGGGATTTGGTTGGGGTTAACAAGGGTAGAAACAATCATGGATTTGAATTGGGGACAATCTGAGATGGTGGTGAACCAGTGACTTGAAGACCTGGAGGGAAGAACAAGATTGAAGTCTCTATGTCTCTCCTACTCCTACTCTCTCTCCACTATGTCTCTCCAAAAAGACTGTCTGGACAACCCTCCCATCTACTTTCACAACAATCCTCTCCAAGAAGTTCTGTCACTCAAGCTCTTGGGTCTCACTATCTGCCATGATCTTTCCTGGGAAAACCACATTTCCAAGCTTTTTTTTTTTTTTTTTGTATACATAATCGAGGCTCGTGAAAGAGCTAACATTTATCACACAAACAAATCATACAGACAAACAAACAAAGTGTATAAAAAGGGGAGCGGTAGACAAGATGGGGAGAGAAGGGGAAGCACATAAACACAACATTTATGAGGGACATCGGGAATGTGTGGGAGGGAGAGGGCTTGGGGGGAGGCGGCGTGGGAAGGGGGGGGGGGGGTGGGGGGTGGGAGAAGTATAAACACAAGGACACCAAGGACTTCCAGGAAAGAAGTTGGTATTTCAAAAAAGAGGATTTGGGGTGAAATTAGCGGGGGTAGAACAGATCAAGGTTTTGGATGGGGGAAGATAAGAGATGGTGGTGAACAGCTGTTTTAAAGACCTGGAGGGAGGAGTGGGATTGAAGGGAGTGGGGGAGTTTGTTCCAGAAGTGGGAGAAAAGAGGAATTAAAGAGTGAAGGTGAGCAGAGAGTCTTGATTTTGGCAGTTTAACCATAAGAGGGTTGTAGTCAGATCTTGTGCGACCTTTAGGAATATTTGGGGGACAGAGCCCAGAGAGAGCTGGAGGACCAAGGCCGGAGAGGAGTCGGTAGAAGACAGAAAGACCACCAACCTGCCTGCGGTGAGTAAGTGAAAGGCCCTCAGAGGTAGCTTCATCACGGGAGATTCCAATGATTCTGAACGCTTTGGTTTCAACAGCGTGAAGACGAGCTAGGTGTGAGGCAGGAGCACCAGCCCAGAGGGGAGAGCAGCATTCCATTGAGCTGCGGATGAAAGCCTTGTATGTGGTGAGGAGCTCAGGTGTGCCAAGGAAGGACTTCGCACGACGGAGGATGCCCAGTCGGCCACTGGCTTTGGAGGCCAGATTTGAAATGTGGTTTTCCCAGGAAAGATCATGGCAGATAGTGAGACCCAAAAGCTTGAGTGACAGAACTTCTTGGAGAGGATTATTCAGAAAGTGGATGGGAGGGTTGTCCAGTCGGTCTTTTCGGAGAGACATCGTAAGAGAGTGAGATTTGTCAGGATTGAAAGTCATGTTCCACTTCTTTGCCCAGTCAGTGATTTTTTCCAGGTCTGCAGAGAGTGAGGAGGCTGCAGACTGCCGATCGGAGGGATGAGGAATGGAGCGGCAGAGAGTGGAGTCATCAGCAAAGAGATAGAGAGGATTTTCAAGAGAGTTGGAGAGATCATTGATGAAGACCAGAAAAAGCACAGGGCCCAGAACACTGCCTTGGGTAACTCCAGCCTGAACAGGAAGAGGAGATGAGAGAAACCCATTCAGGGCCACACGTTGACTACGACTAGAGAGGAAGTCCGCCAGCCATGCGTGGAGATTTCCATGGATACCAAAGGAGGAGAGTTTGGTGAGCAGAGCGGGGTGCCAGACCGTATCGAAGGCACGTGATATATCAAGGGAGACAGCTCTAATTTCCTGTTTAGCATGAGGACCTCGATCCATTGTTGAGACAGCAGAAGCAGCATGTCCAGAGTAGAGTGACCTGGTCTGAAACCAAATTGATGATGAGAGATCAAGCCATTGGAGAAGAGGAAAGATTTCATATCCGAAGCAACGATGGATTCCATGACTTTGCTGATAATTGGGAGAAGGCTGATTGGTCTGTAGTTACAAGGATCAGTTTTTGCACCCTTTTTGTGTAAAGCGGTGATGTTGGCTGATTTCCAAGCAGATGGCAGTTGACCTTGAGCAAAAGAGAGGGTCAAGAGAACAGAGAGAGGGAGTGAAAGAGCGGAAGAACAGGATTTTAGGACCCGTGGGCTGATGCCGTCAGGTCCAGTTGCAGAATCAGAGTCGAGGGTTGACAGAAACTTTTCCACCTTGTCAGGAGGAAAGGACACAGAGTCCAGGAGCAGCTGGGTACGACTGGGTATGGTGGGTACAGAGAGGGATGGGTTTGGGACACAAGATTTAGAGGCAAACACAGAGTTGAGGCATTCAGCTTTTTCACGTGCGGAGTCAGCTGTGTAGCCGTTTGAGGTAAGGGAGGGGATGAAGGGGGAACAAACACCAGAACCAGATTTGACCAGACGCCACCAGGATTTGGAAGAGGGAGACAGATAAGAGAGTTCGGTCTTGAGAACGGAGAGATATTGTTTCCTGGCTCTCCTGAGGGTGGACACACACTTGTTTCGGGCTTTGTGAAAGGAAATGAGATTTCCTTCCGTTGGATTTGCTTTCCAGGAGACGAAGGCAAGTTTTTTCTGGGCAACAGCCTCACCACAAGATTCCGTGTACCATGGACGGTAGGAGGGGTATGACAACTGAAGACGAGATGGGATAAATCTGTGCATGAGAGAGAGCAATTTACTTTGGAAGAATTCCCAGGATGAGTTGATGTCAGAGGTGGTAGAGATGGGAGACCAGTCCAGATGATTGATGGCTGCTTGAAGACCGAGCCAGTTGGCCTGAGTGAAATGCCAGACTCGTCGACGCTGAGGAGGCTCCCTGAGAATGGTCAAAGAGATGTCCACTTTAACAAGCACATGATCAGATGAGCCGATTGGAGCAGAAGAAGAGCAGCGGACATTTTCAGGGAAGTTAGTCATAACCAAGTCCAGAAGAGAAGATGCTCCGTTGACTGAGATCCAGGTCGGGAAATTGACAGATTGTGTCAGCCCCAGTGAGTCGCAGAAGTCCTTTGCTGAGGAGCCATGGCTGGTGAGAGAGGGAACCCACACCCAGCCAACTGACATGGTGACAATTGAAATCACCACATATGAGGAAGAGAGAGTTGGGATGAGTAAATAGAAGTTGGTCCATATTATCAGACAGCGAGATGTAGATGGAGTCATCACTGTTTGGTAGACGGTACAACACACATATGAACAAGAGGTGGGAGCGAAGGGGAAGCCGTAGCCAGAGGTATTCCTGGGGGTGAGGTGGAGAGAGGGCAGTGCAGGGCGAGTGAGAAAGAGTTTTTTAAATAAAGATAGCAACCCCACCTCCAGTACGAGGCTCAGGTCTATCATACCGGAGGAGGGAGTAACCCTGGAGAGATACTAAGGAATCAGAGACATCATGAAGGAGGAAAGTTTCTGTTAAGCAGATCACGTCTGGTTTGTCAGAAGCAACCTGTATGGAGAGATCAGTTAAGTTTGAACGAAGGCCCCGGATGTTTGAGGTCCATACCGTTAATGAAGAGGAAGGGGGGGGGGGCATCAGATACAGAACAGGGGGGGTGGACGGGTAGGGTAAGATGTGGAAGAGGAGGAAGAGGTAGGGAGAGCTGTTGGAGGTGTGTCAGAGATTTCAGAATAGCTCGGAGAAAGGGAAGGATGGGGCGGACAAAAGGTTTGATGGTGATTGGGTGAGGAACAGTGAGGTGTTATTTGAGGAGGGGGAAGAGCGAGGCAGAAGGTTGGGGATATGGAGGTGAGAGTTGGAAGGGGGAAGAAGCAGGGAGGACGCTTTGAGGAGGAGGGGTGAGAGGGGGGAAATGGAGAAGAAATGAGGGTGGGGAGATTTGAAGGGGAGGGGCGAGGGGGGAGTTTATGAGGGGAGGGGTTAGGGGGGAGTTTAGGAGGGAAGGGACAAGGGGAGGGATTTGAAAGGGATGGGAGATGGGGGAGATTAGGAGGGGAGGGGTGAGGGGGGAGTCTTTGCGGGGAGGGGCGAGGGGGAGTCTTGGAGGGGAAGGGTGTGGGGGGAGTTTAGGAGGGAAGGGGCAAGGGGGGAGATTTGAAAGGGATGGGTGATGGGGAGGATTTGGAGGGAAGGGGCAAGGGGGAAGTTTTGAAAGGGATGGGTGATGGGGAGGATTTGGAGGGGAGGGGTGAGATTGGATTTTGGAAAGTGTACGATTAATGGGAAACGAACATTTATTGCAAAATGAGTTTCTTGTGACCTTCGAGTCAAAAATACGTTTGAGGCCGCTGGAGGGGGGGGGGGGGGGGGGGTGGAGAGCAGTAGAGTTTAGGGAATGTATGAAAGAGGCACTGTAAGAGATGGAATTTTTTTTTGGAATGAATAGATTTGGTGAGCAAGTCGAAAGCAACCTTTTAAAGAAGAAGAAGAAGAAAAAGGTGTTATAATACACGACAGAATACAGAACTTCAGGGGAAAGTTTAAACATTTTAAAGTTTAACAGTGAAAACTACCTGGGGAAATGTGGGTGAAACATGAAGAACGAAGAACGAACGAACGAATAAGAACAACGAATAAGAACAGAGAAGGAAATTTTTTTTTGTTTGTTTTTTTGTTTTTGAGTTGAGATTTTAAACAAGGACGTATGGGGTGAAAAGACTGGGAAAAACAGAGAACGAAAGTAGTTGGAGCACAATAGATGGACCACTGAGAGAAAAAACAAAGCCTCAAGGTCGGACAAGGTACAAGGCCTCAAAAGACACGACACGAATTAACCGACGATATTTCATACAGGTATGAAGATTAACACTGAGAATCTTCCTAGGGACACACAATACGTACACACACCATAAAATAAATAGTTTTGACGAAAATA